>NC_139942.1:23909599-24432099 GCF_963454915.1 Gymnoscopelus microlampas | reverse complement strand
CCGGAACGGAACGGCCGCAAATCAGTGTCATGTGATACATATTCTGAGGAAGACCTGGACACTGACATTCAGTAATTGGGTCTTGATCAAAATAGCAACATAATGTTATGTAAAAATAAAAAAATCTAAACTTTCCCACGGACAAGGACAAGTCTGCCACAGACACATTTGTCCGTGTAGGACACACAGGAGCCACATGACCTGTGGCCCCTGAGAGTCTCTTAAGTCTGTCGTGAAACTTTGCGCACACATCCCCACTAGACAACGAAGGACTGCCACCCTTATGTTAAAAAATCGGCCTATGGTGGCACTAAAATAGGCCGATTCACCTTTCGACCCATATCTCTTGAACCCTAGATTGTAATCAATCAATTGGATCATGACACAACTTCCCGTATTTACATTTAAACCTTTGCATAAGACTTTGCATGGTCTTCAAGGCTAGGTTTATGGCATATCTTCCTTGGGGTACTGGGAGTGTGTATGTCACATAGCACGTCCAAAGTTTTACGCCAATCGGACAATGCGTTCATGATACGTAGCAATTTTTGCCCGTCCCCTAAACTTTGAAAATCAATTATAGCCAATGGGAATGGAATCTGAAAGCCCTAACAGATACATCTTGATCACAAGACATATGGTGTACCAATTTGGGTGAGTTTTGGCCAAACTCCTTTCTTTTCTTTTAAAAAAAAAAATATTTTACATTGTCAGGCGTAAATGGGTATGGCCAGATAGTTAATATTATCTAGACAGAGGCTACGTTCATCTGTTTACCTGGCATCCTATTAGTTTCTTGGATTACCTTTGACGCACTACACTGTCTCTCTGCATTTGATGTATGTGTTTGCCTTGCTTACTGTAAGTCGCTCTGGATAAAGAGCATCTGCTAAATGCCTGAATTGAACATTGTAAATGTTTCAAATCGGCCTCATTCTGCCGCATTAGCAGGTCGCAACACAGCCCTGGGTAGGCAACCTGGCTTGGCGGGGATCTGTGCTCCGAAGAGCGCACTTTTCTGGTGAGTAATGTATGTGCTTTCAATATGCTGAAATGTTGACCTGCAGCTGGCTGCTTGTGAGTGTTTTCGCAAGTGTGGGAGTGACTGACATTGTGCTCTTTGGTTAATAGCCAAAGCAATCTTTACATAAATGTTTCACCTTTGTGAACAAAAGAGCAAGTGACAGATTCACTGGGGGGCAAACTAAAGGTTATATGCATAGATAGATCATCAACAATAAACAAAGTAATTGTCTGCAACGCTCTCTCTCTCTTTTTTTACATATATAACAGCTAAACCTTTATAAATTCAAACTCATAAATCATGTAAATCATGTAACAGCAAAACAATGAATCCCAATGTAGAAACCTACATTGGTAACAATAGCTTCAATCATTGGAGACCTTCAATGGCAACATAAAAAAGAGATGTTCCTTTCTTAGCTTGGCCAAACACTGATAACAATGAGGTGTGGTGTAGTCATGGATGTGTTAGTTGGTGGCCCACCAAACTATAGAGAGCATAAAAGCATGTTGAGCCGTACGTCATTATTCCACAAGGGTTTGGTTCACTGTGACCGAATCTGCTCAGCCGATGACAGGTTGGATCTTGAAATGTGCATGACTACGCCCACTCCCCCACTGGCTCATATCATAACCACGGCATAAACTGAGGGTGACTAACAATTTCAGTGGCTTCAGCCCTTACATTGTGGCTTTCCACTGTTGACCTTGGCAGAGTGTGTGGGTTTGAATTCTTCCCAGCGGTAGCCCGGGTGGTCAGTGGTGGTGGGCAAAGTATATAATCAAGTAAATACTCAACCATTCAAAATCACAAATTACGAAGTACATTTTATTTTTAATATAAATGCATTGCTGTATTGAAATTGATTTTATTACAGAAAAATCCAAAACTGTTCAGTGGACTCTGGAAAGTGGACTGACTAAGAAATCAAATGGCAGGTGTGGGGAACTTGACAGGTGTGGGGAATTTGCCAAATCAAGCTTTAGGCTGGGGTTGCCATGGCAACCAATTGGCTCATTTGGACCATAGCCAGAACGTTTTCTGGCGGTTATAGACAACCATGACCGACCGGACTCCCTCGGGTCGTCTGCGACGTGTGTGGCGAATTTGAGGTCTGTCGGTCCAACGGTTCTCGAGATACGGGGATTACAGACGTACGTAGATACAGTACATACATAAAGGGATTCCCTGCATATTGTATAAGAAGACTGTGCATGTTGTGCCCATATATGGAGATCTCTATATCTGTCGCCTGTCTGTGTCCCTTTTATGTCCATATATGGAGATCTCTATACCTGTCTGTCCTTGTCCTTTTTTTGCCCATATGGAGATCCCTGATGTTATCAGTATATGGCCATATATGGGCATATCGGGGGGATCGGTGTTTGAGGAAAGTCCTTGTGCAGTGGTAAACATCTGTGGAGAATGTGTGGAGTATGTCTGAAGAGTGCAAACTGACTGTGGAAAGCAGACTGACTGAGTAATCAAATGGCAGGTGTGGGGAATTAGACAGGTGTGGGGAATTTGCCAAATCAAACTTGGCATGGCAATCATTTGGCTCATTTGGGCCATGGCCATAGCCTTTTCTGGAGGTTCTGGACAACCGCCTATTCGATCAACTCGACGCCGGGCACTGCACTTCCTCGGGTCGTTTGCGACGTGTGTGGCGAATGTTAAGTCGGTCGATCGTACGGTTCTCAAGATGAATTAGTTAATCTGTATTAAAAATATATAGTTTTTTTACGTTTGGGTCCAGGTTGTCAAATCACTCTCAAGGGCCTTGCCATGTGTGCTTTGACTCTGCCATGGGGGGACCAGACTGCACTTCCCGATTACCTCCTGGTCATGTGACTAGGTCATGTGCACCAAATCACCTAGATTCCCGCATTATTAAGGTAGGAGCAAAAAACATTGGTAATATCTGTGATATTTATAACACAAGCATTCTAAAGATGAGTCTGAAAATAATCAGGGACCCCCCTCATCCAGCCAATGCACTATGTGTCCCCCTTCCCTATGGAAGAGTTTTTTCAAGTATTAAGATCACGAAAACTTCTCGTATATAAAGAGCATAATACTGTAGCAATAAAATAAAACTACTCTATTAAGAGCACACAACTACTCGTTTCCTTAACAGCACATATCCTGAGGCAGTGAGGGCCCTTAACCCCTCATCATCACTAACATAACTGTGTCCCCAGTTTTTATGTTATGCACCAGACACTTGTTTTATTTATTTTGTTTGTTAGTTGTGAGTATATAAATTATATATAAATCATTGAATCTCTTGAATCTCTGTGACTAATTGATCACTGGTTTCATGCCTAGCAATGTGCGGATCTCTCAGCGTTTCTCCAGTTTACCTGACACCATGATGGACGGACGGACGGACGGACAGACAGACCGATCGATCGAACAGAAGTCATTTCTAAATTGCACTGAATTATATCTATCTATATCTATAATGTCTTTCTGTCTAAGTGTGTGTGTGACTGTCCCCAGCATAATGTTGTGAACCCTCTGACCGATCAACTTCAAACTTCAAACTTCAATCAATCAATCAATCAATCAATCAAGCTTTATGTATATAGTATAATTATACAATTACAACAAGTGCTGTTCAATGTGCTTCACAGAAAAAATGTAAAAGACAAAGAATTAAAACACAAGAAGATACAAAAACGAAATGCTTAAAAATACATAAACAAGACATGACTCAGTTATGTATACCGGCTAAAGCAAAGCAAAGTTTGTTGTTTACCCAGGGTGTCGGACTAAGCACGAAGCTTGTTTCCAGCCGGACCCTGCATGGAAGCCTTGCTCAAGGGCTATTCAGCGGTGATTCATGATTGATGTGATGAATTGGGGAATCGAACTAGGGACCTTCCGGTATCAAGGCCGCCCCTCTAACCACTAGGCCACCGCTTTCTGTTTTCTCTGATTTGTCTTGCGGAATCTGGCAACACTGCTAGTGGCTCCCCATTGGCTTAGACCTGTTGCTTATTTCTCTCGCAGAATCTGGCAACACTGCCATAGAGGCGATAGGCGTGTCTAGTACGCGAACAGTCTTCTACCGGGCTGTTGAAGGCGCAGGGGGGCGGGGGGCGTGTGGGGAGAGAGTCAGCACACTGAAGTCAAGGCACAGACTACTGTGCTGTTGACAGACAACGGATGCACGCTTATGAGAAACAACAAAAATAAAATCTGGCAAAACAGTTACGTGCATTAGCGCAAGATTAGGATAAGGAAACATTCAGTCTAAATGTCCTGTTTGCTAATTCACAACTACTGTGCCAGATAATCACCAAGAGAGTAAAAAAAGAAAAAACGTTTCAGTCATTCAGTCCAACTTCACTGTAGCCTATAGTAGCCTTTTTATAAATGATATATATATTACGCTGCCCTGAAAGTTTATAATATTTAGAGAAATTTAAAGTTTCAAATACAAAAGTAGTGGTAGTAGTTGCAAATTACTATACATTTAGACTGAATGTTTCCTTTATTCTCGACTTGCGCTAATGCACGCAACTGTTTTGCCAGGATTTATTTTTGTTGTTTCTCATAAGCGTGCATCCGTCTGTCAACAAGTAACAACACAGTAAGAGTCAACACTAGTCTGTGCCTTGACTTCAGTGCGCTGACTCTCTCCCCACCCGCCGCCTCCTTCTGCCTTCAACAGCCCGGTAGAAGACTGTTCGCGTCTAGTACCATAGCTTGGGAGGACGAGACCGCCCGTTCAGAGTATGGGAAAGTATCTCCATTGGCTTAAAGGACAGCCAATGATGAAAAAGTATCGAGAAAGCGTTGAGAACGTGTTGACTAGACTCAGTCTCTTCTTAGACCAGCGTGCTTTGCAAGCTGGTAGTGATGAGCGGGTCGGGTTTTTTCATGACCCGCCCCGCCCCGCCCCGGAACCCAACCCGCCTCAACCCGGCCCGCGAACCCATATATAAATCTATGGCTCAACCCGCCCCACGACCCGCGATTTTTTTTTTTCTGTAAAATCATGGTCAGAAAAGTATATTCAAACTGTTTTATTGTTATTCTTATTAGGAATACAGACAAAACAAGAGCATGTGATTATTATTTATTTTTTTTGCGTGTGAGAGCGGCTGACCCGCTCACCCACAGCCCGCATAATTGCCTCTGAAATTCTGACTCGACCCACCCGCGCCGCGGGTTGACCCGCGGGTCCCGCAGTGATGAGCGTCGACCCGCTCATCACTACAAGCTGGTAAAAATAAAAAGAAAGTGTCTTAATATTTCTCTTAAAAATGTCCTCAGATTCTGAGACATGCAGATCCCTCGGCATGTTCCAAATGCTTTTCTGTTCTATAGCCTCTGGAACAGTTAGGAGACCAGTGCCATATAAGGGCCCTGCCAGGCATATTTAGGAGAGGAAGGAAAGTCCGCACACTATATCAGCTCCCAGGAATTTTATTAAAGTAGGTACAACGTTTCGACCCAACGTGTCTTTATCAGGTCTCAATATGGCACATACCTTAAAAGCATTGCAGATAAATAGGCAGGTGCATTTTTCATTTAATGATTTAAAAAACAAAACTTAAAATCAATTCTAAAACTAACAGTCAACCAATGCAGGGACTTTAAAATAGATGTAATGTGTGCTTTCTATCTGGTCTTTGTCAGTGGGCGTACTGCTGCATTCTGGACACGTTGTAACTGACCTACAGTTTTTTTCGGTAGACCAGACAGGACAGCATTATTATAATCAAGTCTGCTAGTGATAAAACAATGTATTAGTTTATCAATGTCAGCCTGAGAGACGAATGCTCAAAAACTCTGGTGATATTTCTTAGGTGGTAAAAGGATAATTTTGTGACATGTCTGATACGTGCCTCAATGTTTAAATCAGAGTCAAAAATGACATCACACCATTTTGAGTTGATCCTTGGTGTTAAGTGCCATAGATGTTAGGTGAGCCGACAATTTCACTCTCTGGTCTTGCTCTTGCCCCAATGTTGCAAGTATTTCAGTTTTGTCTTCATTTCATTGAAGGGAATTCTTTGACATCCAAGTGTTTATGTCAGAGACAGAGATGTTTTTGTCATCAGTGTTAACTCTGAGGTCATTTAATACCTTGACTGCTGTCTCAGCTGTGGTTTGCTCTAAAACCGGGTTGAAATAACACAAGCAAGTCGTTATTGTTTAGGAATCCAATTAACTGATTAAAAAATAATTTCTCTAAAATCTTAAAAATAGGAGGTTGGATATGGGCTGATAGTTGCTGGGAACCAGACAGTCCAGTGTACCTTTTTTTTTAAAGGAATGTGTTTAACTATGGCGTTTTTAAATTTGATAAAAATCTAATCATTCTTCATATAGACATGTTAAAAGGTTAAAAAAAACAAAAAAAGTGGTGGGGACAGGGTCAAGGGAGCAAGTAGAAGATTTTAGAGAAGTTACCACTTTTCTTATAATTTCTGTGTCCGCCAAAGTGAAATGGTCTAAAGTGGATTTACAGAGTAGGAGTCCATTTAGCAGTGTTTGCTGACCTTGGCAGGCAGGCAGGCAGGCAGGCAGGCTGGCTGGCTGGCTGGCTGGCTGGCTGGCTGTGTCCTTTGCCCATATGGAGATCTCTGATGTCATCAATATGACACCATAGTAATGACATCATAGACTGGCCACCGAGTAGCCTACCATGAAGATGGATACTGCACTCAACGGCCAAGTGTTTCCAATGTGCATGCATAAGAATGAATCAGAGAAAAACTGTGTGTGTGCGCGCATGCCTTTGCGTGCGTGTGTTCATTTGTGTGTGTGTGTGTGTGTGTGTGTGTGTGTGTGTGTGTGTGTGTGTGAGAGAGAGAGAGAGAGAGAGAGAGAGAGAGAGAGAGAGAGAGAGAGAGAGAGAGAGAGAGAGAGAGAGAGAGAGAGAGATCTCACATACAGTACTTGTCCTTTGTCGTCTTAAACTAGGCTAAGCTCCTACATAGAAAAGTGGCGTGGATGTTACTATGACAGATGCTCCTTTGAATCCAGCCCACAGCTCCTCCAGAAAGGCTCAATGGTACACATCTCATGCCCACTATCAGCCCTGATCAGATTGACAATCAGGTACCGTACAGTACACACACTACACTCACCGCACCTACACCCAGGATTATACTCAGCCCACTGCTTGCTCACTAAAATAAAATGATAACAGCATGTTTATTTTGAACGTGAAGTTGGCTGTGAAGTCCTTGCCGTCATCTGATGCTCTCAGCTTCATTTTATGAACCTGGTCATCAACTACTGCAGAGTCTCCCCTGGATAAATCTTGCACAATTTCCTCTGTCAGACATCACAAAATAAGACTCAAGTCCAGATAATTAAAAGAATCCCATGTGATTTGATGACAGCTACCCCCAATACACTGTTGTTGTCTCTTGGGAGCTGATGCCATCCCGTCACATGGGATCCTTTTTAATGATCTTATTAAATCCTATTTCAATCAAATAGCCCCCCCCCCCCCCCCCTAAAAATGACCACCAAGGTGCACATAAGCAAAGGCACTCAAACCCCAATTACATTTTGGGTTTAACAACATGAGCAGAAATGAAACCCATGCTGTTTAAATAGTGTGCACTCAGCAGACCTCCCCTGTAATAACGATTGACAAGTCTGGTAAGTCAGTGAAAAACTATTTGAAGGCTTTGAATGTCTGACCAAACCTTCAAACTTTCGACTTCGGCATTTCTGAGGTCTTCACTGTGCTCTAAAGAGTCTCAACTTAATTTCAGCGGCCTGTCAGTCCATCCACTTTCTTGTAGATTCTGCTCTGCATGCCAAAAGTAGTGACACTGCAGAGCAGTGGTGGAAAAAGTACTCAAATGTTTTACTTAAGTAAAAGTATCAACACTGCAATGTAGAAGTACTCTGTTCCAATTAAAATGGTCAAATTCAAAATGTACTTGAATAAAAGTGCAAAAGTATTGGTATCGAAATTTACTTAAAGTACCAAAAGTACTAAAATGTTTGAAAATAGCAGATCTACAAGCTCACAACGCTCGCATCGCGACACGTTGTGAGCTTGTAGATCGGCTATTTTCAAATAGCCTAGGAATAAAATAAGGCTAAAAGTGGTTAATGTATGTTTTGTAATGTAGTCATTATAAGTAACTATAACTAAAGTTTTCAAATAATTGTAGTGGAGTAAAAGTACAATATTTGCCTCTGAGATGTAGTGTGGAGTAGAAGTAAAAGTATAGACAATTGGAAATACTCCAGTAAAGTAAAAGTACCTCAAAATTGTACTTAAGTACAGTACTTGAGTAAATGTACACCACTGCAGTGCTGCAGAATATATGAGAAAGTATTTTTTAGGCTACGGTCACACCTGACTTTGTGTCTGCCCATGTGGCTGTCTTTTTGCAATGGTTTTCAAGGGGAACGGAGTCTTTTGTTGGCATTGCGCAGCTTTCCGCATGTTGCGCACAACTTGCGTTTATGCGTTCTATGTGCTAGGGCGCCTCAAGGCCAGAAAAAAAAGTATATTTGAAGCAGATAAAACTGTGGATTTACACTGTGCAAATAAAAAGCCCACACCTGGTTGAAGTTTCTACTGCTCCATCCATCCATTGCCCGCTGGGACCTGTTTGACCAGCCTACGTGTTGATTACTTTGGAGAATTACTTTCGAAACATTCTCACCACATAAATAAATTAAAGTGACTGAAGGAAAAAGTTGAATTATAAAGTAGGTGCTGAACTTCAGTCACCAGAGTTAATATGTTTGGGTTTTTCCCTGAGACATTATTAAACCTTTGCTGTTTGTATTCTGCCGCTGGATTAGCTCTGACATTCTGGGACAGAGTTATGAGACTTATATTCTGTATTCTGTGGCAGAGATCAGGTAAAAAGCTCTGGCCTTTATCGTGAATAATAATGACACAACTTCAATTTATTTGTATTAGGTCTTTGTGAGGCATTGCATTGCATTTTATATTGTGGTATTGCTACTTTCACTTAAAGCTGCACTATGTAACTTTCCTCTTCTACCCCGGATGGAGGCACAGGGGAACATAGAGGAAGGATTTACACTTTAAACTTTTGTTTGTTAGATTTTGGAATAATTACCAGATTTTACTCTGTCTCTGATATTTCTGATATTGTCATGGATGTTTGCAAATCAACCTTTTCAACAGAGACAGTTTTTGGCTGGTCTTGTCCAATCAATCCACACTTCAAGACTCATTAAAATGCACAACATAACTTTTACAAAAACTAACAGCGACAACAATTTCACTGTGTTAGATAACGTATCTTAGGCAAGTTTCAAGTCTCTGCAAGTTAATTTCATACTCTCATGAAATTAATGGAATTCAATGGCTTTCTTAAAAAAGAAAAAGAATACTTGACATTACTGTCAAAATGGTTGACAGTAATGTCAAGTATGCCAGACAATGAGTCAAATGGGCTAACATGCCAGAACACAGGTGTGGTCAATGTTGACATCTTTATTTACAATGAGTATGCACAAAACAAAATACAACTGCTCACAAGAACTGTAAGAAGGATAGACCCAAGTAAGCTTATTTCCAAGACATGAGACCCACAGGCAGCTAATTACAGAGACATAGCGATGATAGCGCTGTACAATTCATACACTGCAACTGAATGATAAGGGCTGTGTAGATTTCTCCTGATACGTCAACATCCATTTCAATTAAAATGAATCCAGTCGGTTAATTAAAAGTTTTTCAAAGTAGCCTCCTGTACGGTGGCAACAGGCAAACAAGCTGCTCAACCATCTGCTCCAAATTAATTCCCATTCCTGTCATCTGTCCAACAATTTCTCTTCCAGTCTCAACCTCCAAATTGGGCTGGAAGCACTGGGGAGTAAAGATTAAACTAGAAAAGTGCACTCCTCGGAGTGCAGATCTCCGTCAAGGGAAAACTGTGCCTTGGCACACTGTATCGGAAAAATCAGATAGATACATCTGGATCACATGACTATAGTGAGATAACTTTTACTGATTTGCATGATATTTTGACAGAATAGTAGTAGCAAAAAGTGTTCACAAACGGAATCACGGAAACATAATCTACCTTCGGCCGTCCTGCCTTCTTCACCAGGCCGGATACATGCGGCTGAATGCCAGCCGCATGTATCCGGCCTGGTGAAGATATAATAATTTAATTTGTGAAACCTTCTTTTCATCGTGCTTAGAGCTGTCTTCAAGATAGCACTGAAAAAAGTGCACCTCTGAACAGGCTTCAGCTGTGCAGGTGAAGGAGGTTCACCTTGAAATCATGCCACATCACATTGTCCACTAGTTACCAAATGCAGGAACAAGCTAATCTCTCTTTGTTGCAATTAAATTATTTTAATTCAATGCCTGACCTAGCATGCTGTGTTTTTTATGTCAAGTAAATGTTGTTGCCAGTGCCAACCCCCTGATGTGAACAGCTTCAGTCTCTCTTTTTCTTTTTTATAACTAATAAATATTTAATTGTAAAATCATTAAAAATACTAGCTGTTTCTGCTGACAAACCTTTGGTATGAAGAGCACTTAGACATTGAGTTCTCAAATTCTGCCCGAACCCGACCCTACCCGACCGACGTTTTCGGTAATTATTTTTCTCGGGTTTTTAGGCCTAACATGTTCGGATCGGCCCAGTTAGGGCCCAGTTAGGGCCGGGCCTTAATTTTCTAATTAACGTGTAGGAACAAGCACTGACCTTATCTAGGGAAGAGTTATTCAGTAACATTGTATGTGCAACAGAAATGTAAATGTTGTGTAAAATAAATGTTCAGTGTCTGTTATTTGTATATTCCCTGTAGAGACTCATGTTAACCAATGGTTGAAGAAATGTATTATTTATGTTTTTTTTGTTAATTTAGAGCAGTTAAAACAGACTGGTCAAATTTGACCGGGAACACTGAAATAAGGGGGGGTGCCGCGAACACTGCAGGAGGGTTAATACTTGAAACTCGATTGAAGTCTTATCACATACTCATGTGTATGAGCAGTGCAATGTTGGTGCAGCAGACTCCACCAGACTGTACAAAATGTCCAACACATCTACAAAATATAATAGAAGTAGGTAATAAAAAGGAAAAGTTATATCTACAGACCTTCTAGTAGTAGTACTAGGCAGTAGTAGGCATATTGTACATAGGTAGCAAGTAAAATGTGTGGTTGGGTGACTGCAGACTAGGATACTATAGGGTATAGCTACAATTTAGTATTGCGCCTTCCCTGGGACTGAGGATATACAAAACTAAGTTCTTGCCGTTACGCGGCCCTCACACCTACATCGCACCGCTGATCCGACTGATAGTTTGAGTCATAGTGTCAGAGTTTCCGTTGTACCTGTCTGTCTGTGTCCCTTTTGTGCCTGTATCTGTCTACCTGTGTCCCTTTTATGCCCATTATGGAGATCCCTGATGTCATTAGTATATGCCCATACCCTGTACATTGGAATGTAAAGTTATGAATCGGTCGGATTGGCGGTTCTGGACATATCCGAACACCTCGGCGGGCACCGCACTCCCTTGAGTCCTTGTTGATGTGCGAGCTGAGTTTGAAGTCAGTCAGTCCCATATATGCACATGACCATATGTGTGCATAGTGGTCGGATCTGTGGCTTTGGACAACCAGATCTCCATATATGCCTATATATGGGCATATCAGGTTTGTTTATGGTTATGTCTGATTCATAGTGACATGCCTATCTATGGGCGTATCGGGTTTGTTTATGGTTATGTCTGAGTCAGAGTGACGTGGCCGTGGTCCGCCGCCCGCCAGCCCACCAGCCAGTCCGCCCTTAAGACAATTTTAATACAGGATATACAGTTTAGAATCGCACATTCCTTGATTATTGAGGTAGGATACATGTCTAGATAGAGAAATATAGAGACTATACTGTATGTTACAGTCAAAAACAGAAATATACTCTACAAAAACAATGAATGAATAAATTTGCGACCGAAGATATACAGAATAATACAGAATTATGCATTCATACAGGGCACTCGGGTGGCGCAGTGGTAAAGTACTCTGATAGCTTGAGGGAGTTGCATTCACCTGGTTAGAAGCACTGTGTTTCAGACTTCTTTTTCGGTGCTGAGAAGTCGTAATAAAGCCAAAACCTTTGATGTTAAAATGTGGATTTTACATAAACAGCAATGTCGTTTTTGTTTGGAGAAATGTTTTCCAGAGAAGTGAAGTGACATTTGCATTGTGCAGGTTATTACCCTCCTCCCCACCCCCCAATCGCACGCACGCACGCACGCACGCACGCACACACACACACACACACACACACACACACACACACACACACACACACACACACACACACACACACACACACACACACACACACACACACACACACACACACACACACAGTAGGCGAACATTCAGTGAAATTAGGCAAGCATTTGGCAAAAATTGCAGATCTACAAGTAACCTGCAAACTGTTTGGTAATGTAAATGAAAATGTTATACAATTTAAAGACATGCTGAAACTTCAGCACATTAAAAGCAAACTGTGTGAAAGTTTGCATGACAGGATCTAACAAAGAAAGGCTTTGTGTCGCCACACATTTCATGTTTAATTTACAGTATACTGTTCCCAGCATGATCAAGGTAGGCAGACCTCATATGAGCCAGGCCAGCCTCCAGTATTCTGTAGCCACACATCAAACTGTGCCTGAATGGCTGGAGGTGTTCCACAGAGGACCTGCATTTAGACTAAGCTAATCCCATTAGCTTACTACAGGAATGTCTTGAAAAGAGAACATCGGGGAAGGCATGTGGGCATTAATGATCAGTTATCAGCTGATGCAGATTTCAAACATACAAGCTTGAATTTATTTAGCGCTTCTCTGTGACAATGGACCCCACAGACAGGCAAACACAGCTGAATAATAATGACATTAATAGTGGGTGTTAATTGTAGGTGTGTTTCATTTGGGTGTTTCTGCATGCCAGCATGTTAACTGCTGCACAGGAGATGTCCATGCTGACACACTGAAACACACCCACTATTAATGGCATTGTTTTTAGCTGTGTTTACCTGTCAAAATGAATGCCGTGAAGGGGGTTTATTCATAGATACATACGTAGATACCGCATTGAGTGGGTCATCCACTCCTCCTTTACAATAATTGACATAATATGGTGGAGAAAGAAAGTAAACTGAGGGGATTGCATGACTCATCTTCAGCTGGATTTGAACCCAGGGCAAACCAGGTGTGTGGTATTTCTTATTTATATATATATATATATTATTTTTTTCAGGATGTGTCTGCTTTAGTAAAGAGACAGGAAACTGAGGGCAGAGAGAGGGGGTGGACATGCAACACACAGATCTCCAGACAGAATTGAACCAGAGACATTGCAGTTATGCAGCTGACTCACTATTCACTCAGCCAATGCTGTTTCCAGTGACTGAGTGACTTGAGAGGCCCTCCCCTCTTAAAGATTTATTATACAACAGGTAGTTCCGACCAAGCAATCTGATTGGTTGAAATAGCTTTCTAGCCGTGCTTCAAACCAGCATCATAGCACGGGCCTAATCACATTAATAAATCACTCCGCAGTGCAGTCCAGTCCGCACCTGATTAGACCATTATATGGCACAGCTGTGCTGTGAAGTCACTCTGTCCCACGGTAGGAAAACAAACAGACAGTAGCCTGACCCACCGCCGCCACCGGAGAACAAACAGCTATGCAAAATGGACTATGTTGTTAATTTGGTGGATTTACGGTTGATCAATGGTTAGAAGGTTATAAATATCCTCCTGTGTAAAGTAATTTGACTCCCATTTCGTTAACAGTCCAGTAGGCTATATGCTCCGTCGTACGACCGTGTCACGCGGCCAAAATAGCCGATCTACAAGTTCACAACGCGTCGCGATGGCGACGCGTTGTCAGCTTGTAGATCAGTTATTTTGGCCGCGTGACACGGTCGTACGACGGAGCATATAGCCTACTGGAATTCATTCCACTGCGCAAGCATTGCTCAGCTGTGTTGATGAGACGGTGCCTCTAACTCAAAGCGCTGCTACAGGGACTATTTAATGTCTCTCAGTCAAAAACTCTTCTCTTTACAGGGAAACGGACAATAGCGAAACATTTTTATTATTAATTGGCCCACAATATGAATACAGTTGGATGTGTTTTGTTGGTAACTGTTGTATAATCGCAATATTACACTCGAGGGTGTGCTTTACCTTACATTATTGGCACTTCAGTGATGCTGGCGGAACTCGGCTGGCGCCTCGTTCCTGACCGCATCACTGTCGTGCCAATAATGACGGTAAAGCACACCCTCTCGTGTAATATTGCTTACAGTAGGCCTACATTGCAAAATCCTGAGTGTCAGTTTAACTGTGAGTGTGTAAAAATTGTCGGGCAGGTAGCAAGCTCAGGTCAAGAGGGATGCAGATCAGTGGAAAAAAGGTGAATAATACATGAGCTCTGTGAAATATACGTACATGTACATTTTTAATAAATGATGCATCCAAAGCACTTGTGCACTGTATTCATCCACACCAATGGCATACAACAACCCTTCACACCTGGAGCATTTAGGGGATTAAGCGCTCAAGGAGGACACTTTGACACACATCCCCTCCAATCATGCACGCACGCACGCACGCACGCACGCACGCACGCACACACACACACACACACACACACACACACACACACACACACACACACACACACACAAAGATAGGAAGACAAACAGACAGACAGACAGACATATAAATACACAGAAACGGATATTATAGCACAGATAGTCACGTGTGCACTCAATAATACACACAGAAATGCACTCTCACATGAATAGACACTCAAACAAAACAAACATGCACACACGCGTGTACACACACGTGCCGTTTCAAGTGTGCACACAATCCCATGAAAGCATTATACCCACGTCAAACCATAGTGTCCCTCCCTATTCTGGTCTTATTATAATGCACATACATAAGTAGATACATACGTAGATACCACATTGAGTGGGTCATCCACTCCTCCTCTTCAATAATTGACATAATATGGTGGAGTAAGAAAGTAAACTGAGGGGATCGCATGACTCATCTTCAGCTGGATTTCAACCCAGGGCAAACCAGGTGTGTGGTATTACTGGGGTCATGCCTATGTTCCCTCAGCCCTATGTTCCCTCAGCCCTATGTTCCCTCAATCCCTAACAATTTTATTTTATCCAAATTAGTCCCTATGTTCCCTCAGCCCTATGTTCCCTCAACCCTATGTTCCCTCATCCCAAATTAGACCCTATGTTCCCTCAGCCCTATGTTCCCTCATCCCAAATTAGACCCTATGTTCCCTCAGCCCTATGTTCCCTCATCCCAAATTAGACCCTATCTTCCCTCAGCCCTATGTTCCTTCAGCGTCACATATGGCCCTTCCATAATGTGCTGTTGGGGTCACCTGTTGGGTTCCCCCGGGCTCCCCAAGGTATCCCCCAAAGGTATAAGACTATATATAGATATATTACTAGTAAGTTATAAGTTATAAGACTTCATAAACTTTTCTTTACACCGATGATGATGGTGACCACAACATTAAATTGTGGCTACGTGGTGCAGCTTCGACGGCCCGCTGCTCCGAAAGCCCACCAGTCCGACAGCCGTCCCTGGGCGCGGAGGTGGACCGGGGACCCCGGGGGTCCCTGGCTCCGGAGGCTTAACTCGACCGGTCTGTCGGTCGGGTCAGGCCTCTCCAGCCAGGGACCCCCGGGGACCCCCGGGGAGGCCTCGACCCGGCCCAGGGAGCCCCGAACCTGGGTACTCGCTCCAGTCCGGGGGGGACCCCTGCCTCCGGGGGACACCCGGCTCTCCAGGCGGTCCCGTGGACCCACTCATAAGCACCCCTCAGCGGGCGTTAAGTGAAGTGACACACCGCGGGCCAAGCACCGCGGGGACCTGGTGGTACAAACCAGAATAGTCGCCCCTGGGACTATTCTGAACTTAGCGCGTCGGGCCCGGCTCACCGGCCGGTCCCGCGTGCCCACGCTTAAGCACCCCTCGGCGGGCGATAAGTCGGGGGGGGGGTCCCGCGGCCTACAGACCGCAGGTACTTGGTGGTACAAGCGGTGCCGCAATAGTTATCACGCCCATTAGCAGGGTCTTGTTTCCTCGCTGAAGATTGTCTTCTTCCCTCTATGGTCTGAGCTGATTTCATTTCTCTTGGCTATGGTTTCGCTAGGTAGCTGGTAGGGACAGTGGGAATCTCGTTCGATTAACTCGGGCGCAGCCACTGCTGAGTTGCGGGACAACCGCGGAGCCGGGCACAACCCACATAGATATGTAGCTGCTCGCAGGTTCATGTCAAGTTCACCCGCCCCCAACTCCATCAAGGTAACTTGCCTTGTGGGTCTACAATCGTGAACTTTGGTTTACTCAACTCCTGCGTGTGCCACCTATGTTGTCTACACCCATATCAGTTACTGTCCCGGCGTGGTCACTTGGCAGTGACTGCACGCCCAACTCAGACGAGTCTGCAGCGCCCTTTAAGACAAGCATATGCTACTGGCAGGATCAACCAGGTAGGCCTCCTGTTCCGCCACGGAGACAGCGCGCCCAGGTGAGGCGCGCACCGTGGGGTTGCCGGTCCGCGGAGACCGCCAAGGCGGCGGGAGCTCCCGGCGGCGGGAGCTCCCGGCGGCGGGAGCTCCCGGCGGCGCGCACTGCGACAGTCACCACATCTTCCTTTGCCCCCTAGCCAGGTCGACGGCATGTTACGTGGGATCGGCGCCCGTGGTACGCAGCTGTTTGGTCGGTCGCCGGAGTACGCGACGCAAGCAGGGTTTGAGAAACGGAGTCTCCGGAGCGCGCCTTTGGGCGCCTTTGAGGGGACCTCGGGCGGTCCGTGGCAGGACATCTAGGGCAGACGGGGCGTCTCGGTCTCGCTAGGCCGAGGTGGGCCGCGGAGGAGTGCGGAGGAGGCCGGGGCCTCTCTGCACGTGGTCCCTCCGCGCCTGGTCGGCAGCGTCCGCCGAGCAACCAGAGGTGCACTAGAGGTGCCAGCGAGGCCCTTGCAAGAGGCGGGCTACGATTGCCAATCGGTTAGAATCAATTGTGGGTTCCACGGCCCTTGCAGGCGCCGTGGTTCCCGGAACACAGTGCTTTGACTAGAGTGGCCACCGTGGCCGACGGCGGGCCCTGCATT
This sequence comes from Gymnoscopelus microlampas, assembly GCF_963454915.1. Taxonomy (NCBI): domain Eukaryota; kingdom Metazoa; phylum Chordata; class Actinopteri; order Myctophiformes; family Myctophidae; genus Gymnoscopelus; species Gymnoscopelus microlampas. The sequence continues at coordinate 24,414,916 of NC_139942.1, read as the reverse complement.
CGGGCAGGCCTGCCATCCGTCCCGAGCATCCGCACGCCGGATCAACATATCCGGTCTGGGAAAAGTTGCCGATTGTACCGGGAGAGAATTTCAAAAGAGGGGGCCATGGTGGACCCCAGAACCTCCAGGGCGCCCGTCCGCCCGGCCGTGCCCGAGCGGAGGCCTCTGTCTTCCCATAAACCCGATGGCCACCGTGGCCTCCAATTTCATGGCTCTTTCCCCCCTGTCGGGGAGGGGGTAAGGGACCCATGGCCATCGCCGCTCGGCCCACCCGGGCCGCCCCAGACGGAGCCTCGCGTCGGGCATCGCCACGGCCAAGCTCCACAGGTACGTTCTAGAGCGAGTGGGCGTCCCGACCGGGAGACTTTTTCACAGGAGGGAGGCAGGGATGAGCGGGACGCCTCTGGGCCACGGGGAGGGGACAGGGAGGTACGACGCGGAGACCCAGGGCAAGCCCCAGACGAGGCTCCGTCGCCCTAGCTATCCTATGGCACCAGTCGGCCCTTGTCCGTAGCTTCCCCCTCTCCACTAGGGGAGAGCCAGGGAGCCCAGGGCGACCTGAGGCTGCAACACTTCAGGCTGCAACCTCCAGGATCCATGGCCCTGCGAGGCACGGGGACGCCCCCGAATATGGTGCACCATGTCCGGCCATGGTCCCTAGCTACCCTATGGCACAAGTGGCCACTTTCCCCCCCATGCGAAATTTCACGCATGGGAGAGGCCGCGAGCCCTAAAGCTCCTGAGCCTTCCGGAGCTTTTTTCGGGTTTTTCGGCCGCCATTTGCCCGGGCAGCCACCCAGGGGCCGGGAGGTACCGGCCGTTTTAGCCCGAAAAAGCCCAGATCGACAAGCCGAATTTTTTTTTAATTTTAGGCCGGGGGTCCTCCAGGGGGTCCCCGGGGACCTCTGGAGCCCATGCGGACACTTAGAAAAAAAATCAATTTTTTTCAAAGAACCATGATTTTGGGGGTCTTTGCCACCCCGTCGCTACCCCAGGAAGGTGCCTCTTCCTGGGCATGATCCCTAGCTATCCTATGGCACGAGTCGGCCCTTCTCCCTGGCTTCCCCCTTCCAGCAGGGGAGAGGCCAGGAGCCCTGGGCCTCCCGGCAGACTGCCGGGTTCACACTCGGTTGCTCTACCCGCCCCGGGAGCCACCGTCCCTGGGCGCGGAGGTGGGCCGGGGACCCCTGGGGGGGACCATGGACCTGGGAGGGTGCCGCCTTGTGGACACGGCCGGTATTGCGCCCCGCGGCCACCACAGGCCTATCCAGGCTTGTGGATCTGCTCTTTTTCCACGGCAGGACTTTGTCCCTTTTCCAGACCCACGACCAGGGAACCCCGGGGGTCCCCGCCGGCCGCCCTTACCCGCCTCGGGAGCCACCGTCCCTGGGCATGGAGGTGGACCGGGGACCCCCGGGGGTCCCTGGCTCCATGTGGACACTTAGCCCCATCGCTTCCCCCAGGAAGGTGCCTCTTCCTGGGCATGGTCCCTACCTATCCGATGGCACCAGTCGGCCCTTCTCCCTGGCTTCCCCCTTCACACAGGGGAAGGGCCAGGGAGCCCAGTGCCTCCCGGCACAGTGCCGGGTTCACACTCGCCCGCTCTACCCGCCCCGGGAGACACCGTCCCGAGAACTGAGGTGGTCCATGGACCCCTGAGGGACCATGGATCGGGGACGGCGCCACCTGTGGTCTCCGGTGGTATTGCGCCCCACGACAACAGGCTTTTACAGGCTTTTACAAGCTTGTGGATCTGCTCTTTTTCCACCCTTTTTGAGCCCGGATTTCGGCTTTCGGACCCGCGGGGCGTCGTAGCCGCGCCACGTAACCTTAAATTGTACGTGTTGAAAGCATATGTTCTGGGGGTACGTACACGTGTAAATTATGTCACAAGGAAAACTTGACCATGATGACCATGACCATGACTGACCATGATGCTGACCATGCTACTGACCATGATACTGACCATGATGCTGACCATGATGCTTGGGCAACATGATTGGCCAAACTTAATTGCTTTGACCTGGTCAGCTAAGACACATCAAACTATATGTATAGTTTCTCTCATCAATTCAAATTATTATATTGATAATTTCTCATCAATTCAAATTCAAACAGCTGTGAAACCTATAACAACAGCTGCAAAGAATTACTGATCATTGCAGTGAACTTTTTAACTATTGAACTTTTATCATAGCTAATAAAGTAAAATATTATTAATAATAATAATAATACATGTCTATACTAATATAGAGCTTTTGTAGATATCCAAAACAACTATATTACCAAAAAAACGAGTTTAAAGGTATAATAAGCCATGTAAAACTTAGCTTATTATAAAAATAAAAAAATAAATTAAAGGGGGATTTAAATGAGTAAAAAAAGTTCTGATATACAGACATGAACATTATACAGTCAAATGAATACGGGTTGGACATATATGGCGGGGGGTCCTCCCCCAGAAACTTTTTAACACAGTAGATACTGTATTAAAAAGGGAGTTTGATACTTTTATCAGTCATAGGAAAATGATGGGTAAATGATTTTATTTTATCCATTTCAACCTAAACTTATAGAAATCGTTTTGATGACTGAAGCAAATAACCACTCCTGATATTTACATAATACTGACATGATACTGACCATGATACTGACCATGATACTGACCATGATACTGACATAATACTGACCATGATACTGACATGATACTGACATGATACTGACACGATACTGACATGATACTGACACGATACTGACAGACAGACAGACAAGACAAAACATTAGAATATTACATGGGCTGATGGAACATAAGGCTGAAGGAACATAGGGCTGAGGGAACATAGGGTCTATTTTGGGATGAGGGAACATAGGGCTGAGGGAACATAGGGTCTGTTTTGGGATGAGGGAACATAGGGTTGAGGGAACATAGGGTCTAATTTGGGATGAGGGAACATAGGGCTGAGGGAACATAGGGCTGAGGGAACATAAGGCTGAGGGAACATAGGGCTGAGGGAACATAGGGTTGAGGGAACTTGAGTACGCTCCCGTATTACTTCTCCCCTCTTTCAATTTAGTTGGTACAATGCAAAATCCTGAGTGTCAGTTGTTTAACTGTGAGTGTGTAAAGAATTTCGGGCAGGCAGCAAGCTCAGGTCAAGAGGGATGCAGATCAGTGGAGAAAAGGTGAATAATAAATGAGCCCTGTGAAATATACGTACATGTACATGTTTAATAATGCATCGAAAGCACTTAACAATGTGCACTGTGTTCATCCACACCAATTGTAACCATACAACCCTTCACATCTGGAACATTTAGGGAATTAAGTGCTCAAGGAGGACACTTTGACACACATTTAGAAGGAGCCGGGTATGGAACCAGGAACCTTCTGTTTCCATGACAGCAACTCTACCTGAGGCCGCCAGTGTTGATGTTAACCACTAGCTAACCACATGTTAATAATGTGTTTATTTGACACCCGGAGGTTACATAGACTGAGCAGTAACCAAAAGGTTGCAGGTTCAGTCACTGAACTAGATTATGTTTCCATCAACATTTCCTCTCAACATGCCCTTAAACAAGCCACTGAACATTTAGCAGATGCTCTTATTCAGAATGACTTACAAAGTGCAAGATTGATTGATTGATTGATGTACTTTATTTAGTAAGACATGAGAACAACAGTACATGGAAGTACAAATTCACAATACGAGGTCTACTAAACTGGAAGACTCATTAAAGCACTGAGCTTGTTTCAAATGAGTTCCCCACGCACACAAATCATGATGACATATAAGAGACAGACAGATATACACACTACTATAGAATGTCATACAATCAGTTTACAGGTTACTGGTATGAAGAGTGAAACATATGTACAAAAGAAGAAAGAGAGAGGGGGGGGGGTAGGTTAGGACTTGGACAGGGGCCATCTTTCAATTGCAGCCTCCTGAAGGTGTAACTTCTAAGTAAATAAGATCTAAGTAAATAAATAATTTACCCTAGCTAATGAAAACACATTTTAACCAAACAACATTTGTCAAGTAGCCTAAATAGAATGCCAATAAAACAATTACGTGCCATAATCAGGATATACTAAGTAAACATGGTATGTGTACCACTCTGTCCTCCTGAGTCATTCTAGTTCAGCTATACCTGTCAAGAAAATGTAGACCTAAATTCTACAAAATAATACTGGTATATAAATTATTGCTCATGCCAACTCCTTGTGCCTTAAAAAAAAGGCAAAAAGGCACATCCAACAAAAAAATCTGTTTTAATTTCTTGTCATTTTACCTCTTCATAAAATAAACCCTCATCTCTTTAATCAGATCATGTAGCAGTAGTATTCTTTTCAGTTCATTCATAAATTCACTCCAACTCTGTGAGATGGTCTTCTACTTAAAAGGACAGTGTTGACATCTAGTGGGGAAATGTCCATGGTGCAGTATCATTCTCTGAAACTATAAAATATGGTCGTTTTTAGTTGACCCCTATAGGGAATGTGTTTTTTTTAATTTTATTGTATTGTACTTTATTTTTTATTTAATTTGATCATAATTAACTTTTATTTTTTGTTTCTTTTTGTTGTCGTATATGTAATATTGTATTTCACAGTATGTATATAAAACTTGTAATACCCATGAAGAAATTATTAAAAAAGAAACCTATAATATGTTTTAATAGCAAAAGTATCGGATACTGGGTTAAGTAAGTAGGTACCCCTCCAGTTTCCACTTTGAGAACCACTATTTACTCAAACTGGGGGTCCTTGAGATTAAATGGTGAAAATAGCTGTTCTACCACACATCCACCACAAGATGACGCATTGAATCTCTTTTTTTAAAAGTTTTCTCTCTGGTGTGAACGCGATGACCATTTCCTGTAGGCGGAGGGAAGGGGCTAGTGTTGCCATGTCCGCTTATTATAAGCGACTATGGGCTTCTTTTTCTGTAAAGTTGCTTGTAAATATTGGTAGTTGCGGGTTGCAGTTTTTTGGGCTTGTTTCTTATTTTGGGCTTGCTTCCTAAATGTTGTTTAAAACTGGTTTTCAAACATTCTCTTGTCAAGGACCCCCAAATTATTGTATTTGTCCACGGAGCACGGACCCCCCCCCCCCCCCCCCCCCCCACATCTATAAGTATTGTGTGACCCCTGTACCAGATTAATGTTTCAAATGTTTCAAAAAAAATATTCAAAATGTTTTCACTTTTTTTTTTCAAGATAAATAAAAAAAAAGATCATGTCGCTTCTTTTGGGATTGTTTTCATATACCTAGTAGTTGCTTATTTCTCTCGCAATATCTGGCAACGGTGGAAGGGGCCGAGCCTGAAGCGAACCCTTTTTCTACCCCTTGTTTTTCAGTAGCGGGGGGGCGGGGGGCGGGGAGCGGGGGGCGCCCTAGTCCCTACGTCACATCCTAGACGGATAGCTCCACCCACACTGGGCGAGCGCTGTCAGTGCAGCGGAAGTCGATGCGCAGACGGCTTTGTTGACCAATTCATAGAACCGCATTCTTTAAAAAAGAATGTTTATAGATTTTTTACTATCAAATACATTGATTAAACACTTTAATCAACCCTATTTTATACTTCGTTGTACAAAGGTGTTGTGCAAAATAACAAAATGTCCCGAAATTATAAAAAAGTTACTCATAAGGCTATCATCATATAATGATTTACTTATATTGACTGTATCGACAGCTGTTTCACTCATCTAATATAACAGTTTATACTTAGGCTGTCGTGAAAGTGTAATATTTAGAGAAATTCTAAGTTTCAAACGCAAATTTTATTTTTAATTTAACCAGTAAAACCACGTTGAGACACAGTCGCAAAAGTAGTGGTGAGACAGCTGTTTCACTCATCTAATATAACAGTTTATACTTAGGCTGTCGTGAAAGTGTAATATTTAGAGAAATACTAAGTTTCAAACGCAAATTTTATTTTTTACTTAACCTTTATTTAACCAGTAAAAACACGTTGAGACACAGTCGCAAAAGTAGTGGTGAATTAGGCAAATGGATATTTATTATATATTTAGACTGCATGTTTCCTTTAAAGTTTAATGCACGCAACTGTTTTCGCCAGATTTCATTTCTGCTGTTTCTCATGAGCGTGCGTCAGTCGGGCTTCAACAACAAAGCCGTCTGCGCATCGACTTCCGCTGCACTGACAGCGCTCGCCCAGTGTGGGCGGAGCTATCCGTCTAGGATGTGACGTAGGGACTAGGCCGCTCCCCGCCCCCCGCTACTGAAAAACAAGGGGTAGAAAAAGGGTTCGCGAGCCTGAAGGCTCTGCTGCGTGGAAGTGTGTGTGTGCGCGACTCTATGCTGTGTGCGCGCGCGTGTGTGTGTGTGTGTGTGTGTGAGAGGGAGACAGGGAGAGCCTCTGGCAGAGCAGGATGTGTTCAAGGAAGAGATTATAGTCTACGCTACAGAGTATACCAGCTGTAACAGACGCCATGAAGTGAAGTGGACTGAAAAGCGCTACTAGACTGATTTATTTTTTTAATTTTATTATTTTTTAATCTTGTGCGGATGTCGCAGGTGGACATAACGAAGGGTGAGTTGCTGTGTTTTGTGCGTTAAAGGTGAAACTAGTATGAACGGAAAGTCGCGCTTGTTGTGGTTTTGGTTTCGGGCTCGCTGGGCTTTGAGTGGTTGAATCAGACTGACTGTTCACCTGCAATGTACTGCTATGTAGAAATACTCTGTCTCAAGTAAAAGTCCGGAATTCAAAATGTACTTGAGTAAAAGTACAAAAGTATTGGTATCAAAATGTACTTTAAAGTACCAAAAGTAGGAAGTACCCAGTGTGCAGAATGTCCCGTTTCACAAGTTTTTTAATCATTTTTAAAATGTTTAAAGCATCTTATGAAAATAGCAGATCTACAAGCTCACAATGCGTCGCATGGTGACGCATTGGGAGCCTGTAGATCGGCTATTTTCAAATGGCCGAAATGTATATAGGGCTTAGCAGCAAGCAACTCTTAGATTCTATTTTGAATATCTGGAATCTAGGGTTGCAATACCAGCCCTTGACAGCCCATTCATCCAAACAGAAAAGTCATAACTATCTGATTGTATTTCGACGTTAAACTCACCAACATTGCTGTACGGAAAGCTTGAATTATCCTCTTTCAATCTGCAAAGTTTTTATTTCATCAATATTCGCTGTAGACATGTTATGACTATGAGCTACTTTCTGTCAAGAGTCAAGACATTTTTCAAGAAATGTTTCGATAAAGTGTTTGAGGTTGGAAATGCTCGTTTTTCTTAACGCGATGGTCCTGTGTACCACCTGTTTCTAAACGTCACATAATGCAGGAGGCAGCAGGACGTTCAATAATTGAAAACGAGCGCTTCCAAACTCCAACACACAGAATAGAAGAATTATCACCTGCACGGAATTTCTTATCAGAAAGAAGCTCATAACATGTCTAGGGTTGTTATGAAACAAAAGCTTTGCAGATAGAGGATAATTCAAGCTTTCTGTACAGCTGCAATGTTGGTGAGTTTAACGTGGTTTAATACAATCAGATAGATAGGACTTTTCTGTTTGGATGTATGGGCTGTCAAGGGTCGGTATTACAACTCTAGATTCCAGATATAAAAAATTGAATCTAAGAGTTGCTTGTGACTATAAAGGGCTGAAGTGGGTAATGTATTTTTGTATTGATAAAATATACAAAGTAACTAACTAGTAGGCTAACTAAAGTTTTCAAATAATTGTAGTGGAGTTAAAGTACAATATTTGCCTCTGAGATGCAGTGGAGTAGAAGTAAAATTATTCCCAAAATTGTACTTAAGTACAGTACTTGAGTCAATCTACTTACTTTACACCACTGCTGTTCCGAAACTTCTTTTCCAGAGTGGAAATGAATAGCAGCAGAGCGCAAGGAGCGGCGGGGTCCAGACTGGGGAATGGACCCACCACCACCACACCGCCCGTCAGTCCGGTCAGCCCCACTCCGTCCTCGGTGCCGCTGTCTCCCCTGGACCTGGAGGACGACGAGCCGCAGTCGTCCCTCGCGGACATCAGCCAAATGTGGATTAAATTCGCTAAGACGTTCGCCATCATCTTCCCGATCTACGTGCTGGGATACTTCGAGTTCAGCTTCAGCTGGGTGCTGGTGGGACTGGGGCTGTTCTTCTACTGGCGGAAGAACCACGGCTACAAGGACAACAGGATAAACCGTGCGTTGGCGTTCCTGCAGCACGAGGAGAAGGCTGTGAAGCAGAGTGTGGCCACCTCGGAGTTGCCACCATGGGTAAGTCGAGTCTGTTGAAGGGCCGGCCCGTATGTTCTGTCAATACCACTCATGCCACAATGCTATTCGAAAATATCCCGATACGAGCTGTGCGATCAGTGAACACACACTGTTTCAAAATGTTTCAAAAATAGCAGATCTACAACCTCTACGAGCTTGTAGATCTGCTATTTTTGTCCACAGGGACGACATGGTTAATGTGGTTACCGTGGTTAATGTGGTTACCGGTAATTAAAACACAAACCAAACCAATGGGTTTCAGTTTCAGTGGGGCAGTGGGATGCTACTAGGTCAACGTTTTGGGGTATCTCAGACGACACTGTACATAGGAGTGCTTCTCTCTCTAACGAAGCTTTTTTTGAGCTTTAGTATCATTGGCAGTATTCCTGACAGGAACCATTCATGACAGGTTAGTCTGACTGTAGGACTTTTATTTGTTGACTTTTCACTGTGATATTTATCCACTTATATCATCATGACAACCAAATGATTTATAGCACCACCACCCTTCTACTGTGAGCCAGGAAGGAAGTTATAGTCCGTGACACAATGGCTTTAGTGTGTGTCATCACCTACTGCACGCCTTACGATGCAAGGCTTTGAAAAGGTGTAATTCAAACGAAACCACTCATTCATAGTGATGTAAACATCTAACAACAATGAAGATGTGATAGAATTAAGCGTATAGCTTGCAAGATTTTATTTCTTGCAATGTCATACTTTAAACTGAAGCTACACATTGTTTTGACATTGTCTTTTTTCTAGGCCGGACAGACTGTATGTCCCCAAAATTCCCCAAGAGCTACAGTATGAAAGAAAGCACATGTCAGTTCCCCTACATTCGTTCTCAGCATCCAGCCAAATCACAGGAATGTACTGTAGCAGTGCCCTATGATTTCCCTGAGTGGTGTAACGTTAGTGGTAAACTTTTCCATGAGGCCAGTGGCTCTGCATTGGCCACACTACAGTAGCTCCACTGGCATAGGATTCATTCTTGAGACGTACATATTTCTGTCCTTCTTTGGTTTGGTGGGCAAAAAAACAAGTGGACATACATTTATAAAAAATAAGCCATAGATACAAATATATGTAAAACAAAAATAAGAAATTCCAACTTTATTATATTTGTATTTTTATAAAATGATGTAGGCAATAGCTAGTTGTTTTTCTTTTTATGAAATACCTCTCGAATTCCAATCTAAGTTGAGAATATACTGTATAGGGAACCATTGCTATATCATGAAGGCAAACAGAACCCCCATTATGTGTAGCCCTCACCCCCACGCACACACAGACTGACTCATCAAGAAAGTAAAATGTAGCTGTCGCAGTGCCCTGTCCACTGTGATTTCATTCCAGCATGAACTCTTGTCTGCATGGTGTCACATTGCTGTCAGAGTACGGGTTACGTAAAGGTCAGCCAAAGGGGTCAGCCACCACACAGTACAGAGGAAAGTGAGGTTCAAAACCCCAGCGGCTGACAGAATATCTCCCATTTAGTTCAGCTGATCAACCAGATCAGATGATGAATCAGCTGTAGGGTGCAACATCTCAGTGTTGTATACCAGGATTGGTGCATCTATCTATACATTCCGCAAATCTCTGCATGTGCCTGTGTACGTCTTTCCTTCACATATCTCAAGCTCATGGGTCCAGGCCAGTGCTGATGTCATAGTACCTAGTACCCGCTGACAACAGTTTCTGCACTAGGTGCATAATTTCAGACGGGAGAAGGGAGTTCATTTGCATAAGCTAAATAGGAGTGCTGGTCTGCTGGAACTAGAGTTAATGTGTATGTCTATGATTTCCGTGCAGGGACAGTGGGGAATAATTCCGCAACCAGCTGTATCCCCTCTTATCGGTTTCTGCACCTGCTAGTTTAACAATGGATACATGGATCTATTTACATCCTTGTATTGAATACATACTTCTGGGTGACCATTAAGCCCAGATAATCTCTTTACATTTCATAGTTCAGCAGTGTGCATAACAGTGATTCTCTTTTTTCTTTTCAAGTATCACCCAGTTTGATATCCATTAGTTTTTTTTTCTATCTACACTGTAGAATTCTCAGGGTTAGTTTAACTCTGAGAGTGTACAAATGCACTCTCAGAGTTACAGATCTGTGATGAACTATACATAATTTAGCTGGAACCGTCTCAAAGAAGACAGGCAAGCCATTAAAGCATCCATTGCAGCAGTAAGTTTATACGTTTCCAGATGTTTGCTGATTATTATTATTTACGCTTAAGGGGGTACAACACAGATGTTACAGAGACAAAGAAGAAACACTCCAGCAATTGTTTGGTATTCAGGTTTAGGATCCAGGACGCATTTGAGTCAGTTCAAAGGAACACTGAGTATTTTATAGTCGATGACCAGGTGTGTTGATCCAGGTTGTGAGCCAAAGTGTTGGATCATTTAACATCTACAATTGCAAGATGGAATGATAAATTCCCAAATGAATTGGCAGCCTTTTAGATAAAGGGGGTCAAGTTTGCTTTTTGTTTAGCTAATTTGTACTGACTATAGCCTATTTCTTCTTTTCGTGCAACTAGCCTGTGTTTTGGTTTCCTGTGTCACAGCATGTTGGTTTGGGTTGGAATGAAGGGGTGTCCCTAACGGATGCCTCTCGCATACCTGTCATGCCTTTTCTCCGACAAGGCGACAACCCATGCCCCCTAGTCTTTTATGTCGCAAGCTGTCATAGCCTACATTGCTGGTTCTCATCTTGCTGGATTTGGATATGTGCCGGCATGCACTGTAGAACATGCTTGTGATTTAAGCTAGACACAGACATGATTGTCGGTTGAGCTGCCTCAGCCTGCCTGGCAAACCAAGTGCTACTGTCCCAGACCTGCTCAAAACAAGTCAAAACTACAGGAATCGTATGAGACCAAGACCAAAGTATTCAAAGAAAGACCAATTAAATGGACAATAAATTGTCCTCTGCTCAACAAATTCCTCTTCAGGCAGTTTAAAAATATTTATTAGAGAAAACAGTGCCTGTTGCATTCTGGAAATCGCAGACCTCAATAGTGTTTTCCTTGAGTCGACCCGAGGCATGGCTAACACTGCCAAAGTAATGCAAAGGAAAGACTGGAGCAGAATCTTTAGCTTGTGACAGCAGCGTGATGAGTCATGGTTTTAAGCCTGTAATCTACTCTTTGCGTTTGCAAATCATTCAGGTCATTCATAGAGATGGGGCTAATAATGTGTCATTGGAGCAACCTGACAAGACAGTCAGCTGATTTACACTGGTCAAAGATTGCTGGTGATTGCTCATTATCTCCAGGATAATCCATGCTAATTGTTTTACGTCCTTTCTCTCTTTCTGGAGCATCCTCAGTTCACCTTTTAATCGATGCAACAAAGCATAGTTAATGACTGTAGTTTTTACTTCAAAAATAGATGTTTACCATTTCTGTCTAAGGGATAAATGCACAATTAAGCCTTATTTAACCTGGTAGAGATAATTATATTTTTCCCCCCAATGAGGTAGGCTGTCTGGCAAGATGGCACCAAAGAAGCTGCAGACAAGCAAAGCCACCGGGACTTTACCCGTCCCGTACCCAGAGCCGGCGCTAGCCGACAACGGTGGGGGTGGCGGGTGCATAAATGCGGGGGGCGACTATGCGCAATGCCCGTGCGTGTGAGTTTTTAAAGAAATTATTTCTTTTTACCGACAGCAGCTGAAGTCCTTGTCATGTCTGTCTGTCTATCAGTCAGTCCCAGTACACACAACACCACTGACCACTTTCTTAACATGCTGAGGAAGTCTTGACGCTGAAACGCTATTAATTAAAAAGTACCAGAAGGTTTGTTTTTTTTATCTGGCAGTCTTGACTAAGGGGGCGAGATGGTCCGGTTGCGGGGGGCGTCCCCCCGTGACACCGGCCCTGCCCATACCCTTTAATTGAATATGTTAATTTTCATGCATTGATACCGTCAGCCTCGTGAGAAAGAATAGCCATTCACAGATGACCCAGCATTGTTTTCTCAAGGGTGCCCTCAGAATGTCCGTGTTGGTGTGGGTGTGGGTGGGTGTGTGTGTGGGTGTGGGTGTGTGGGAGAATATTGGAGTCTGGCTGATATCCAAGCAGCCACTCTCAGCTTCCAGATTCTGTCTCATCATCAACACTAGAAGGAGACATTAGTGATGTGTGGAAACCATGTGATGCTCAACACAGGCCAGGGAGGTCCAGGAAAGAGTGAGGAGTTGCACATTTGGGGTATTATTTCATGGAAAGCATGAGAAAAAATACTATTATACTATTTGTATTCACTGTGTTAACTGATGGATGGGTGTTGTACGCGATGTATAGTTTTAGACCAAAGTCATATGGCATTGCCTATTATGTTTTAACGAATAATCCTCTCTGCTATAGAGATAACTAATAGCTTAGTTCACAGCAATATTCCCCCAACTCATTCAGATTAACAGATTAACCACAAAACACCAGATACTTAAATGTAGTCAAGAAAGGAAGTTCTTGGACTATGTAATTAAAGTATTAAAGTTTAATACTTTGAAATGGAAAATGTGTGCAATAGAAACCCACTGAAGTTAAAGGATTTAATTTGGAGCTTTGCAGAATGTGAAGAGATGATCCTGTAGCCTGATTCCAGACCTAGTAAACGGTTTGATACAGTAGATTCTGTTATTCAAATTCTGGCTATTTGAAATACTCCTAATGCATGTTCAAATGTGTCTGTCAGTAACCAATGCAAAGGAAATTGAAGTATACCTTTTTATTGACAAAGCTGAAAAACGTCTTCAAAATTAAACAACTTGGCCTATGTGTTGAAATATTTTAATTACAGACAGGCATCATTACAGAATTAGCATGCCAGAGATTGGAAGATCATTTTTGGTGGCATGTTTACTTGCTCCACCAGAATGCATTGTGCAATAGAGCGTTGTCTGCATTCTAAACGAAGCATTCCATTAGATATTGGTCATAGACGACGATTGCTATGGTTGAAAAGGTAGCTACGTAGATCCAGCATACAATTGGCAGGAATGGAATTCCCCTTTTTTGAAGTATGTTAAATGCACATGAGTATGGAGACATTTGAGTGCACACGATGTGACCTAAATACATACTGACACGTATTATCACTTTGACTAATCCTTTATCTGCAGTAGAACATCAGACACATTTACTAATACAATGTGTAATTCTCATGTCCTAAGGATCTCATAAAATCTTGTCATACTTGGACACAGTTCTGTGTAGACACACCGGGAAAACAGGACTCTAAGAGTGTACAAAAGAGTGTACAAAACATTACTTTTTAAGATTTACAAATGGATACATTAAGATTTTATTGGGTACATGCAATGGGACATTGAATGACAAATGATAGACTATTGACTATACATAGTCACATTTATATATATTCTGTTTTTTTGGCAAACATAATACTTATATTTACATTTTCGCAAGCAATTGCAAGCCTCACTTATCTAAGACAAAACGGGCAGGTCTAGACATCTCTGTGAAAGTCTTGTATCTGCGGTTCCGCACAACAATTACTTGCCATCCACAACCCATCCACAACGACCGTCTCTACAATGTGCATTAGTATTTTCAACCACACGTGTCAAACATTGTGTTAATCAGCTGTAAGCATTAGCAATGGAGCAGCACTGATCCACAAAGCTAGTCATTAGATCACCATTAAGAGAAATGCCAGGTTTGGTTGTGAGCCTGAAGCTCTCTTTCTCTCAAAGCACTGAGCAGATATGTGTGGAATGCGGCCTGGTTGTCTGTAGTGTGTTGCAGGCAGCTGGCAGGCTAAGAATGCCTCAAGTATGGGTGCCTGCCTGGCAGCTGAACCTGTTATTGTACCACATGCACCAATCCACATGCACATTGGTTCAGATCCGACTCCTGGTGTAATTTCTTGCGCCAACCACCTCGCTCACTCTCCTATTTTCCAAATAAAGTTTTTAAAAAAAGAATAAGAACCGAACGCTCCTTAACACCCAAATCTGATCTTACCCAGGTGTACTGAATGATGAAGCATCTGTGTCGTTTTAGATTTTAGCATTGGCTATTAAAAATGTGCAGATCTACAAGCTCACAGTGCGTCACTTCTGTGCCGTGCTGCGAGCTTGTACTGTACACCTGCTATTTTTTAACATTTTTGAAAAATCTTGAAAGTGTTTGAAAACCTTTTTTTTTAACACAAATCTTCTCTCTTAGGGGTCCCTGGCAGGCACAAAACATTTTCAGATGGGAGGGGGGGGGGTCCGCGGCCAAACATATCAATGTGGGGGTCCTTGACACAAAACAGTTTTGAGAACTGTTGGTTTAGAAGGCTGGTCTTAATGGGTTAAATAACCTTAAAGCATGATATTTCACTCTCAAGCTTACAGTATTATTTAAATAGAACAGTTTGTGAGAAGCTTGCACTAAAGAATCTCACCCATGACTCTTTTATACCTAATGTACACTTGTGATGTGACAAATAAACTAAAGTTGATTTTCCAGAGTACTCAAGTACTGGCAAATCAAAATGATAAAGGTTCAATGATATAGGAGTGAAATAATAGGAAAATACTTCCTACTAAATGTCAGTTTAGCCCGGAATTATCCTTGAACTCTGGCACTGGACTACAGTAAGCTACTGTTGCGTTACATCGCTGACTTGGAAACACTGAGGCTACATTGTTACTTGTATTCACATGTTCCTACACTACAAACAACACACAACCATCCAACATTCACACACCCTGTTTCTGCACTTTCATTTAATCTCTTTTGCACTACCATGTTTTACAGTGCCATGTTCAGACTGAACTTTGTATGTCATATCACAGGTTTACATGTGTAAAAAAGTAGGTGAAATTCTTTGTAGTACAAGCTCCCAGCATTTGCAGTTAGTAGAAAGGGCTAAAGAATAGAGATACATAATCAAGGGAAACGAGTCAAGTCACATTATGCCAAATATTCTTAATATAATGCGAGCAATGTCAAGTATATAGGTGCATGGTTAAAAATAACAATAAAACGAGTCCGTTAAAAATAGCAGCAGATATAGAACACAGTCTCTTGTTTGTATAATCTCTTGTGAAGGTGAGACATCACGTAGCAATGAAGCAGCATATATCAAACAGGTCAGCATAATTGACAGTGGCAGTGCAGACACTGACAGTGATGCAGATATGGGTGTGCTCCCTCTCCTCTGCCTCCTGTAGTCCACAATCAGCTCCTTGGACGTGATGTTGACTTGATGTTGAGAGTGAGTTTCTCCTGGCACCATGGTGTCAGTGATCTGATCTATGATCTCGTCCCTGTAGGCAGACTTGTTGTCATCGACAATCTGACCCATCACTGTGGCCACACACACCTGTGTGCGTGTGTGTGTAATCTGTGTACAGGGAGTAAAGGAGAGGACTCGGCACACAGCCCTGAGGGGCTTGCCCTATTGCCCTTTCTCAGCACTTGGCGTCACCGCTGGCTCAGTGGGATGTCCAGAATCCATCTGCACTTGTTCGGTTGCAGGCCTAGGTCTCTGAGCTTGGCAGGAACCATTGAATGATTGAACTGTTGAATGCTTCACAAACAGCATTCGTACACGTCTGTGTGAAGAGCCATGGCACTTGCATCGTCAGTGGAGCTGTTTTGATGATAGGCAAATTGCCATGGGTCCAGCGAGGCAGACAGCATTGAACAAATGTAGTCCCTCACCTCCTCCTACCCCGATTAATGAATGTCCGTTGGCGGCACCCGGACACCCAAATGGATGTCCAGGCTTCACAAGGGGAAAAGTTCCTGCCCACCACCATGGGGTTTGATTACACGACCACAGTGCCTCCCGCTTGGCCAAGCGATCCAACAAACGCAGTTCAACGTGTTTGTGTGTGGGAAGCTGGTTGGTGACAGTGTTCTCTGTTTGGTCAGGGCGCCTATTCAGCAGGTAGTGGAACTGGGAGGCATCGCATGTTCCTCTCCACGCCTGGTGAAACTCCCTCCTGGTGAAACTCCTTACTGTCAGGTGAAAAGAAATAGCTGCTGGTGACTCATGGGTATTGGACGAGACATATGGTTGTCTACACCCTCACCAAGACCAAACGGTAGTGGTTGGCAGTGGCAGGGACTATACATATGGGGAGAATTGGCAATCACTAAATTAGAGAGAAAATAAAATGACATTTTTATTGAGTTGAAGATTAAGATACATTTCTCACCTTACACTAAAGATAGGAATGTAAGCATCAAACCACAGGGCCCTGGCAATAGATATAGCAACATACTGTATTTTGAGAGGGAGTTTCCTTGCCGATCGAGGGTCAAGGGTTTTGTTTCTTTTGTTAAATGCGGGCTTGTAAAGCCCTTTGAGAATGTCACAATGATTAAGGGCTATACATATTTGATATAATAAATGATCCTTATTCCATAGAAAGTGATGATGGGTAAATAAATAAGTGCTCTGACAATAATTCTAGGTGCTGTGTGGCACTGACCCTTACTCTCTTTAATAATTACTGCTGCTAATGTTGGTCCTGGAATTTGACCCTTTTCTTTATTATTTACTGCTGCTAATCTTGGTCCTGAAAATTATAGTTTATGTTACCAAGTAGGCTATATATACTGAATATCTCCATATAAACTCTGGCAGAATGTCTGAAACATAGAAATGTACTGTTGCGAGTCCCAAAGTTGAGCTGCTGTTGCAATGCTCTGAATCCCTCTGGATTAGACCCTGCTGGGTGCCTGAAATGCATCAAATGTAAGTGTAATGTTACTATTTTTGAGCCAGTTCTACTGTTGTGCTTATTGCTGCTCCCTGGATAAGCACATTGGCTGAAAGCGTACATTATACTTGGGCTACAGTCTACACCAGTCACTGGTGTAGACTGTAGCCCAAGTATAATGCGAGGCTGATGCTGAGGTCAGTATAGGTCGCCCTGTTGGCTGGGCATGCAGGCTAAAGAGTTGGGTCTATTGTGAATCAAAAGCAGCAGCAGTGGTGCTGCTGAGAAGGAATGGGGTCAGGCTGATAAACAAATGTTGTAGAAATTCACCACACGCTGCACAATGTAGGGGTCTGTCCTTTACTCTATATAGTGGAGAGTCTCGCTTCTGGGGGAAATACCACTTTATCACTTTTGACATTTACGCACGGCAAGAATAAATGTTTTAGCACATTTCTGCCAGCATCACAGATGGAAGAGGACCTGTGTGCAATACTAGGCTACATTCAAGTATTGTACTGTGACAATGAATGTACCAGGTGTATTCCTATTCGCAACAGTGTCTGACTGTACCACGTGCTGTTTACATTTCTGACTAATAAAGTATTCAATCAATCTATTACTGGTTATACTGGGTGCATGGGTGTGAATTAGTGAAACTGCAGTGGGTGATACTATTTCCAGGCTTAAGAGATTGGTGTATAGGGAAAGAGTGGAGTGGACCTAGTATTGAACCCTGGGGGACCCCGGTCAACTAAATATATACTAGGGATTGAGTGATTTAAAGATAATTTGAAAAGCAAATACTTTTACTGTGCGATCCTTTTTATAATCACTGCTGCAATAACAGCTTAAGAAAAGGGTTGTGCTCTGCTCTCTGTCCCCCCCCCCCCCCCCCCCCCCCCCTCCCATCCATCTCCAGTCTTGTGTGACATGGCATGGATGGCGCAGTTTATTCCTTTTATGTGCCAAAGGGCGGGGCAGGGCCGAACGGAACACAAAATGGAAACAATGTGTGTGCAACTGAAAGGCTTTGTGCTGTTCTCCACTGCCTACATTTGAACGGTAACACAACACCAGACCTGTGGCTAGTTAAATGTAGCCGCTATGTTGACTCTTATGTTGAATTGTCCCAGATGTTTAATTTAGTGTGTCAACAAGGTACACAGAACAGAAGCATGTAAGATACCGTACATTCAATGAACAAGGGGTTTGAGCCGGGAAGGGACTAAGGGAGGTATTTTACCGTGAATATCAAACTTTGTTAGGCACTCTATGACCTGAATTTAATTTATTATAGTCCTGCGAACTTTACATTTCATCCCGTTTTGAATAATGTTTCTAAAGAAACAAAGTACATGCAGTGCAACTGAGAGTCCACAAATCACCATACTTAAAAACAAATATTTTCACCGTCTTCACATTTTTATTAGCATGCAATCAGCATGACTAAATCATATTCGTAAAATATTAACCTAATATTCAAGTTTTACATTTTTTGATTTTTTTTGGGGGGGCTTTTTCTGCCTTTTTTTGATAGTATTCAGTAGACGGGAGAGAGAGATGGGGAGTGACACACAGCAAAGGTCGTCCGGATCGGGATTTGAACCCATGACAAACAGTGACATGCAGCCTAGTAGTCCAGGGGCCAAGCCATATTTTGGTACCACCTAAGGTGACCGTAAAGTTTTTGTATTTTTGTCTTCCTACATGTCTCTAGTTTATATTTTGGTATGATAACCCTTCCAATCTTGTAGCTTAATGGCAGTTATCACTACCTACCGGCTAATGTATCCGGTAGGAGACACAAAGTAGAATCTTTGTGTCTCCTACCGGAAATACACCCGGGCATCAAATTATTGCGACAAAAAACAAAATATATCCATGTATTCAAGGCTTCATGGGGTGTGCAATTGATAGAAAATAAATCATTTTTTGGGTGAACTCCTCCTTTAAGTTTCCCAGGGGGACTCTCTACCCATTCAGCTATGACCACCCTAGACCGAAGGAGGGTCAACTTTTACAAGCTTATGGAAAGCAGTCTTTTTGCAAACACCAAAAATCTGAGAAGTTATCAATTGCACACCTATGAAGCCTTGAATACATGGATATATTTTGTTTTTTTGTCGCAATAATTTGATGCACGGGTGTATTTCCGTTAGGAGACACAAAGATTCTACTTTGTGTCTCCTACCGGATACATTAGCCGGTAGGTAGTGATAACTGCCATTAAGCTACAAGATTGGAAGGGTTATCATACCAAAATATAAACTAGAGACATGTATGAAGACAAAAATACAAAAACTTTACGGTCACTTTAGGTGGTACCAATTTGTGAAAATATCAGTGTTGGCCCCTGGACTATAGGTGCCCGGAAAAAAATTATATTGTTCCCATTGTTATAAATGATGCGGTTTATAGTTATTGCAGGAATATTTGCAGAATGTGCATCTTTGTTTTTGATAGTCTTGGGAAAATTCAATTTAATTTAAATACAATAAAACAAACACTGGCTGGTAATTCTGTGGTCTGCACGCACATGAATGAGGAAAATCACATACACATTATGTTTTTTAATTAAATACTGTGGTCTAGACCTGCTATATGTATAAACTGCTTTTAGGCAACTTATGTTGTGATTTGACACTAAAATACAATGTGGGTGGACATCTTGGCAATGGCAGGGTAAACACTGGGAAATGGAGGCAGTGGGGTAGAGAGAGTATTATGTATTCAT
The DNA here is from genome assembly GCF_963454915.1 of Gymnoscopelus microlampas. Taxonomy (NCBI): domain Eukaryota; kingdom Metazoa; phylum Chordata; class Actinopteri; order Myctophiformes; family Myctophidae; genus Gymnoscopelus; species Gymnoscopelus microlampas. The sequence continues at coordinate 24,395,201 of NC_139942.1, read as the reverse complement.
GTTTCTGCACGATTTGATCAAGCAGAGTTGAATTATAACCAGCAACATGCTGGTAAATCTAGGCTGTGGCTGGGAAGGTGGCGGGTGCTCTAATCTCAGAAACTTTGACAGGGAAATCAGTTGGAAATTTGTTTCGATTTGTAAATTTGAGTTTTGCCTGATTTAAACATTTAAACACAAGGAGCATAGAATGGATGGACTATGCCGCCTGCTACATACATAGCAAGTTCATATGGAATATGCAGCCTGATACATAGAAGAGAGAGGGTCATACATTTCTGTATCATAATAGTGTATCAGATAAAATACATTATTCAAAGACTTGGGGTTAATTTATACTGAATGTCTTTTAGCTGAAATATTTTCAGATGAAAAAAGTGCTCAGCTGAAAAACGTAAAACGTATAAATTTGCCTTGAGTGTGTATGAGACTGTTTGGTTTGCTTTTAAGTGTGTGGAATTGCACACGAAGTATCTTCTCACAAAGTGGCAGCCAGTGATGGCTGCTTTCCAGGTATCTGCTCTGATGCTTGAAGTCCAATATGGTGTCAATTCACCTTCAGTTCAACCAATTTAAAGTTTTCTCAAAAGCTGGAAATCTCAAGGTGTTAGGATGTTGTTGTTTTTTCCAGCATTAGAATGATGCATTAGAATTGTTTTAGGCAACTGAATGAACTGAGTACTATAACTCAAGGCTCAGTTGAATAGCTTCCCTCATGCTTCTGACATTCTGAGCTTTTAAAAAACCCCACCCACAAGGTTTACCCCAGGTTGTAAAGCTGACACACCTTGTAAAAGTCTGCCTGGGGGGAATCTTTCAAACCCCCACCCCCACAAATGTGGCCTATGTCAGGAACACACACACCTAAATGCCAACCATACACATATCCGTGTGCAGTTTAAGTATGTTAAATCCGTCCACACACACACACACACACACACACACACACACACACACACACACACACACACACACACACACACACACACACACACACACACACACACACACACACACACACACACACACACACACACACACACCAGGGTGAATGCTCGTTCTCTATTTCACAACAAGCCATCACAAGTTTAACAACATGTCCAGTCAAGTAAAGCCATATCCTTAAATAACGGTTGAGGCTTTAGCAACAGAAGACAGAGCAGTCTTTAGTGCCATTATGAATATAACACTGGGAAGCTTTAATCAAGTAGCATAAAGATTATGCCCAAAAAAGGTCATATTTGTATTGGCATCGCTCCACTACCTTGCAGGGAGGGAGGGCAATCCCTATCGCTGCACTAGCGATTTCTACGGGTGGGTCGGGCGCCTGTTCATCAGAACTGGGAGGGATAGTGTGTTCCTCTGCATGCTTTATATCCTCCCGGGGAAACTCCACACTGTCACGTCAAAAGAAGCGGCTGGTGACTCCATGCATATCGGAGAGTTGTCTACAACCTCCCAAAGACCAACCAGTAGGGGCTGACAGTGACAGGGACTCATTTAGAAGAAAAGGAAGAAGAAGAAAAAACATTAGTTGAAGTAAAGTAGTAGCATCACAATAAAGCTACCACTGCTACTAATAATAATACCTGGAAATGATATAGCGCTTTTAACAATTTAATAGGAAAAAACACAGATAAGCAATTAAGATAAGAATTAAAAGCAATAAAACACAAAAAATACCACTGACTATGATTGACGATTGTCTATGTCAATTGTCAACATGTTGTGGACCATGTTGGATTGTTCTTGGATGAACTCTCTTCTTTTTTTCTTCTTTGACTGGCCAATCATGTCAACCTGAGTTTTTTGAGCCTCCCTTTGGAAACATCAACTGAATGATATGATCTGTCATCAGCTTAACAGTATAGATATAGTAATATTTTCCTGCTTTCATCTGGGGGGGGTAATTGAATTCATGATACTTTATCTTACTTAACCCACGCTCCCATACACATACTGTAATATACCTTCATAATGTGTGTGTGTGTGTGTGTGTGTGTGTGTGTGTGTGTGTGTGTGTGTGTGTGTGTGTGTGTGTGTGTGTGTGTGTGTGTGTGTGTGTGTGTGTGTGTGTGTGTGTGTGTGTGTGTGTGTGTGTGTGTGTGTGTGTGTGTGTGTGTGTGTGTGTTTGTTCAGATATTAAGCTAGGTTGCTAGCATAAGCCCATTGTTTGGTTGCAAGAGTCTGAGTGAGAATTGACCTTCACTTCACAATGGGGCACTCATATTTCCCAAGCTGTTTATGCATCTCGCTCTCGCTCGTTCGGAAATATACTTTGAGTGAGCATATGCTCAGATTTCAGAGCGCTCTTGTTTAGACGTCATAGAGGGCTCTGATATGAGTCAATTTGCAAACTGTCAGAGTAGATACTCATTAACTGTTGTTGCCATTTTCATCCTTTCAAATTCATTCAATCCATCCCCATGTATGAACGTTAATACCTGTTAGTGCACGTGTTGAATACTGTCTAGAATACGAAACAATCTGCAACCATCACATTTTGCAATGACTTCCTCCTCCATTATTCAGACACATTTGTTGTTGTTGTAGTACATTGTAGTGGTCAGTGTGACGCTCTGACTGACCGTCTGTGTTTAGAAATACGCAGAGAGAACCGGAGTGCACCCCAGCTGCTCTCTGGTCGTTCAGAAATTCACTCTTTCTCTCTCTTCAGTCTTTATCTCTCTCTCTCTCTCTCTCTCATCCTAAATATAGGCCCCAGATCTTTGGAACAACTGTCCTGTGATATGGGCTGTCTTTCCCCTGTGTCGTTCATCAACCAACTGTTATTCACTCTCACATGACACACACACACACACACACACACACACACACACACACACACACACACACACACACACACACACACACACACACACACACACACACACACACACACACACACACACACACACACACACACACACACACACACACACACACACACACACACACACACAGTACATGCATTTTGCACAGTTGTGTTGCAGGAAAAGCTGAATATGCAGGTTTAGTCACACTGGAAATAAGGGAGCAATACAGGTCAAGAGGAAATGCCCACATAAATGACACACATTTATTAAGAGAGCTTGAGACTAATGATAACTACATTGGATCCATTGGAACATTACACTTTTTTCCAGTTGCTTTAAAAGTAACGCTTTTGGACATACAAGGTATGTATTAGCTCTGATTCATCCAGGCACAATAAGAGCAGCACTTCCATAACAGCAAAGGCCTTTCTAGTGCTGGAAACAGGCAAAGAATGAGACAATGAAAATTCATCATGTAGATTCATTGTTCAGTTGAACCGAAGCTAATGAATAAAGGGTAAGCACAGCACTTTGTAAGGCTAGGAACAAGATTATACAAATGGTTTAATGTTATTAGTATAGTGAAAGTATCCCATATATCATCATCTCTATAGTAGAGATAGACTCTTAGTTAGGATTTCCACACAGCTGTTGCGTGGTTGGGCAATGATTCTCTCATCACGCACGCACGCACGCACGCACGCACGCACGCACGCACGCACGCACGCACGCACGCACGCACGCACGCACGCACGCACGCACACACACACACACACACACACACACACACACACACGCATCAACTGATTTCATGTCTAACATTTGTTTCCAAATGTGGCCTATGCCAGGACAACCCCACGCGTGCACCCACACATGCACACGCGCGCGCGCCGCCCATCCTCAGTCTGGGCAGCTTAAGTATGTTGAATCTTTCAACACAGACACACAGTTCAATTCTCATCTCCTCTTGGCTGTTGATTGCAATCCACACACACTTTTATCTGCCAAGTATTTGACTGTATGGATATGGACACAGCCGGTGTCACAGTGCTGTCACTCTGACTGTCTCAACAGTTCTCATAAGCACTTTATTGACTGGTGTGATGTTCATAAAAGCAATTTGCTTTGTTATTTGTGTAGAATAACAGAACATAATACATACAGTATCAGTATGACAAGACTAACAACAGGACAATGGCATGACTTTACCACTGAACTCCATTAAGTATACTAATACTTAGTTGACCAGGGTTGTCAGGGTTGCTCTCTAATTGTCCGTTTTTTCCCCTCAACACCAATTCTCTTTGGCGAGATGTTGTGAGCTTTTAGCTATTTATGGCAAATGTTCCCTCCAGAATAGGGATGCTAGGGTTCAAGTGGTTTAAGCACACTGGTAAATTCTACATCCACTGGGCAGTTTCTTCATTATTTTAGAACGTTTACTATTTTACTATTTCATCACCGTTCAACTAAACTAACCTAAACGGTTTTGTTTTCTCGTCAGTGCTCTTGTTACTAAGATTTTGAAAATCTATTGGGGCCACGAATATACTAATTTGCTTAAAACCAGATTTTTTCTTATAGCTAGCTGTAAAGTGCTTTGTGTATCCACTTTTAAAATAAAGCTTGTCATGCAGAGAGAATAATGTGGCGATGAAAGGCTGCTGGAGGACATGTGACCTTGGGTTACCTCACGCAGCAGCAGGATGAGTGGTCGAAGCCAGGAAATAGTTTGGTGCTGAGTCAGAGTCTACAGCTTCCAGCCTCTGTGATCAGGACACAGTGGTGCTGGTGGTGAAAGCCACTGCTGTTGTTCCACTATGCAGCCGCTAATAGTCTTTCTCTATTCATCTGTGACTCTTACTTACCATGGTGTCTCTTGTGTTGTGGAGTGAGACTTCTGAACCTGTCTGCCACTGACTCTGTCTTAATGTTTTATTTATGGAACAGGCTGTGAAAACCATTGCTTTTTCCTCTCCACAACTTTCTCTCTCTCTCATATTCCTCTCTTCTTGCCACTAAAAATAATATACAAGGCCTTGCTGTGTGACCAAACTAGAAGAAGCTACCTATTATTTTTTACCCTAAAAGGAGAGAAATGTGTTACTGTGTCACTGGATCAAATGACTCAGTTTCCCATGACCATGACAGACCACTGGCAAAGTCTGACCTACCAGTTGCAAATTATTGTTAGGCTATTATTATGGTTATGTGCTGTATGTTGGTGTATTCTCCTCTGTGTCTTGCAGGGAGTGTTTGTAAATGTAACCCACTATTGTTAAAATATGGATAAAACACGATATTGATGCTTTTATAACATAACTGTCACACTCTTCATTAAAGTATTATCAGATGAATATCACGCCGCACTATTGAGAAATGGATGCATATGGGCTTGATTTATATCGATGTGGACTGGATTTATATTTAGAATCTCAGAGTTAACACTGATGATTGTTCTGTATCCTCAGAATCCTGATTGGTTTGTTCAGTGCTCCGTGTCATACATGACTGCCTGGTCCCACCATCACTTTTAATGATACTTTTCTGAAGAGTGAGGACAAAAAGCTTCAACCACCGGTAGCAAATGTTTACTGGAACCACAGCTGGTGAAACTTCAACATGACATGCATGCTCTAAATATAGCCCAATTTGTGTGTGTGTGTGTGTGTGTGTGTGTGTGTGTGTGTGTGTGTGTGTGTGTGTGTGTGTGTGTGTGTGTGTGTGTGTGTGTGTGTGTGTGTGTGTGTGTGTGTGTGTGTGTGTGTGTGTGTGTGTGTGTGTGTGTGTGTGTGTGTGTGTGTATACACTACTTGTTGGCAGTGTATTCTTTCGTCAGAGTTGCTATATCATCCCATCATGATGACATATAAGATCCTTTTTGTTGTCTTCTTATTTGTAAATAGCAGTTTCTGTAGTGCTGGCACTCTACTATATGATCCCTTTGCCCGCTGTAAATAACTGATTTGATAAAAACCCAATATCATCACACATATTTCTGCCAAGCAGAAGGGTGGAACTCCTGTGTTATGATGTTATATCTCTGCATCTTAACTTATGCCCTTGAAGGGTTCAATGTTATGTTCATGCAATAACTCTGTATCTTAGGCTCTGCTTCAGGGGGGTTCGTGATCTCATATTCTGTGTCATGCTTGCCCAGTTAATCTGTAGTATCTCAAGAGCAGAGTGACACCGCCACACTGAATGCAATATCATTGCAATAAGTGGTTAATCCTGATGAAAGTGTCTGACTGAACTCTTGTTGTTGTTGGTGTACTTGGCGCTGCTCCAGTTCCTTCCATTGTGGTTTACTTTACTTACAGTTTGGGTGGGACGAGCACAGCTGAAGTGACTCTTCCTCATTACTGTGTTATTTAAAGTGTTGTGGGATAGACAGGGGTGTTGACGTTGTGACAAGCTGATGCTAATCAGTGCTGAGGGCTTGCTGAGGATGGGGCTTCACCTGCCTCCGTAATATGAGCTGAGCTGTCAGGCCGTGAGGGAGGGAGGGAGGGAGGGGGGGGGGGGGGGGGGGGGGGGGTGTGTGTGTGGATGGGGGGTTTAGAAAGGAACCTCTACACCTGTCTTGCAGTGTATGGACTGTGTGTGTGTTATCTGTGTAAAGTCTGAGCCTATGCATGTTAATATGTGCACAGATGTGCGTGCATGCATGCATGCTTCTGCACATGCACACATCTTTGTCTGTATGTGAGTGTGCGTCTGCATGAGGTCCTGAAGCTTAATTTCTGCTCTCACTATGGTGTATAAATTAGGCATTAGTCTGCATTCAGAATCCTTCCAGTTATGTAAGGAGCTCTGTCATCCACCCAGCAGGGGCTGGGATGCTGCTGTCTCCTCGTCGCACACTACCAACTCTCGCTCACAGCTTAATCCTCTTTTGGTCAGCACTTTACTGCTACAGCTAGCAAGCTACCCAACTGCAGCATTACATTATATTACATTATGCTTGTGATGTTGTTCAGTATTTTTTATCATAGTTCCCATTCTGTCTGTGTGTGCGGCGTGTGTGAGAGAGAGAGAGAGAGAGACACACACACACACACACACACACACACACACACACACACACACACACACACACACACACACACACACACACACACACACACACACACACACACACACACACACACACACACACACAGGGGGTTGGCAGTGTGATTTTAGATATGTCACATGCAATTTCATAGTCTAAAAGTTATTTTGGCAATTGAACAGTTCCACAGATACTTATAGAATGGAACAGAACAGATTATAGCTGACTCCAAAGCAATTTAGAACCGTCTTAGAATGATGTGTGGCCTGGGCTGGCTGTCAGCCAGAGTGATCTCATTGAGCTACACAGGGAATGGAACCTCTAACCCTGGATGTATCAGTGCCTTGCTCAACCCATTGAGCCACAATGTTATATCTATGGTATTGATATATAATGGTATAACTGTCATGGTATTATTTTACTTTTAGAAAGGCATTTCATAATTACATTTATGAGATTGTATTGTTTCATTCCCTTAATGTCTTATTTCTCAATTAACTGTCTATACACATTTTCTTTTTTTTTATCCTGGTGATTTTTCAAATTTAATTTACATTTTTTTTCAGTTTTATTAGAAGCACTTTGTATCTTTGTTTTGCTTAATAAAAATGCATAATCATAATTATCTCTTTCTCTTTCTTTCTCTCTCTCTCTCTACCTCTCATATTTCAGGTCCATTTCCCAGATGTGGAGAGAGTGGAGTGGCTCAACAAGGTAAAAGTAGTCCACCTCCTAGCTCTCTTTCTTCTAATCGTCTTCATCTCTCCTCCTTTGCCCTCCCTTCGTCTCTCCTCCTCTGTCCCCTGGCCACCCGTCTTCCTCCTCTCCTCTCCCTGAAGGCTACCGTCTCCCCAGAGCCCCTGCACTGCTCCACATTAGCCGACATTAGCCTGTTAGCTAGCACTGGCAGACTGGTTATAAATAGGACCTGTATCTGGAGCCTGCCCCAGTACATATCTCTCCAGAGAGAGAGAGAGAGAGAGAGAGAGAGAGAGAAAGAGAGAGATGATAGGGCACAGAGAAAGAGAGAATTTGATAAAGGGAGAGAGGTGATGTGGATTGAGGGAGAGAGATGATGTGGATGGAGGGAGAGAGATGATGGGGGTTAGAGGGAGAGAGATAGATGATAGGGAATAGAGAGAGAGAGAAACAGAGGAGAGAGAGATAAAGTACAAATGAATGGAGAATAGAAAGTGAGAGAGGGATGATAGAGTGGTATTTACCATTGTGTAAAGCCAAATGGATTGTAAACAAAAAGAAGATTCTGTGACTTAAAACGAGAAGATGGTTGGGGGGGTTATAGAAAGGTTATGATTGAACAATGCTTGACAGACAGACAGACAGACAAGACAGTTGAGATTGAATGGACAAAGAGAAACGGAGAGATGAATCCAGAGAGGATGCTGTGAGAAGGATGTCTTCATTAAATGCTAAAGTCATTGTTTTAAAATATATATTTGTTTTTATGATATTTATGTAGACCCAAATAAGGAGGATATCATAGTGAAAGACTATGAGCTTTTTAAGTTGTCTATTGGTCGATCGGCCTGTCTTTCTAACCGAGATCTGGTTCCAGCTTATCACGGATTATGTGCTTGTTAAGGTTACAGCAGGTCATCATGAATACGGTTGAGTTTCAATATCAACTGAAAGCATTCCATGTGAATTCCCATCCACTTATGCATCTGGTACTAACAGAAAGTGGGACAGGAGATAAACTTTGAAGCCATTTTTAACTGCAACCACGCAGCCAGCTAGTGTAAGCCACTTGGTCAGTCGGTTACAAAATGTACAAGCTTGCCGTAAACCAGGATAACACGACATGGTCTAATATCGGCGAGGCTTCCCTGTGCAGCACCAGTACTTTGAGGTCAATATGGAGCTGCTTGGAACTCCACTGTCATGACATCACTCATCAACATATTTGGGGAAAAAATTAAGGGGACGGTACAGTACATACAGATGAGGGTCGTACATACGGCCTTCAGTGCCACACCGTTAAAAAAACATACTACGTTGTCTGAGTTACTTCTTGTCAACACAACAATAGATTTTGTAATTCACTGAGTACATTAAGCTCTGCAGCAGTTGGTCTTGTTGACATTGCTGTCACAGTAAATACAGTACCTACATACTGACATGGTACATAGAAAGCTCAATTTTCCAAACCTTCAAAACCCACCTCTTCAATATTGCTTTCCCCAGCGAACTCACCCCCCCCCCCTTTTTTCCCCTTTATTCCACTGTTTGTATTGATTTTATTCCTTAGATGTTTTTTTCCCCTAATGTTGTTTTTATTTGATTTCTCATGCCCCACATGTAAAGTGACTTTGGGTACTCAGAAAAGCGCTGTATAAATTTGCGATATTATTATTTATAATAAGTCTTCAACCTTCCTTAGATCTGTTATAGTCTGCAAACAAAACTGCAATGCGATGGTGTATAAATTAGGCAGAACATGGACATAAGGACATCAAGCCTAGTGCAAAGGGAAAGTACATGATCACAAAACTGTACACACACCGTTTAAATATCAGTCGGTGTTCATACGAGGAACACGCAGATTTCACATTGAGTGTGGTCTTAGTTGTTGCTAAACAGTGCATGCTTTAGTTTTTAAGGCCTTCAAACATTCTTCTGTGAACACAGTATGAACCACACCTGAATGCTTTGAATAGATTATGTCAGCTGTGTAGCAGGCATTCCTGCCAGCCCACTCCTACACCTACACGCACGCACGCACACGCACACACACACACACACACACACACACACACACACACACACACACACACACACACACACACACACACACACACACACACACACACACACACACTAGTTGATTCATTTCTAGTCGAATCTCCCTTTTGTTCATGTCCCTTTTGCACTGGTGATGATCCAAACTAAATCTGTACATCTGATTATATAAATGTGCTCAAATTGAACATAGGGCATATTTCATATGTAATTTTCTCATTATTTGCGTCTCCTCTCTCTTTCCTCAGACGGTGAAACAGATGTGGCCGTTCATCTGCCAGTTTGTGGACAAGCTTTTCAGAGAGACCATCGAACCAGCGGTGAGAGGAGCAACCCCCCACCTCAGTTCCTTCTGTTTCACCAGGATCGACTTGGGCGACAAGGTAAAGCGTGACGCTAGCGTTGGCAAACTAGCATTATGAATGATTGTGTTAACGTTACATTTTGAGTGATCTGGTGATTTGAAGAGGGCTGCTGTGCTGATTAGGTTGTGGACAGCTCCTAAACTCGTCCCTGATGAAACATGACACATCCCAGGCATAAATGTACATTCTCTGTCTTTCTTTTTTAATCTCTCTCTAGCCGCTGAGAGTGAACGGAGTGAAGGTTTACACAGAGAATGTTGACAAGAGGCAGATCATCATGGACCTGCAGATCAGGTGACCTTCTCTACTTCACATACTGCTGTTTTTTTTTTTTTTTTTTTAACGTTTTGTTTATTCGTTTTTGTTATTTTACATACTCATAGGTAGTACAGACAGTTATTGAAGTAACTAAGCAAATAAACATAGTATCTCCAAACAGTGAGAGTAAGATATAAACAAACATACTGCTGTTAAAAGGAAGTGACGGCGTCGGTGGCTCAGGAGGTAGAATCACTGTATAGAAACCGGAATGGTTTGATCCCTAGCTTCAAGTCAAAATGTCCGTGAACAAGACACTGATCCGCTTAGTCTCTCAAGTAAGACAACGATTCCACAATAAAATCTGTAACTAGGCCTCCTGAAAGCTGAGAATGGAAGCTGTCATCTGTCCGTCATTTCCGTTAACGAAAATGATTAAAACAATTTACAGTAGGACACATTTACGCGACTGCAAAGATGAAACTGAAGCGGAGGGACGTGGGCCATCCGCTTTACTCCCTCCTCCTTTACAGCGCTTCAGTTGCACAGATTGTTTAGGCGGAAGAATTTGAAAATTGTGTGAGCCACTGGATTCAGTTGATCATGTTTTTGCCTTATTGTCACTGTATGATGCTGGTTGGTTGATGTGAGCTTCTTTTAATGTCATTTTCTGTCCTTCCAGTTTTGTTGGTAATACAGAGATTGACGTGGACATTAAGAAGTTCTACTGCAGAGCTGGGATTAAAAGCATACAGGTATGGAAAAGTTCTGGGATTACAGGGATCAGCCCGGCTATGACTGACATCAAATCAAACAGCCCGTTACACTACACATTTTAAGAAATAGCCAGCTCACAAAAGAAAATGATTGACTGTTTTTTGGTAGAAGGCACATCACAGAACTCCCAAAAATTGCAAAAACTAAGAAAAAGTGAATGTTATAGGCCTTTTGAAAAATAAAATCAACCACACCTCATATATTTCAGGCAAAATAAAATCTTAACAGAAATTGGTTTTGGTCAAGAAAATGTATTTTATTCAAAACTTTACGGTCCAGCCTTTGACAAGCACACTTTCTTTTTTTGTTAAAAGTACAGCAAAGTTTTGACCCAAATATGAACTTTATTGCCAGTGGTTCTGCATATTCATCCAGAGACAGACTAAAGACTTGAGTTATGTAATGAGTTGACACACAGCTGATAAAGGTTACAAGGTTATCCGCTCCACTGTTGGCAAAGGATCAGGCGATGTTGACCGTTCAGAGATCAGAGGTGGGGGGTTCTACTGCATTTGAAGGTAGTCCACTGCCATGTTCCCATTAGTTGTTGCTTCCAGGAAACAAGTATTTTCCCAACCCTAAGTTTTCCTCTTGCAACGCCTTGTAAGTTTGTAAATCGGCTATTTTCGGCAGCAAGATTTGGTATAGACCCCTCTGGGACTTCAGTCGACAAACTATTTAGGGTTTAAGTGGTTAAATAAATTGAACATTAATGGATCAATCCGTTTGGTGTTTAAGTGAAGTTGCCAGGTTAGATTGCATAACATAACATCACAATCACAATGGTGCTAATCACGGAGGGTTTCACTGTGCTTCTGCAAAAAGAAAAAAAAGCATCGCGACTTCCCTTTCACTTGTTATACGCTGTTAAAAATAGCATGTTTCGACAAACATACATAGTAAAACACAGGAGCCGAGATACAGGTTATTTCCCAAATAAATTAACCAGGAAGTGAATGGAGCAGTAAATCTTCAGATCGCGTTATCTCCTGGTTCTGTGAGAAAAAAAGAAAATCTGACGAGAAATCTCGTTGGTGGCAGGCAAAGAGTTAATGGGAAAATTAAAAACTCCCATTCAAGTATTTTCTTCTCGGCAACCGTAAGGGCTAGAGTTACAAGACTTTGAGGGGAGGTTTATACTTTATTTACAAATTATTTTAAAAAAAAAGTCACACCAGTCGGCCTCATGGTGGCGCTATAACAGCCCCCTTTACGTTTTGGCTTATAACTCTTTAACCGTAGGTTGTAGAATCAAAAAATATGTTCCCCTGGATTCCTTGGGTTATGACGCAACTCCCCATATAGTCCTTGCATCTGCATAGATTTTCCGCCATTTTGAATTTTCTTCAAAACACACTTTTTGCACCTCCTCCTACAGATTTTGTCCAAATCTCACAAAAATCGGTACACATGATCTATGGACCCATGCGATAAACATATCCAAGCGGAAGTCCATACCGTTCGTCCGTAATTGGCTTCCAAAGTTAGTGGGATGGACCCGTTTTACAAAAAATACCAAAAATCACGAACGAAACGTCCAGTCAATCCCAAATTTGCATCACATGTCAAGGGTGGTTTACTCAACGAATCCCCAAAAGCATTTCCACTTTGATCTGTAGTGGGCGCCACAAATGCACAAAATGTAACCGTTTGATGCAAAAACATGATTTTTGAAGGTATCAATCCTCTCAAAATGAAATGCAAGTGATCTCCGGAGTGATGTGACAATGTAATTGGCCGTTACATTTGTGGGAGGGGCCTATTTCTTTAGTCGGAGGGGCTCATTTCCTAAAATCAAAACGTATCGGCACGTATCATGAACGCGGGATCCGATCGGCACCGAATTCGAATCACACGTTGTGCGGCCTCCGACGGTATTCCTTCCGGCGTATTCCTCGCGTCCTGGTGACCGCGACCCGCGTCGGCGCAACCACACTTTGCAATTTCCCAGAATTGCGAAAATTCTAGTTGTAAATAACTATCCAGCTGGGAGGATGACTTTCCCTTTTTGTCCTCAAGATCACATTGACCAAATAATGGCTTTTGTATGGCCTTAAAGAAATTATGTAAGCGAACATGCCACGTTGCGCCGTGGTGTGAGCTGGTACAGTAGATTGAATATTTTCGCAGAATGTTCACCTCCAGCAGGGTTCAAGTAGAATTGTTATAACATTCACATTTGCTATTTAATTCTTGTTTTGTCATTATGAGGGAGATGGAGAGATAGACTTGAAGCAGAAGAGGGCAGGAGAGTGAAAAATAGTAAGACAGGGAGGGGGAGAGAGCCAAAGCACAAGAGACAGAGATGGAAAGAGATGATGTGAGATAAAGAGGAGGTGGGGAGCGAGGGAATGAAGAGGAGGAAGGAGACATACAGGGAGAGAGAGATGGAGAGAGACTGAAAGACTTTCCTCTTTGCAGACTACAGTCAACATTTGTCTATATGTACAGCTTAGATCTTAGATAAAGTGTGTGTGTGTGTGTGTGTGTGTGTGTGTGTGTGTGTGTGTGGGGGGGAGAGAGCGAGTCTTTTATGGGCTCTTAATTCACATATTGAAGATGTATGGCTTCCTACAAACATGACATCTGAGATAGACAGAGAGATAGACAGAGAGTGATTGTTCTGTGTACATAACACAGTCACTATTTGTCTGCTTGTCTCTACTGCTTAAATGTTCCATTTGTGTGTGAAAAAGACAAATGGAGGGCTTTTTATAGGATGCTTACACAGTGAGAAAGATGGAGAGAGTGTGAGAGAAATAGATGGAGGGAGGGAGATGGATAGAGGAAGATTGACAAATTGGGGATAGAGAGTTCTGCGTGCATAACAGTCAGCTGTGTGTGTGTGTGTGTGTGTGTGTGTGTGTGTGTGTGTGTGTGTGTGTGTGTGTGTGTGTGTGTGTGTGTGTGTGTGTGTGTGTGTGTGTGTGTGTGTGTGTGTGTGTTAGATAGCTTTATTGTCATTCAACAATACAGCAAGGAGTCCTCAGCAGCATATAGGAGAAAGGTTGTATGGTTTGCAGATAAGAGCAAAGTCAGCAAACGATAGGTGGTAATAATGTGTGTCAGTATGTACAAGGGCCACAACCTCAGTGACGGGTCTCTCTAGCAAAGCACCACATAGGTTACTGTACATGCTTTGGAAGAATATAGTTCCCATTTTAAGCACTTGAACCCTAGCATCCCTAGTCATTCAAAATAGGCAAACATTCGGCAAATGAAAGGGACCAAGAATAGACCCCTGGGGGATCCCAGTCAATGAAGTATATAGGGTTTAAGTGGTTAACGTTAACAATTGGTATTAGAGATAGCTTAATGACACTAGAACAGCTTGGAGGGAGACTGTGTAGGAGAGACAGACATTAGGACAGCACAAAATAAGACGTGGAACAGAAGGGTTTAGTCTTATGCCAGTGGAGTCATGCGTTACCCAGAGGCTTCAACCATCTCGTAATTCACTTAATTGATCATTGGTAAACACGGTCTGCAAAGATTCATTAGCATAATGGTAATATTACTCTGCAGACTATATCCAAACTGTATACTCAATAGGTGTGGTCTGCTGTAGACATTAGGCGGATCATTTGTTTACAAACCTTCCTCTCCAATAGAAATAAACCACCGCAGAGCAGATAAACAGACACTATCTCCCATTTCTTCCTGAAGTCATTTTTAATTGGGGGAAAACGTCGGTGTTTGATTACAGTGGCCTGCGACCAAATTTGGTCCCACAGACACGCAGTCTGCATGTCTGAGCTCTGAGTCACTTCAGCCAGCTGGAGAAGCGTTGTCCCTTCTAATGAAAGCACAGGAGGAAAGAATTTGGTAATAAAACCGAGGTCAGAGCTTTGGAAGGAAATTCTCCTACTTAAGGGAATGATTTTAATTACAGCAAAGTTCCTTGTGAAAGGTTAGTTTATCTTTGTAATGTCTGTAGATGCTGAAACACACAACAAACCTGTAGTTCAGGTTATAACAGTCTATAAAAATAGTACTTTCTATATTCAAGAATATCTTTTGATCTACTAGGGCTGTGCAACTTATTGCAAGTTATTGAAAATCTGGATTTCACAATTATGTCATTGTGTAATTTAAACATTTTGTCACTTATTGCACCTTGCCCTCATTCCTTACCATTACATAAGAATGAATAAGCAGAACGTTCTGCACCATTGAATAAAGATATGGCAACAAAGGCATTGAGAAGAAAAGTACAGTTTTGATTGTTCTGTTAATGCCATATTCTCTCTCTCTCTTCTCAGCTCCATGGTGTGCTGAGAGTGGTGATGGAGCCGCTGTTAGGAGATATGCCGCTGATCGGAGCTCTGTCCGTCTTTTTCCTCAAGAAGCCTGTGAGTACCACTTCCTTTTCACCAACATGTAGCATAGTACGCCCACTAAACATCTAACAATGTCTTGTGAGCCTAATACTGTGTTATCTTGACCAGGGGGTCGGTCTTTTGACTTTCTGGTACATAGACTGTTAGTAGTTTGGTTCACTGATAGAAGTTTGGTTGACTGGTAGAGATTTGGCTGAGGTTTGGTTTGTTGGTAGACATTTGGTTGGCTGATAGATGTGTGGTTTGTTGGTAGGCACATGGTTGACTGGTAGCCCACACAAAACGCCCAAGTGAGGTCATGCTGGATACAAATATGTACTGTTGGGAGACTTGGGACTAACGCGTTACAAACTAACGCGTTACTGTAACGCAACTACTTTTTGCGATAACTAGTAACGTAACTAGTTACTTTTTCCCTCCCTACCTATTCTGTGTTCAAACTGTTTTTAAGAGGGGACGATCGGCGCAATCAATTCTTACGTTTTTCTGTATTGTATCAAAAAAGGAAAGGTATAATCCTGTTAAGTAGTTTTGACCGTCTGAAAAAAAGTTAGCGATGGGTTGAAACAACCTTTTAAACCAGGTTTTTAGCCAGCCTGCCATTTTTAATATGCACTGCATTCTTCGTGAACATGGAGGCACGTTCAAGATCACGTTGAGCCATCTGCTCCAGTCTAGAGCAGGCAGAACTAAAATGACATGATTTCAATGTTGTTGTTGAAGACATTATTCCTACTGTATATCGACTAGTTCTCATCATAGTGAGCTACAATAGATGTTGAGAGTTTCCTTGTGCTTCAGCAACATGAAAATGTATACATACATTTTGAAGCAAAATAATAAAAGTAAAAGTAACGCAAAGAGTAACTAAATTAAAGTAACTAGTAAAGTAACTAGATACTTTTTGAGAGCAGTAACTATATTTACTTTTTTTAAGTAACGTTCCCAACACTGCAAATATGTCACAGATGTGTTGAGATAGGCGGAGGTACTTCGTCCTCCCGGTGGGGGCTCCTCACTGGCAGGTGAGCCAGTAGGATACAACAGCAGTGACAAGTTGACAACACACAGACATGTGTGGGAGGTCAGGAATTAACTGGGGAGAAAGGGGGGTAAAAAGCAAAAAAAGATGTATATAATTTCTTCTTGGTAATCCTGAATGTGACTCGGATGGATGTCGTGACAGTTTGACATGGGTTGCTCAGGGCATGACCATTACATTCAGCAGCATTCACCGTTCCACCAAACTACAGTGGGTGTCAGTTCTGATGCCAGAACACAGCCTATCCCCACCATCAGTCCATTCCTTCTCCCTGAATGCCGTCTTCCTTCCTGTTTCTTTAGTACATTTTATGTTTAAGATTCATGGCTCGATACCGTCTCCCCCTGGAAAAGAAGCTTCAGCATCAAGAAACTGACATTAAAGATCTCCAGAAGATGTGAGAAACACGCTGCCTCTCTCCTCCCTGTCTTAAGATTTAGCTTTATTCCCTAATCAGAAGTGGGCACGATTTAGGTTCTCTTGTCCTGTTTATGGATGAAAGCCAAACTCGCGGTTGGTTCAGACCTGGACAGACAACAGGGAGTCGATATTTTATTGTGGTTATTCAATAGTTCTTGAATAGTTTTTTTCTTTCTTCTTTTTTTCTTTTGCAGGACTGCAGTGAGTCAATTACTCTGAATTAGCATCCCTGGTGTTTCAGGATAATAATGTATTCTCTCTGTTTTCTTTTGCAAATACTAAGTCTTTGCCCTCACAGCAAGGCCATGGGCCAGTCATTCATTCTGAGGGACTCAGTACAGTCACATCAGATACACTTGCACATCTTAATTACAAAAAGAAGATGGGAAAGGAAGATGGCTAGATCATATTGTTCATGTTTATAATGACTAAATGTTATTGAAATTGTATTGAATTTTTAAAAAGGATCGTATAAAAATAAAAGATATTTGTTTACTGCGAACAAACCCTTCAGCTGTAGAAAAGTGTGATGAAATTATGAATCCACTTATTCTCCATGGCACTGCATTGAACAACCCATGCTTTGTGTTGTTTCTTTGCATGACCAACCGTTCTCCTCCTATTGATCCTTCACAGTGGCGACGTCCTCTCATTGGCTAGTTATACATTCTATAAACCTGGTGGTTAACCCATTCAATCCGGGAACGCACACTGTGTCATTTTAGATTTTTAGCTACCTAGCCCAAAGTATAAAACCATTATTTTATACTTTGGGCTATTCAAAAATAGCAAATATACAAGCTCATAGCGTGGCACAGAGTGTCTCTCTACGAGCTTGTTATAGCTTGATGTATATTGTTAAAGCAAACATTTGTAACTCAAATCTTTGCTTCTGGGCGTCCCTGGAACTAGATATTTTGAGATGGGGGTCGGCGGAAAAGTATCGTTTTGGGGGTCCTGACATGAAAAAGCACCACTGATATAGCAACATACGTTTTTTAGAAACCTGTTAGGATTCAGAAGACATTTGTAGATGCTTTCCCGGATGGAATGGGTTAAATCACCCAGACAGACATTATGTGCTCTCAGGTTCAAACCTATGCAATCAAATGCAGTTCATTGCCCAAGTCAAACGGAATTGGTTGGTGTCGGCCATTGCCGTGGAGCTTTGCTCATGCGCAGCTGATCTGATTTATCTCGCTCGTAAAGCTTGACGATCTTCTTCTGTGGTGCTCAGTTAACCCGCTCCCTGCCGCATGTCCCATACTTACTGTAATGTCATGTGTATTAGAACCAACCAGAGTAATTACTAAAAACGGTGTAGAGGAGGACTTGTGGTTGGTTACCTCCTGTCATTGTCTGCAGGGGTATAGATAAACCTAGCAACGACAGTCTGACTGTGCCAGCGTTTGGCTGTTGTAACTTGTCTGGTTACAACTCAGCTCAGGCTCACTGTAGTGTTTAGTTTGGTGTCATAGCAACAGGCTGAGGTCTCTACTCTGTACTCTGTACTGTCTCTTTCAGGTTTTGTTTCAATCTGCTTAGAGTTGCAGGTGGGTGTGGAAAGTCAACCACAACCACCTGCAACTCTAACAGATTGAAACAAAAACTTGATTGATTGAATATTTGTATTGACACTTTCAAAAGTACTGCAGTACATTAAAAAAAAGCCAAATGGATCATCACAAAAATAGCCATTGCAGTCCATTAACATTAAAACAACTAGACAGACAGCATTAACAAACAATACAAAAATGCTTCAGCAACATTCATTAGATGGTCACAGTAAATTGACTGTCACAGCATAACACACAACAGATTAGACTGACCTGAAATGACTCTGATGTGTTGTTAACCTTTTGGTCTGAACATTACAAGTGGTCATTCTATTGTTGAGATGCTCCACCCACCTGGTATCCTACATAGGTTTAACCAAAAATGATTGTCATACTCTCTGACCCAAGTCAGTCTCTCTGAGGTAATACATTGCAGTCAGTATCATTGTTTTGTGTTGCATGTAATCTCTGGTTGATGGCTGGTAATGATAATGAAAGACACAAGAAGAATCTCACTACTTTGCATGGAGAATACATGGAGTCACTGTACAGACCAGATTGTGTGTGTAATAGTATGCGATACATACTGCCCTCGTAGGTCATGTGCAGCCTACAGTATGTAACCATTAGGTTACTTGTGCCTTGGGTCCTGTGTTGCAGTAATATCATTATTTTACCTATTTTTCCAGGAGGATCAATACATTTTATGTTGATTTTGCACTGGGAAACAGGAGTCCTTGGTTTTAAAATCTGTTCTGTTGGTCGCATGCGTTTCAAAAAGAGAGAGATTTTCATGTTTATGGGACCCTCTCGTTTAATAAAGTTTAAAGAGAACACATATTTAATTTCAGTAATCCTCTACATTGTGTCCGTGCTCTACTCCCTCTGTCTACAAACAAGGAAAAATATGTTGGCAACTTCAGCCTCAGATTAGTAGTAGAAGTAGTTTCCATGGCAATAATCAAATATAATGGTGTAATGAGTGTGAGTAGAATCCTGTCTCATGTATGACATCACATCCTGTGCCGGGCTGGCAGAGCAGTCTTTCTAAAAAGCATGAAGCACTCCAGAGGAAGCACACCACCCACTCCATTCTGCAACCCCCCTCCCCTCCCACACACACACAGGAATAGATTCAGATGCAAAAAATATGCCGTTGGCACACATGCATCAATTTCTCTCTCAGACACACATAACACTCGCTCACACATTTTCTGACATGTAGACATATAAACTGTCATTCTCTATTTCTCTCTTTCACTCAGTCGCTCTCACACTTAAACACACTACGCCTACACAGCCTTGCCTGAACAGCAGCTAGCCCAACCCATCAGCCTGTCAGAATGCAGTGTGCCAGCTTGTGTTTCTCTTTATATCCACTCTGCAGACTGAAGGTTGTAAGAAACACATGGCAGGGCTACACTTTACATGGGCAATCAAATTAACCAGGCCAGTTCTTTATTTCACACAGTATCTGCATCAAAATATGATAGAATTTAGGTAATTTTAAGTCTTTACATATGTCTCTCTGTCTGCTTGTCTGCCTGCCTGACTGTGTGCTGTCTGGTCATCCATTCATCCGTCTCTCTCTGTAATGCCTGCCTATTTTCCTGTGTCTGTAGTGCTGCCCCCGCATATTTACCAACAATTTCCTGTGAGTCAGCTTATACATATACTACAGTAGTGCTTTTCGAAGCATTAACCACAACCCCCACGTACTGTACAGGACAGAAAATGTAACAGAACACAGCCGACAACAGAGAAACGAGAGGAGGTAATCAAACAGAAAATATATGGGAAAATGTTTTTTTTTCCTGCCTGAATCTGTAGCTGCAGCAATTGACCAAGGCGAAGCGAGGCAGAGCTCACCATCTCAGGGAGGTTATGCAACATCAAACTCGAGTGCGAAAGCAGCTTGTATAAACGTTTAATAGGCTTTATTTGAACACAGTGTTGGTGCAGTAAGCACAAACGCAACACAAAACTCACTATGTGTTTTGTTTTGTTTTGTTTTATAGTGCTGTTGTGAGTGATTTCAACATGAATTAAACTGCCGCCAAACTGCCTGGTGGAATGTGGCAATTCCATTAACCACAGGGAAATATTTGTATTTCCTTATCAAAAGGTAGCAATGCTTATAAAGCCAGTAATACCAGTCCTATCATAGTTATGTTGGGTGTGTGAGCTCTGGTTTGCTTTTAGAACAGCGAGTCAGTCAAGTCAAGTTCACTGTTGACCGGTACCATCTCAGGGGGATTTACAGTTTTGTTCTCGGTACATGGTTCTCCAATTACCTTTGCACCTTCCCTTACCACAGTCTTGAATTATGCTATGTCAACGTCTTCATTGTTTATGAGTTTATACAGGTTTGATGCACTAGATGGTTTCATGAATTCCAAATGTTCCGATAAATCCCATAAAACAATACAGTTGAGCTGAGTGGTAGAGAAGCTGTCTGGTAATCAGAAGGTCACCAGTTTGCCTCCCGGCCTGTACATGTCTATGTAAGGACAAGAAAGACACTTAAAGGAGTAGTTCAATGGAGACTCTGAAAGTCTCCTACCGGAGACTCCACCGGTTATCAAATTGTTGGCTTAGGAATGCGGCAAAAACTATAAAATCTCCATGAATTCAAGGCTTCATAGGGTGTATAATTGATAGAAATAAGTTATTTTTGGGTGAACTACTCCTTTAACCCGTAACAGCTGCCCCCTTCATCATGACTATCTGAGCACCCATCGGCTGGGTGAAGCTGAAACAGAATTTTTGCCCGCAGGATTAAAAAAGCCTCCCCCCACACATACACACACTCCTAAATGTCAGTAAAATATCAATAAAGTCAGTGTTTATATGTTTGTTCCAAAAATGTTCTTGAAGATGTTGTAGGAAGGAGTTTGTAATCACAAGCAGTACTTTACAGCGCCAGTTGTTGACCATGTGTATATTCACCTACACAGTATTCACCTACACAGTAAAATCATGATTTATCTTGACTTTGTTACTCTTTCGTAACTCTGAGAGTGTACAAATGTTTGCTTACATTTTTACACTCTGAATTAAAGTAATACGGAGGATTTTTCTGTTCTTTTATGGTGATGTTTTTGTTGCTTAAGTTTAATAGTTTACCTTAGATTTTTGTATTTCGCTTGCGCTCTCTTTCCCAGTACAACGTTTAGAGGTTGTCAGTGTCCAGCAGCCTGTCCTGTTGTAATAACAGCAGTTCTTCAGCATATTGACATTTGATCCTGTAAAAAAAAGAGTGTGAAACATAATCCTGTACTTTTATGTGTAGAGACACTGTATGATCTCACTCTCTGTCTCTCTCTCTCTCTCTCACACACACACACTACTTTATTGAAATGTCAGTGATACTTTTTAATACACCCACACACAATGTGTGAAATGTCATTGATATTTCTTAATACAACAGACCCTCTCATCCGGTAACCCATTACCTCTTCTAACACCTGATGACATCACACATCTGCCCATGTCTGGTAACCTTGACGACTGGCACACAGATTGCACTCGTTATGGTTTGATGGTTGACTCACTGGTATTCTGGCATGATAACGTCCTTCCCAATGGGAACCTTGTAGTGATGAGCGGGTCGGGTTTTTTCATGACCCGCCCCGCCCCGCGACGGAACCCAACCCGCCTCAACCCGCCCCGCGAACCCATACATAAATCTATGGCTCAACCCGCCCCGCGACCCGCGATTTTTTTTTTAATTCTGTAAAATCATGGTCAGAAAAGAATCCCCAAGTATATTCAAACTGTTTTATTGTTATTATTCTTATTCTTATTAGGAATACAGACAAAACAAGAGCATGTGATTATTTTATTTTTTTTTTGCGTGTGAGAGCGGCTGACCCGCTCACCCACAGCCCGCATAATTGCCTCTGAAATTCTGACTCGACCCACCCGCGCCGCGGGTTGACCCGCGGGTCCCGCGGGTTACGGGTCGACCCGCTCATCACTAGAACCTTGTGATTCTCTCGTGAGTTCAATATTCATAACCTCATATGTGATTAGTTATGCAGGCAGAGACCAAGACAGAATGAAAGGTCAACATGTCAAGAAAACATACAATCCTATACAGGCCTCAAATGAATGGCAGAAAATCACAAGATTTATTATAATTTGAAAATCACACAAGCCTACAGTTTGTTGTGACACTGAACAGGAAGCTGATATTCCTCCTGTATCTTGGCAACATTCTTATACTACTGTTATTGTACCATTACTACCATCAACACCTCCATTATCATTACTATTGATACTTTTACTATTGCCATTACTGCTATTACTACTATTTGTGGTCTTGAAAGAGAGAGAGTAACGTGTGTGTGTGTGTGTGTGTGTGTGTGTGTGTGTGTGTGTGTGTGTGTGTGTGTGTGTGTGTGTGTGTGTGTGTGTGTGTGTGTGTGTGTGTGTGTGTGTGTGTGTGTGTGTGTGTGTGTGCGTGCCGCTTAATAATTGAACCAGCAGTCAAAACACAACTTTTATATTATGGATATTAGAAATGTTTATACAATCAGTAAACCAGTTATTTGATTAATTGTTTCACTATATCTTAGTGTATACAAGTCTACTTCTTTTCAGGACATTTTCAAACCAAGTACTCAAAATAATGCTAGCATTTCACATAGCATTGATCAGTCTTGTTTCAACTGCTGCAGTTTAGTTTACACATGGTCCATGAACCCCTGTCTTATCATTGTTAGTCTTAACTGCATATCTCTGAACTGTCCGTTTCTCAGTACTGTCTGTATGTCTGTCTGTCTGCCTCTCTGTGCTGTCTGTCTCTCTCTCTGTATGGTCTCTCACTGTGCTGTTTGTCTCTTTTCCCCTGTCACCTATTTTCCTTCTAAATGTACACGTTTGAGGTCATTTCGGGTCATTGCCATTCTAGTTTATGTACCTGTTCTTTTTGCCCAGATATCCACGCATAGACTAGCTAATTAACTACATGAACCCTAGTATCCCTGTATCATAATAGGCCAACAAAATGGGTCAACATTTGGTGAAAATAGGCACATTTTGATCAGCCTTTGTATTCCACATCATAAAACATCTGCAATCAAGTGATTTCAAACTCAAGCCAAAAGCCAATGGCTCATTATATTTCCTGTGTTGTAACATGCTAATCAAATCAGCATTTATTGATTACATTTGTATGTCGGGGCCAGTCAATTAACCCTGAGAAAACAGCCCCTGACCTGCTGGATTCATCATACTGCTGAGTCATGAAGACTAATTTGCTGTTTCTCCACCAGTGAAGTGGGTTGTGAAATGCTTTCGATTGAGTCGTGAACACAGACGTTTAATAGGGGAATATTGTGTTACTTGACATACCTGTGCTGCAACGGGTTCCTTAGTCCATGATAATGGCCTAATTCAGCTCTCAGTGTTAACAGTGACATGGACTTTCCGCACTGTGACCCTCACACACCATGACCCATACTGATACACCATGCGTACAGCCATCCACAGTGTTCATGTTTACACTGCACTGTTCACCTTACCACCATCAATGCAGACACTTTTGTGAATTGTGCTTATAACCCATTTGGCTGGCCAGTTGAAACATTTTAAAGCCTTTTTGTATCATATCAGCGTGATTCTTTACTGCACTTTGGCTTTGTTTAGGATAGAAGTGGTGGTTGGTTGTATTGTTTAAACCTAGTTTAATTGCCTCAACCCTAGCATCCCTATTTTGGGCATCTCATTATAGACAAAACATTTCAGAATTCAAAAAGAAATTCTAAACTAGAAACGAAAAGAACATGGTCCAGGCCTTAAGTGATTAAGCATTTAAACCCCAGCTTCCGTAATGTGGTGAAACCCTTCGCAGAATACAGCAGATCTACAAGCTCACAATGCGGCTGTTTCCAAGTGTAGGGCTTAAGTGGTTTAACCATGGGGCTGGTATCTCTGCTGGTAAGTGAGTGGTGATGTCAGGACAGAATCAACAGTGTCTTTTGAACCTGAGCTCTGAACTGCACAATTACCTGAGAAACTCAACTCCTTGTGATACATGTCAGTCTTTTGTGTGTATGGGTTTGTGTGAATGGTGTCACTGTGTATGTTCTTGTTGGTAACACATCCTGAGTAAATAAGTTTTGATGTTTTTCTGGGTCAGTCATTCTATATTACATCATGTTCTCTTTCTGCATTTTAGCTGCTGGACATCAATTGGACTGGTCTCACCAATATGTTGGACATCCCTGGTGTGAAGTAAGTAAATAAACGTAAAACTGTGTGTGTGTGTGTGTGTGTGCGTGTGCGTGCGTGCGTGTGTGTATTTGTGCATCAGTTTGCATATCGTCGTTGTCTGGCAGAAACCTCATTTCTCCACATTACATTTCTTTTTTTTGTTTTTGTAAATATAATGCCCTACTTTATCAATTAAGTGTCGCACAAAATGAGTGAAAATAGAAGTAAAAGCTCAAAAGCGACGTGTTGTGAGCTTTTACAACGGCTATTTTCACTATTTTCTATCATTTTTAAAATAGTCATTAAAAAGGAATGGTATTGGCCATATGAGGTTTACACCCGACAGCGACAATATTTGTTTATATTTTAGTACTTTTTTTAGTGCAGATCTGTTTATCTGCTGTTGTCCATGTCTGTCCTATCATTTGGATTGACTAGACTGTTAATGCATTATGCAAATATTTTCTATATTTATGGCATAAAGGGGACTCAGAGAGACAAGACAGACACACACACAGGCAGACAGATACAGAGAGATTTGTATTTTCAGTTCTGGAGAACCGCCTGTCCGACCTTCTTCCCACTCGGCACAGCATACTCTTGGGTCCTCTGGCATACACACACCAACTTTGAAATCGGTCAGACAGTTCTCGAGTAATTCAGACAGACAGACAGACAGACAGACAGACACACGCCGAGATTGCGCGCATCTATTATAGATGTAAAGGTGGAGTATTGGTGTGTTGAGCAGATTCTCACAGTGTCAGTGTTCAGAGCTGCAACAACAATGCTGTGTACACACACACACACACACACACACACACACACACACACACACACACAGTGGTAGAAGAGTAGATTAAAGTAGATCCCCCGATGTTCTATTTGTCAACACAAACAGGCCTCCAATTTCATAACGTCTTTGTGATGACATCATACATGTCTCAGTAATGACCACTTGCCCTGAATCCTCCTATGTTGTTGGACTAATATCATTCATTGTACTGTAGTCCTGGATTGTAGATTCATACAGTACCTCTTTCTTTGGCCCATGGTGCCTTTTCATCCATCCACACACAAACGCACACCGAAATAACCCGTAGAGTCCCCTGTTAGGCCTGTTATCCATGTTTGTTGGAATAAAATGTTATATCACTTACTTTCTCCCCCCAAAAAAATCTTATTGGGATCTTTTTGCCGGTACTGTATATCTATCTTTTAGGTACAGATATTACTTACATGTAAATGGTACATTTCTGTATTTATATAGTGCCTTTGTCCATCCATATACATTAGCAATTTACAATGTGCCTTACATTCACCCATTCACACACATATTGACACACCCAACAGCAGAGGAAACCATGCAAGGCACCAACTTGCACATCGGGAGCAGTTAGGGGTTGAGTGTCTTGGTCAAGGACACTTCAGCACTAACACAGGGAACCGTGCGATTCCCAAGGGGCTGCTCTGCCTTCTGAGCTGTTTGCACGCACGCACATAAATATACACAGATAATTGCACAATACACACACACACACACACTGATGGATGCATGCAGACCATCTCTCACACAGACACAAACACACACAATAATGGTGAGAGACCTTATTGTTAAGCATGAAGAGCACAAAGGTATAATAATAATTATTATTATTATTATTATTACTATTATTATTATTATTATTATTATTATTATTATTATTAAAGGTCCTCAGGCAGAATGGGCATTCAGAGAAATACATGTTGAGCTATTGAGTGTGTGTGTGTGTGTGTGTGTGTGTGTGTGTGTGTGTGTGTGTGTGTGTGTGTGAGGAATATGACGTGAGAATGTGTTTTGTTTCTGTGTACATGGACTCACACACAGTCACACACTACACCCTGCGTCACACACCCTACGCACTGCACACTCTTTCTCTAGTGATGTCTGTTGTGTCCTCCCCCTCCCTCTGCTATTTCATCCAAACATCTTTGTGTGTCTCTCTCTCTCTCTCTCTCTCTCTCTCTCTCTCTCTCTCTCTCTCTCTGTCTCTCTCTCTCTCTCTCTCTCTCTCTCTGTCTGTCTGTCTGTCTGTCTGTCTGTCTGTCTGTCTCTCTGTCTCTCTGTCTCTCTGTCTCTCTCTCCGTCTCTCTCCCCCCTCCCTCCGTCCATCCCTCCCTCAGTAGCTGATACTTTGGCTGATTTTCAACCTAAATCCCATTGTACCGATGTGAGGACATAAGTAATCCAGTGTTATCTCTCTGCAAAATGTTTGATGTGGCGCCGAATGATATGAAACAACGCAGTTGACATCATCGTTTCATGACGTCAATATTTCCAGGAGATATAGTATTTTTGCTACACTATATATATTATTGGTCTCCTCACATCAGAACAATGGGATTTACCTTGCCTGTGTATGACACACACACAGACCTTCATAGTACTTCCACATTCATGCGAGTGACTTCTCGTCTCATTTGTTTGATTTGGTTTTCACATATCTCCTCCTTTGTTTGTGCACTCGCAAACTGGAGTTGAATCACAAGAATAAACACATTTCTGCCAAGTTCAATTAGTCTCCCATGAGCATTTATGTCACTTTTAATATTTATTTTATATATATTTAAATATTTGAGCATTTGAAATGCATGTACTCAGTTAACATTCAGTTAATCTCCTACTACAGATGAACTCATGCTAAATCCTGAGTAATGCTCCCAGACTGTCTTTATGACTATCAGTGAGTTTTTTGAATGTGTCGACAGTAGGGCTGGCACAATTACGGTAATAGAAAATTGGGATTTAATTTACCACAAAGTAATTCAAAAACCTTATTTGACCAGCTGTTGCACCTTGCCCTTGTCTCATCACCTTTACACAAGGATTAGAACCAGAACATTGCACAGCTCATCTCCACATCCATCAAGCTCACGGAGGCACAATTAAATCGCAGACCGTTCGTTTGGCCAAAGACCTGGCTCTTGTAATCACAATGTGCAACAAAGACATTAAGAAAATAATTTAAAAAGACCAAAAATCGTCATGATCAATAATCATGATTCATAATAATATATAATTAATAGTTGTGATTGCAGTATTAAGAATACATTATTAGGACTATCATCTCAGCCATAATTGTGCAACCCACCTCTCTACACCTACTGTAGACATGTCCAGGAGGTGACCAGTAGCTGTTATGTGAGGAATACTAATTATCTTAGCGTAGCTGCTGAGTCATGTACTCTTAGCCAACTTGTTACATTAACACTGTACTTTGCTGTGTGCTAACATTAAGTTATTTATAATTTATACAGTGTTGCTACATACAGTTGTATGTACTGACAGCAAGGACAAGTAGACATCTAAAAGTTAATGGGCTGACATCATGGCAGGCTGAAATAGATGGTCTATATTTGTTTCACTGACCATCTATAAATATAGGATGTTGATGGGTAATGTAAAAGTGCATGTGTTCTCCCAGTTCTCCCTGTCTCACTGTGATACTGGGTGAGGTTGAGTGCATGAACACATAGGAACTAGTGTTTTATTTTGTTTAGTTGGTTTCCTTGTTTTGAGGTGAGGTTTTTGTATTCAGAGGACCAACTGGATATATTTTTCCTTTCTGTTTTATGAGATCGTATTTTATCATTGTATTTCGCTTCTTTTATATCTTATCGGAATGCAAATACACTCTTCTTTTGAAGTGAAACCTCTTCTGGTGCAAAAGTAGGGCACATCATCATTCATCAGTAATGTTGCCAGAGGGTGTTTCGGGTCTTCCTCACTCTGGCGACCCAGAGCTGTTTCTCAGATAGAAAAGATGAACTTGCTACTCTGCCCTTTTTCAAAGCCAAGGATCTTGATTTTGCTGGCTTGAATCGGGCCAACTGTCTAGACTTAACTTTTTAAGTTCCATGGTTCTGACCTGTTAACTCTTACATGTCTTAAATGTGTTGACATGTAAATGCAAACAAAACGATTATTATTCAAGTCAAATAAATAAGCTGATATAAACAGGCAAATTAAACTCACCTAAAATTAAACACAGTTAAACTTGGTTTAGGCTAATGTAGCCTAAACCAAACCAAGCCAAAGTAAACCAGCTCACAGTGCACCGTTACACGCATCCTCAGATGAACTGTGGCGTGTGTGTTGTCTCCATACTTGACTGTAGGTCGTTAAACATTGTTTTTCCAATACACGCACACACACTGTTCTGAGAGAGAGGGAGAAAGAGAGAGACTCCACCCAGAGAAGAGAAATGTAGCTCTCCTTGTTCTACCAGTCTGACACACCCTTGCTGTGTGTGTGTGTGTGTGTGTGTGTGTGTGTGTGTGTGTGTGTGTGTGTGTGTGTGTGTGTGTGTGTGCGTGTGCGTGTTGTTAGTGCTCATATTTCCTCACACATTTGCATTTTGCAGCCAAACAGCAGAATCCTGAGGTCACCCCTAACGCTGTGGTTGTGTGTGTCTCTCTCACACACACACACACACACACACACACACACACACTTGCATGCTAACAACAACAAAGAACTTACATATATTCTGTCAGTTATGACATTTTATATGATTCCTTACAGACGAGAATTATTCTGGAGACCAGATCCACTCCCCTCCCTTCTCCAGTCCCCAAAACAAACTCCTTTTATAGGCATGATGGGATATGTTGTAACCCTCTGCAGGTTTGGAAAAGGGTTGGGAATGGGAGTTCAGCAAGTAATGCTGTTCTGGAGATGATTATATGTTTGGTGTCTTAGCTGGTCTCCAATCAGTCTGCAATGGTGTCCTTTAGTTGAGGAGAAAGTAGGGAAATGCACTCAGATCAGTTTTCCCTGTGCAACTTCATCTCATTGAGAATAACTGAACGCCCACACATGGAAGGTTTCAGTGTGGGGAAATGCTGCCCTCTAGAGGGGATTAGCAGTAATGTAGTGTGACTAATACAAACTCATGCACTCACACCTATGTATTACTCACATGCACTCAGACACACACACACACACACACACACACACACACACAGAGTCCTCACTCACTCACTCACTCACTCACTCACACGTTCACATGCAAATAGATGTAATTGCATATTTTACACTGCCACGTCTTTAATTCCAAGCGCTCTGTTAAAATGGTAAATGGTGCATTTATATAGCGCTTCTATCCGAAGCGCTTTACATTGATTGTGCCATTAACCCATTCACACACACATTCATACACCGATGGCGGAGGAAACCATGCAAGGCACCAACCTGCTCATCGGGAGCAATTAGGGGTTCAGCGTCTTGCTCAAGGACACTTCGACACTAACTCTAGGGGAGCGCCCCAGCCCGGGATCGAACTGGGAACCTTGCGGCTTTCCAGTTCACTCTACCCGGCCACTCTACCCCTGAGCCACTGCCGCTCAGGGGTAGATAAGTTATGTATGTTGTGTGTATCGTTTAAAAGACACGTGTCATGGCTGCCTGGCTAATCAACAGGAAACAGATATAGTAGCACCCTGGAGTATTCACAGCTACTGCCTGGAAAGTATGGAATGCCATACTCTGTGTGTGTGTGTGTGTGTGTGTGTGTGTGTGTGTGTGTGTGTGTGTGTGTGTGTGTGTGTGTGTGTGTGTGTGTGTGTGTGTGCGTGTGCGTGTGCAAACGCGTTGTTGGGGGATTGATGTCTGGCTGTGTAGGTGTTGGTATTCGTGCAAGTGTGGAAGGTGCACCATGTGCGTGTGTGTGTGCAAAGCAAGCTTGTTATGTTCTCATGTGAGTCTCTGTTACAAGTGCACATTTACATATTATGTGGTCTTGTCTATACTGTATACTGTATGTATATGCTTGTAAGTCCCCTTGCGACATGTGGACCAGTGTTTTATTTCAAAGTGGGGTCACGTGTCTGTGTATTTACACATGCTGAAACATGATACCTGTTTGCGTCTTCAGTATGTCTGTGAATGTGTGCAGTATATCATGTGCCAGTGCCAGACTGTGTATTTTAAGAGCATGGCATGTAGGGCTGGTCAACTAATCGAAAATAAATTTAAACCGATATTTAGAACCAAACAATTGACAACCAAAATGTATTGTGATATTGATTTGAAGTTACATCGCACAGCCCTAGTAGTACCAAACATAATATACACGGAGAAAGGAGCCATACTGGCTATAACAACATCATTCATCTAAATGTATTAATTCATTAATTACTCTAGACCTTAAAATAATGATTGCCAAGTACAACAAAAAAGAGTTTTGGTGATATGTTGAGGTGGAGGTTATTGTCAAGGCATTCAAGTGGCAGCTTGGGCTATCTTCTCTATGTTATTGTTTCTTGAGTCCTATTATAGTAAGTTGTGTCGTCTGCATACAGTATTTGAGGGTGGTGACGGAGCTGTGACGGTTTGTGAAGTGGTCTGTGGTTTAGACTAGATGGAGAAGGGTTAGACTGAGAGGACACAACCCTGGAGGTATTCTTGCATAGCCAGACTTTTAGAGATTGCTGTCAAAATGTCTGGCTTTGGGAGACTACCCTGGAGGCGACATGAGAGGCTGCTCACCTCCCCCCTTTGTTGGATATGCCGGTGGCATATACTGTGTGTTGTCAACATTCTTATCCAATAGTTTATTACAGAGTTTGACTGGGTTCGTTGTGTTAAAAGCTGAAAATACATATGGGTGTGTGGGGGAGATTTGTTGGAAGAGTTCCGAGGACTGAACCTTGGGGAATTCCATAATGGTTTGTGTAGTTGCAATGACATTTTGAACCAAATCTAGGACTTTGACAGAAAATCCAACTCGGGTTTCCAGGCTGTCTAGCAGTATCGTAAGGCTGACAATGTTGAGCGCAGAGCCAAAAAGTTGGTTCCCTCTCAAACACTCCCCTCCGTTTTAAATGATTGCTACAAGAACATGTATAGATACTGAGTGGAACTGTAAGGCAGAAACTGATGGCATTTCTTCAGAGAAGCTTGTTTCTGCAAAGTGCAAACTAGAAATTCGTTTCACATTGTAGAAGTTGTGCATGGTCAGCGTATTCTTTTATATGGGTAAAATTAATATGCTCTCTATTTTTCCTCATCTTCCCTCTGATTCTCCTGCCTCTAACTTCTCGCTCTCTCTCGCTCTCTCTCTCAGTGGCCTGTGTGACAACATCATCCAGGACATCATCTACAGTTACCTAGTTCTTCCAAACAGAATCACCATTCCTCTTGTGGGAGAAGCAGAGCTGGCCCAGCTACGCTTCCCTATGCCCAAGGTACACGCCCACACACACACATACAGTACACACATACACACTCACTGACCTAAAGATGACCTTAGGTGACATTTATCTTTGTGGCAGTAAATGATGAATAATGGCTTACATTGCATCTGTGATATGTTGTGAGCTAAATTGAGCTGTATTGTTAACTCATACACACATACAAGCAAACACATTCTTGAACATGTACACAACAACCACACAACCACACAACAAAGTCTAGAGACACTTATACTTGCAAACATGTGTGGTCACACACACAAATCAGTCTTGAGAGAAAAAATGTTGGCATCTATTGTTAGGTATGCCCATACGATGACCACGGATATGCTCTAAAAGTGAAAAACGTATTTTTCATTTCACCAGACCTTTAAAGAATCTGAAACAATGTTATGTATGTTCATGGAATTTGACTTTATAATTAAAAAAATAATAAATATAAGTATAAAAGTCAGTCCAGATGTGAGCAGTGAGAACAATGTTAGTGTATTGTGTATAATGTATATGAAGAGACCAGTAATAACTTGAACTTTATAGAATAGAGTTTGTCTGTGACTCTGTGTGTCATCGGTCCACTAAATTCTAATTTAAAACCTACTGCTAGAAACCTGGATGTCACTTTGGATCCTGAACTCAGTCTGGAGACTTATTTCCCCTATCCTAGCATCCCTGCACTGGCTGCCAATCTCTTTTTGACAGTCCAGTTAGAAATATAGCAATACTATTGCACAGGTTAAACTACACATCAAGCCTAAAAACACTATTAGGTATATTAGGCAATGCGGTTACTTTGTATTACTTGATTGGTAATAAGTATCACAGCATTTTTATGTATTAAAATGGCCTATCTGGTATCCTTGGTCTGTATTTAGATAAACACCTTCCTTCAAATTGTCCTCCTCCTCAAACCTCCAAATATTTGTGTCATAGATTCATTATAAATCTTCACCAAAGCGATTGGTCCAACCATATCTTGCCATCTTACTGTTATCGGTTGGTTCTCTCAGGGTGTGTTGCGGATCCACTTCATGGAGGCCCAGGACCTACTAGGTAAAGACAAGTTCCTGGGAGGGCTGATCAAAGGCAAGTCAGACCCCTATGGAGTCATTCAGCTAGGAACCCAGCTCTTCCAGAGTAAAGTCATCCATGAGACAGTCAATCCTAAATGGAACGAAGTGTACGAGGTAAGCACACACCTTCTCTACTACTCTATGTGTTAGGACGGGTGGGGAAATGCTGTATGATGCTTAAAAATGATGCATAAAACTAAAATACATGTTGCAGATACTGTATGTTTCCACACACATTTATCTACAGTATATGTGTGTTTTTAATCACGTTTTCCCATTCTTCCATTCTCATCCTTCCCTGTTATGCATGGCTTTATCACATGACTGTTCTTGTCAAACTGACATCCTTATGAATGGCTTTTCCATTTTAAGTAATTGATTTTTTCTGTCAGGCTCTGGTGTACGACCACACAGGAAAGATCCTGGAGATAGAACTGTTTGATGAAGACACCGATAAAGATGACTTCCTGGGACGGTACTGCATGTTTTAATCTGTACAATCACCTCGCAGGAATATGATCAACACTACACTTTACTGTTCTCTCTCTCTAAATTGCCAAACCATTTCCACCTGACACCTCTTGAATTATAGTCACTTAAGAGTGATTTGATAAGCAGTTGATTTGCTTCGACCTCGTTCAAAAACATACAATATTGAATCGTCATGATTCAGAAGCCTTCAGCTGTACTGTTGTGACTTTCTCTAAATGGTTTTGTGTTTGTGACTTGCTTACAGTCTGGTGATTGACATGGCTGAGCTGCAGAAGGAAAAGAAGGTTGAAGAGGTATTCCACTGACTTTTAATTGCTTTTTTTACTCTGCATTTTAGATGGATTTTTTTTTCTTCTAATTAAAATGTGTCTATAAATGGAATGCAGATGGGGATAATTCACCGTAAAGAACAATTCACTCACTTGCCCTTAGTTTTTAACGATGGGATTTTCAATACCATGTTAAGGTTTGTCGCATTGTTATATTGCTTTATTGCTTGTTTTTGTTTTGTATAATTTTTTATTGTGGTGCTGAATGTGATTATGCTGTATGTCTATACAGTATGTCTGCCTGTCAGTATATTTGTCTGCCTGCCTGTCTCTGTTTCTATCTCACTTTATCTAATAATGAATCTGTGTGTTAACGTATGGGCTGGGTGTTGTCCTTTGATCTAGAAAAGGCTGTATGAATTACGGTTAACTAATATGTTGTTTCTTTGCCCAGTGGTTTGTGATGGATGAAGTGGCAACAGGGAAGCTACATCTCAAACTGGAGTGGCTGTCTCTGCTGTCCACTCCAGAGAGATTAGACCAGGTAAGACTGTCTGTTTCATTTCCCTTGCCTGTCAGTGGTGTGGTGGTTGAGACAGAATGCAGTAAACAAAAAACTCCAGCGCTCACAGAAAGTCCTTTTACACGGCCGTTTCGGCCGAAGCCTTCCTCAGCGTGATAAATATAGGATTATAGTATCCTGTTAGTATGTATTCACCCACCCACAATCACCAGAACATGGTGACATTTTGGAATATCATATGTGCATGTGTCACAGTTTACTAGATCAGTGGCCGGTCCCCGGACCCCACTTTGAGAACCACTGATCTAGTAAACTGTGACACAGAATTGAGCGGTGAAGTTGCAGTAACATCCAGCTGCTGTCTCTCCACAGGCTCTGACCAGCATCAAGGCAGAGAGGGGTCACGCCAACGACGGTCTGTCCTCAGCTCTGCTGGTGGTGTTTCTGGACTCTGCTCGCAACCTGCCGGTAAGTCAGACTGATGGAAACTCCTCCTGAGATGCACTAGTGGTAATGTGCAGAAAGATGACGGGATTGCTTTCATGGTGATGAATACATTTTCTTTCTAGAGCTACATTTAGAGCAAGGCGATGGGAAATTAAAACTTGTTTTCTCGTTTAATGTTCCTTTCATTGTTATCAAGCAGTTGAGATTTAGTCGACTAAAACTATGACGAAAATGTTCGTCGACTACCTTTTTTCACTAAATAAAAACTAAGCTATGATGACTAAAACTAAGACGAAATATATTGACAATTTCGTCAACAAATAAAACTAGAATAGAACTAAAATGTTAGGGAGTGACTAGTGGAGAAGAGATCCAGTAGAACTAAAAGGCAAGTCGTTTTATGTTTGGTTGCGCTCGGGTGTTGTGCTCTGAAAATAGCAGATCTACAAGCTCAGCTCAGCGCGACGCGTTGTCGGCTTGTAACAAAAACTAGACTAAAACATTTCAGATGACTAAAATATGACTAAAACTAAATGGAATTTTATTCAAAAGACTAAAACTAAATCAAAATGTGCTGTCAAAATCAACACTGTTATCAAGTCATAACATTTATTATATATTATGTAATACCCTAAACATCCATTAGGAAAGTACCATACTGAAATCATTCTAATGTTTAAATCACTCTCTCTTAATAGTCTTATTGTTGTAATTCTTTATTGTATTGTTTAAGTTGGCTACTCGATTGTTATGCGTTACACGCAGAACCCAGCCAAATATTAATTGCAAATATTTCTTGTGGATTGATTTCGAGGTTCTGAAAGGCCGTTTTTCAGGCCAATATTGAATCTTCCTTGATTCAATATTTAAATATTTTATATTAATTTGATCAGACTATATAGGCCTATTCATGCCTTTATTTATTTTTTTATTTTTAATTTTATTTTTAAAAACGGAAAAAACATTGTATTTGATATTGTTGCAGGTGTTCGCTGTATGCTAGCCTACCATCTCCTTGGTCTCTCTCAGTTCCCTTTCCTAACTTCCTTACTTTGCTGCTCTATCCATCTCATCTTAAAGGTGCTGTATGAGGAAATGTTGGTATTGGCTGTGTTTTTTAATGTTAAAAGTGTTTGAAGCATAAGGGAACAGCCCCTCATACTGCACCTTTCAGCTTATATCCTTCCATGCTCCCATTTAGACACCCACTTAGAGCATTAGCTTTAGTTTCCCTTAATATAAGTCAATTATAAGTTAAACAAATAATAATATAAAGTTATGTTATAGAGAAATACAGTAATGTTACAATTTATGTTTCCATTGCTCTTTCCATATTGCTAATGGAATAGTTACTGTTATGTAAATGATGACTAACTGTAAGCCATTTTTAAGCTACCAGGTTTTCTCATGTTAATATGTATTATATTGTATTATTTCTATATATCATAAGAAGATTCTACACGGGTACAGATATTTAGTCAATAAGCAATTCATTCAAATCAATATTTCATTGACATGGTTCCATAGCAGAAGCCTGACTTGCCTCTTTTCAGCCTCTTTTTCTTCCTCTTTGCTTCTCCTCTCCCCTCCGCTTACTCCTCCTCTTCCTCCTGTGAAGAGTGTGTTCGAGGGGAACTTGGGATGTGGTTTCCTCAAAGAGAGGCGTGCGGCTGGGCTGGTGTTCTGTGAGAACACTGCTTCTCTCTATAGGAGCCTCTTTGTGAGTCCACTGGCTGTTTGTCTGCTTTCCACAGTAGTCTGATTAATGCCATGATGTGAAGGTTTTTATTATTGTGTGTTTTTAAAAATGGACCGTCTGATGGCTCATGTACGCTATTTTTGTCGGGCGACATTTGACGAAAGCATGAATTGTCACAGTGTGAGGTTTTTGTTTTTTTATTATCGTGTGATGCATCTTCACTGTGTGTGTGTGTGTGTGTGTGTGTGTGTGTGTGTGTGTGTGTGTGTGTGTGTGTGTGTGTGTGTGTGTGTGTGTGTGTGTGTGTGTGTGAGTGTGTGTGTGAGTGTGAGTGCGTGCGTGCATCTGACTGTGTTGGGATTGAAAGCATGACGTGCATAAAGACTTTAACCTTGTGCACATGGTTGAATTACTAATTTCATTAATTGTGCAAAGTGTTTGACTTTAATCTCAGCAATTACAACAAAGTTATCAAACGGAGCTTCTGGTTAGAAAACGCTTGTTAAAGCAGACCACCACTGTATTACTTCCACTGATCAAGCTGCATCAGATCAGTTCTACTTCAACTTTATTGTCTGCGTGGGAGATTGGAATTATTTCCCCTATAAAACTAAACAAGTCTGGCCAGAGCTCATTGTTGAAACTATCTCACTAAATTCCTCCTAAGAGAAGGTTAATGTGATTGTTTTTTGGTGCCTCAACACCAACGCTAACGCCTTTCCAATAATGAGTCGTTTCAAACAAATGAAACAATCCGTCAAAAGAAGTTAAGTTAAAACCATTGATTGTTTGGAAATGAATTTACAGAATTCCCACTGCTTCATTTAGGACCCGGCTTTGCTAAAGTGGTGTCTAAAGCTGAAATAATAGAAACATTATACGTTTTTATTGTTTGTTTGTTTATTATTTTTATTGTTTATTTGACTCTGTAATGCCATGTGGGGGCGTGGTCTGTCTCATTTGAAAGTTCTTGTCGTTTTTGTCTGTCATCTTACCGGACACTCTAGCAACAACCGTTGTTCGGGGAACCTCACCCATCTGGATTTCCGAGCTGTTTAAAACAAACACCAGGAGTCATTCTGAACATCTGTTTAACTCATGTCTCATATCGTCGCTGTCGGGTGGAAACCTGCATGTCCAAAACCCAAAACTGTTACTTTTCAGGAAATGAAAAAAAAAGAACCTGCATTCCAATGGATCCAATGTAGTTATTATTTAGTCACAACTTTTTGTTTTCTCTCTCACTTTTAATTGGTTCAATATTTATATACACGCGCCCACAGGTGCAAACATACTTAACCACTTTCACTTAAAAAAGCAAATCCAAAATGTACAAGCTCACTCGCTTCACATTGTGACGTGTTGTGAGCTTGTAGAACAGTTATTCTCGCTTGATATCAATTTTCATTGCTGTTTTAAGAAAAGAAAGGAAGGAAAATAAAAGAATACGAGAGGACAGTCAGTAGATTGTATTTTGATGGTATCTTGGAGTCCAGGGAGGATGAATTATTAGTGGATTGCCATCCCTCCATCCTAATTGTTTTCCCCCCACATGTGGATGGGTTTACCCCTCGGATCTCCATGGTTATGCCCCCTTACACTCTTAATAAATATTGTGCAGTGTGACATAACACATGTTTGTGTGACTTTTCAGCAACCTTATAGTTTAATAAGATGTTAATAACATGTTAACATAAAATGGCAGTTAAGTATGTTATAACCTATGATTAATAGTAAGTATCATATGCCACACAATTTTGAGTGTACTTGTACCACCAGGGGGCAGCAAACATATGATCCTATCTCCATGGCCAATATGGGGATTCTGAGGACATAGGCTTAACCATTTAAGCCCTATATACTTAGTTGTATGATTCATTTTAAAAACAATAGCAGATCTACACACTCAAATAATGTAGCATCACAAGATTGAAGAATCTTCAAGCTCACAACGCGTCGCAACGTGACCTGTTGTGAGCGCGTTAATCGGCTATTTTTGGCGAAGAGATTTGGTGTAGATGGAAAATACGAATTAAGTCTAGAGGGTTTAAGTGGTTAAAAACAATAAAAATAACAAGTCAAGATTTGTTGCCATGGTACTTAAAGCAGGCTGAATTATACAGAGGTGGATTCAGCACTAATAAAACCTTTTTTATTGTCAAATCAGCTTATCATTTCATGAATATCATGTCAGTTCTTCCCTCTCTGCTCCATGTGGTCCATTCTTATTGGTTCTAACCAATGACTTTGTGTTGTGATCTTGGCTCCATGTTTAAATGTTTAAATGCATTAACCATGTGATCATCCATGTTTTTCTGTCTGTCTCACATTATGTTTGTTGGTGGTGGAGAAGGTGTGTCAATCATCAATAACCTTCTTCTTCCTTGTCCTTCATCTTGCAC
The DNA here is from genome assembly GCF_963454915.1 of Gymnoscopelus microlampas. Classification (NCBI taxonomy): domain Eukaryota; kingdom Metazoa; phylum Chordata; class Actinopteri; order Myctophiformes; family Myctophidae; genus Gymnoscopelus; species Gymnoscopelus microlampas. The sequence continues at coordinate 24,356,456 of NC_139942.1, read as the reverse complement.
GTCCCGTCTCCTCTCCCTAATAACCCGAGTGGTGCGTTTGTGTTTGTGTGTGTGCTTGTGTGTGTTTGCTTCTCTTCCTATCTTGTCACTGGGGAAATCAAAGCGCAATCCGTTAGAGTTCAACTCTGAGGGGCTGAAGAAGGCCTCAGTCAGTAAAGCCATCAAGGTAACATGACGCCAACAGAGCACACCTTACCTTTAAGATACAGATAGACAGGGAGAGAGAATACACTAGATGTATGAAGGCTAACATGCAGAACTACAGGCAGCTATCTTCAAGGAGAGACCAAATTCAATGATTAGTTGATCATTGTCAGATAACGATCTTTCAGACAAGGGTTATGTATTTGGACTCATATACTAGTTTCAGGAATAGTTTGAGGAAGTTGTCCTTGACTTTTTCCCACAGCAGCCATGCTGTAGCATTCAAAATGTCTTGCCAGTTGACTGACCATTAATATCATTAATCAACTCACAAACTCTGTTCATTGTATTTGTTGACTAAATCATTTAACAAGCTCTTGTAAATAACAATGTTTTCCAGTAAGCTAATTATCCACTAAGCGAATCAGTCCGTTGAAGACTTAACCTTTCTTCAAATCTGAAATGATTTCTGGTGTCTTGAAAATCTCTTTAGAGCTCTCTACCTAATTAGGTGTAAAATGAGTTTTCCCCTTCAATGACTTTTTCTCTGTAATTATATATTTCTTTCTCTCAAATCACATTTTACCATTAAGAACTAAAATGTGAGATGTAGTGGTAGTTGTCATTATCAAGTATGTATATTGCATATGTTATGTAAAGATTTTATTATAGCATGAGATAATGTCAGAGTTTTGAATGCTCAATGAATGGTGTACATTCAGAGTTTTCTGTGTTGTCAGTGTTTCAATGATCTACCAGTAGGTAAGATACTGTAGGTAAATAAAATGCTAAGTGTTAGCATTAACTTTTAACAAAAAGACATATATAGCTAATATGAGGGTTACATTTCAATTACAACATCCATTTTAGATAGACGTTGTCCCATGTGAATCGTTCTAGAGATAGAGATGCCTTTATTGATCCCACAGAGGGAAGTTATAGTGACTAAGTCTTATCGCTCATTTGTTTTATTTTGCTATTGCATTTCTGCAGTCTGGTAAAAAAGTGAGCAGCGACCCCAGTCCATTTGTCCAGTTCACGGTTGGACACAAATCCTTTGAGAGCAAGGTAAGACCATCAAACCAAACCGTCGTTCTACAAAACACATTGTTCAGGCCGCTAACCAAAAGCTGGTACATTTTGTACCTGGCTGCAGTGGATAGTAAGTCTGCCATTATAGCAGGCAGGGTAGTATGGCATTTAGTCAAACTTTGCCCTAGACAGTGCATGGAACCACGCCACTTTCTCAGAACATGGAAGCGTAATGCAGGTGTAACAGCCCAAAATATACCTCTGGGCGAACTATGTGCGGGGTTAACCACTTATACATTGTTGAACGGAGTCTCTCAGGGCTCTATACTAGTAACTTTTCTGTTTTCACTCAACATTAAATATCTTCACTGAAAATAGCCAATCGACAAACTCACAACGTTTCGAAATGTGACACGTGGTGAGTTTGTCGATTTTCTGCGAATGTTTTCCCAGAATAAATAGTGGTTAAAGTGGGCTAATCTGTCTTATACCCTGTGGTATATCCTGGGCTATTCCAGTTTATACCCCTGAGTGTAAAACAGGCTAGCCCACTTTAATAGTTTGGCCATGGGTATATGTTGGGCTGTTAAATGTGTGAACACGATTGGTGTCCTGAAAAGGAATCCATTGTTTTTGTCAACAAACTGTGGAAAATGGTGCTTTTACGAACAGATAAATGTGGAAATTGATCAAGACCATGTTGAAAACGCTAAGCCGCATCACAGCTGGACTATGATAGGGCAAACTGTGCACTGTCCACATCCACACACTGTATGTGCCCTGTACTTAAAGGGATAGTACTCCCTATTTTACTATCGATTAGTCACTTGAATTCATGGATAAAAGAAATTCATGTATAAAATAACCAAAAAATATCCATGAATTCAAGTCTCCATGGGGTGACTAATCGATAGAAAAAAGTCCTTTCGGGGGTGAACTATCCCTTTATATAGACTGTTATTCATATGATGTTGTGTTGTGTAGTATCTTGCCACTAACCTGCTACTACGCTGTCTTTCTCTGTTCCTCCATCAGACCAGATACAAGACCAATGAACCGGTTTGGGAAGAAGCTTTCACCTTTCTCATCCACAACCCTAAAAGCCAGGAGCTGGAGGTTGAGGTGTGACACCTATCTGATTTTATTTGATTTCTATCTCCTATAAAGCCTGATTTTATAATATCATACAATGGAGTTGTAGCACCAAAGATAGCGGATCCCAGCACGTTGTGAGCTTGTGGATCGTCTGTTTTCGGCGTGCAACTCTGTCCTATGACGGAGTATACATTAAGCATAACTGTGTCGATGAGGTGTTATGTTTGTTTGTCTTTGTCGGCAGAATATGCAGATTTTCATGAAACTTGGTGTGAATGATCAGATCTGCTGTCTCTTTTGGGTTGAAAAGGTCAAAATCTAAATTACAGGATCAGTCCTATTAGGTGGAAATGGCTTATCTTGACCTTTGCATCGTGGCAGTGGTGCAATCTCTCTAGTTAGATTCATTGTTCACCGGACAGTAATTAAACATTGTGGTTCATGGTTGTCTTTTTTAAAGCACCATCCATCCACTATTGTGTGTTTGTCCATCACACGTCTCTCATGTTTCAACGCAGAGTGAACCATAAGAGCAAAATGGCCATTGTGTGATTACTGTATGTCAGATGGCAATGGGAAACGGCACACATGGGACTGTGACATAAGAGCAAATGTGGCTAAATTTGCTCATATTGACATTATCTCTCTATTTCTGTCCCCTTTCTTTAGTTGAGTTGAGTTGAATATGGTCAGTTGTTAGTTGAGGAACATGACCTTAAGTGTTGTAACGTCTATTTCAGGTGAAGGATGAAAAGCATGAGTGCTCTCTGGGGAAGTTGACTCTGCCTCTGACTCGTCTGCTGGAGGCAGAGGGCATGACTCTCAACCAGCGCTTCCCTCTCAAGAACTCTGGACCCAGCTGTACTCTCAAGATGAAGATGGCTCTTAAGGTAATATGCACTGTGGTTGACAATCTGTGCTTGTTTATTTGAATCATATTAGAATTCACTTTGTCAGATACTCTAGATGTAGTTTTGATAATCCATGAAAAACTTGATTAACCCTAGCATGGTATAAACTGATAGTAAATTAATAATAAATGTGGCTTTCTGCTCTTGCTGAACGGCTCACTGTCCAACAATAGAAGGCTGAGGCCGGTCTTTACATGGGGAAACAGGGCAATGCTGAAAAAGGGCATGAGAGCTCAGCATACAATGTACAGGTTTGATGAATGCAGAATTAAAGAGGTAAATAAAGGTTTAAATAATGACCCTTAACCCTCCGTCTTGTCTGCCTCCTCACAGGTGTTGTGTGTTCAGGACAAGGAGGCGTCCTCCTCGGCAGAAGCCGCCCCCTCATCTGTGCAGGTGCGCAAGGCGAGCTCGGCCAGCTCTAATTCCACCCCCGCGCCCCGCCCCTCTGTCTCCTCCGAGTCCCCCCATCCCCCGCCTCCCTCCTCTTCCTCCTCCTCCCATCCGCCCCGGTCCTCATCGGCCTCCGCCCAGGACCTCCTGAACAACCACCACCCTCCAGGAGCAGGGGAGTCTCAGGAGGTCTCCAGCTCCCTCGGAGGTCTGAGCGACGGGCCGAGTGCAGGAGGAGGAGGAGGAGGGGGGAGTGGAGGTTTGGGTGAAGGAGGGAGGAGCATGTCCAACCTGGCTATCTCAGGCTCCCAGCAGTACCTGTCCGGAGGAGGAGGTATGATGGTTAAGGAGCCCACGCCCAGCATCGCCTCAGACATATCCAACCCCTACGCCACACAGGAGCTCCAGCAGAGGCTACGACAACTGCAGAAGTAAGGAGGGGGTGAACGTTGAAACGACCAGAACAAAGACATATGTATGGGATAATGTACAGTGAGCTGGACATAATGTAAGGGACAATGCACTGGGAGCATGTCAGCGATTTAGAAAATAACCAAACAATAGGGGGCTGTTTACACCCTGAAGTGTGGTTACAGTGCATGTTGTGCATCCCGCTTATAGCACGGCTAACTTGCCATAGTAATGAATGCACACTTGGTTTGGAGTTTAGGTACACATTTATTCATGAAAACAACCATGGTCTCTAGAAGAAAAAAAATTACCTGGCTGCTGCTACGTTACCTAGTTAACTCAGCTGTCACCATCATTCAGTATTGAGTATTCACCAAACCTATATACCGGTAATAAGGATTCATTAATGAGTGAAGTAACAACATAGTTATGTCCACACTAAAAGAACAGAACATTGTATTCACTAGTGTCTTTAGGAAACCCACTCCCATTAGTTCATATCCATGACCACAGTCCATTTAAAAAGGTGACAAAAAGATAAATACACGTTTGAAACACAACCTGAACTCATTCATTGTACATACACACCTAACCGCCTACACATCCACTGATCTACACACACACACAACACAGGGCTATGAGAGAATAACTATTAACCGACAGATGTTTTAATCTGTCCAATTCAATGATTTCTCTCTGTCTGTCTCTCTCTCCGTCTCTCTCTTTCTCTCCCAGTGGTTCAGGCCCCAGTTATTTCCCTCTGGGAGAGGTTCAGCTGACGGTGAGACACAGCCCCCAGAGGAACAAGCTGGTTGTAGTGGTGCACGCCTGCAGGTAGGAAAATATGATTTGCTTAAACTTAAAATACTTAAGAACTTAAAATACTAAACAGAAGGTTTGGTGTAAAGGGCAAGTTAGACGGTTTTTATCCTGAATGATAATCATATAGTTGTAATTTAAATTAGGTGGTTCTACACGTTTTAGGCTAGAGATTCTCAACACACAGAATGTGAAGTTTTACAGTACAATGTTAGGTCAGATCTTCACATGCCCTCACAATAGAATGACTGGATTCAGGAATATTATTGAATTAGGTTACTTATATCCTTTAATATTATATTCTACTTTATTCTATTCATTTCTCATGTAATCTTTAGTATACCAGTTACAAATAATCCACTTGTTACAGTAGAGGTTAAAACAATTTATCAACCAAGTACCTTCTGTCCTTTAACCTTCCCATCCACAGGAACCTGATAGCATTCACAGACCATGGCTCAGACCCTTACGTGCGCCTCTATCTCCTGCCTGACAAACGGAGGTCTGGAAGGAGAAAAACTCACACTCACAAGAAGACACTTAACCCTGTTTACGACCAGATGTGAGTTACTGTTAACTGCTTCGGTCTCACAAACATTGAAGAGATTGTTTGATAAATACCCTCAGGTTGACTTTTATCTTGAAAGTATTTTTTTGGTCTGTCATGAATGTGCTTACATTCGGGCTAATACCATAATTGCTAGTTATAATCAGGGTATGAAAATTATCAACATATTTACATGGCATTAGTATGATTATGGCAATAACCTGGGTTTACGTGTTCTACTCAAATATTGGTTTCACTTATATTCATATATCAGCTGAAGTTCACCTCTTCTTACGGCTTTGTATTCAAACTTGCGCACATTAAGAAATGAAGAAATCCGACAACTTTTACACGCTCAAATAAATCATAACATTGGTGAGAAAAACAACCATGTTAATCAGGTTTTGTTTCCCCTACCATACCCTAATTTCAGATAACAGTGTTTACGTGGTCATATAAACCCTAGCGTCCCTATTCTGGGGGCGCTAAGGTTTTACAAGCTCTCAGTGCTTCACGACACGTCATAGCATGGTGTATTTTGAGCTTGTAGATTGGCTATTTTCTGCAAAGAGATTTGGTGTTGAGGGGAAAACATCTGCGTATACAGCCCTGGTGGAACCCGGTCAACTAAGTATATAGGATTTAAGGGTTGTTAATAACCAGAATATTGCTTTAATCTGGGTGGAATCAGTGTGTTAGTGTGCATGTACAGGCACTCACTCTGTTTGTTTGTTTGTTTGTTTGTTTGTTTGTTTGTTTGTTATCCACCATCTATTGATCATTCATTCTCTCCATCAGATTTGAGTTCAGTGTATCAATAGTGGAGCTCCACAGGAGAACTCTGGATGTGGCGGTGAAAAACGGAGGAGGTCTGCTCTCCAAACACAAAGGACTTCTGGGAAAGGTACAGTCCTGACTTCTTCTCTTTCTGTCCTTTCATCAACCTCTCCTTTGTTTCTGATCTCTTCTCTTGCTTATTTTTATAAATCATATTCATGTATGCAGAAGACCAGCTGTTCTTTTCTGCTCCATTATCTCTTTCCTCCTGTTGTCCTTCTTTTGTCACGTCATCAACTCACCAATGCACTCTGTTCCTATACATCAGTGGTTCTCAAAATAACTCTTGACCGCGTACAAATGGAACGGGTCCATTTGATTCTATTTGGTTCCATTTGTACAGTTTTAGAGTTGCAGACCTGTAAGGGTCCAGTTGGAAGCCCTTCAACACTTTGAGAACCACTGCTATACATGCATCATCTATGATAAACATTTATCCTGGTATTTCCTTCTTGTTCTGTGTTTCTCCATCAGGTGTTGGTGGACCTGACCAGTGAGGAGATCTCCAAGGGCTGGACTCAATGGTGAGTCATCAACCAGCTCACAGCCTCGTGATGGAGTCATGAGTGCTTTATAGTGCTTTATATATATATGTGGATACTTGGGTATTGTCATGGAAATATTCAATGGGACAATTCTATTTTCTGCAATTTATCAATACAACCATTTTGTATTCAATTAACACATTCACTGCCAGGTATTAATTAATTAATTCATCCGCCACTGCCAGCGGTTTTACCTTTCGTCTTTTTGGTGAGCCACCGATCTTTTTTTCTCAACCCGGATGTAAACAAACGATGTCTCCGTGGCGAGACGAGTCTCTCCTCTTTCCACCGGACACAAAAACATTGTAACCGCGATCGTCCGTTCTGTTGTTAGCAGTTGGGAGAAGAAATCTGAGCTAGATGTGTTTTTCTAAATCTCATAACATTGGAGTGGAAGGTTTTTTTTTGGGGGGGGGGGGGGGGGGGACGTCATGTCCGGTTCTATTGTTCTCTCGCAGTCAAGGCATCATTCATAGGTTGGCGAAGAGCGAGAAGTGTTGGATTTGCTCTGCACTTTTATTCCATTTATTGTCTCCGCCAGGCCGAAAGGCATGGCGAGAGAGTATGTTTTCCACCCCGTCCGTCCGTGTGTGTGTCCGTGTGTGTGTCCGTGTGTGTGTGTGTCCGTCCGTCTGTGACCAGCTAATCTCCGGCACCGTTGTCTTGATCGCAGCGAAACTGTGCACACACACTCCCTGGATGCCAATTCAGAACCTTTGCCCCAATTTTTTCCGATGGGCCTTTTATAGCGCCACCAGGAGGCCGATTTGTGCAAAACATATTTTTTGACAGTACTCCTACATATTTTGTCCAAAAATCACGCAAACCGGTACACAGTATCTCTATAGTCATTAAACGAAACAGGTCTTTCAGATTTCTCATATTCCATCCTGATTGGCTAAAAATGTCTTCCAAAGTTTGCAGGAGTGCTCCGTTTTGAACAAAATGCCTCAAATCATGAACACAGCATGACATTTCCGTGAAATTTTGCACGCACATTCCCATTAGGCCGAGGAAGAACTACCATTTGATTTTTTTCAAATCAGCCTCATGGTGGCGCTATAACAGGCCGATTTGTGTTTTTACCTATAATTGCACCGATCTGTGTAAAACTTTGTATGCACACTCCCTAGAGGTCAAGGAAAAACCTTTGCCCTGCATTTTTCACATCTGCCTTTTATAGCGCCACCAGGAGGCTGACTTATGTAAAACACATTATTTTATACTACTCCTTCCAATTTTATCAAAATTTCACACAAATCGGTACACATGATCTCTATAGTCATGTGATCATGACGGATGTGTTTGATTTTTCATATTCCATACTGATTGGCTAAGATTGACATCGAAAGTTTGCATTATTGGCGTCTTTTGAACAAAATTCCGCAAATCATGAACGCACCGTCCAATTGCGCTCAAACTTTGCACGCACATTCACACTATGTTGAGGAACAAATGCCACCCTTTAAACATTGGCCTGTTATAGCGCCACCAGCAGGTCTAATTTAGCAAAACAAATGTTTTTAACAAAATGCCTCAAATCATGAATGCAGTCAGGGTCCAATTGTCGTGCAAGGCCTAAGAACAAATGGCACCCTTTTCACATTGGCCTATTATAGCGCCACCAGGAGGCCACAATAGCCTACCTTACCTGGCGGAGACCTGTGCTCCGAGGAGCACTTTTTCTAGTTATAATTGTAGTCATAGCACATCTACAAGCTTACGACGTGTTTTGAGCTTTTAGATCTGCTATTTTCAAACCACATAGGGCTAAAGTGGTTAAACTGATTTTGATGCACCCCTGGGGGTCCCCGGACCCCACCTTGAGAAGCATTGCATTACAACGCTACGCCTATCTTTGTCCTCCAGGTATGACCTGAGTGAAGATGGCCTCGCCAAGCCTCACCAGCTATAGAGGAACCCAACCCAGAGAATGAATTCCTCATCTTCATCACTTCAATTCTTCTCCCCATCCTGTCAGGAGAGAAACTACATTAGTGACTGCTGTTTCTCCACAACGTGGCATCTGAAACTACTGTACAATGGATATAATAACCTTACAGATTGTTACTAATCATCAGTCACAATGCAGTCTTCCCCTTTAAGAAATGATAGTTTGATAGAGTAAAGGGAGTATAATATAAAGTATATTAGATATATTCACACATACACAGTAACATCTACTCTAGAGCGTGCACATGCAATTAGGACGATTGTGTACTGTATGTGTGTGAGTATGCAGTATATGTGTACACAGATGAAGTAAAAGTATTTAAAGTGCAACATACATAATATTTGTAGAGGCTCTAATTATGAACTGTAGAGAATACTATTTTTCTTGCTCTTGTTTTTAAGGTGCAGTTTTCTGTCTTGACCGACTGGAGGAAACGACAACCTTGTAAATATGTATAATGAGAAGAGATGGGCGGGAGGGTTTATTCTAGAAACCAGAAGAGGGAGGTGTTTGGTCAACAACAAAAAAAAGTGGATATTTGTAATTTTTTATATATATAATTCTTGATGAATTTGTACATTGGCAAGATGGTATGGAAGAAAGACATGTTTTTTTTTGTGCTTGTTTTGTCTTTTTATGAACATGATTCATACAATTTCCAATGTTGAAAGTATAGCAGGACTGTGGACAGGTTTGAAAAGGAGAAACTGTCTGCCACCAAAGAGACGCATATTTCATTTTATCACTCGTATGGGGCGGGGCTTCCCTTTTTTTTTTTTAAACCAAAAATGTATGAATGTTTGCACATCTTTGTTCTACAGTATGTCTTTGTTGTTGTTTTAACGTTTAGGGACGTGCGTTCGTAGACACAAATCGGTTCGTTCATCCCAGCCGGCACGTCAACGTTTTCAATCTTGAAATCGAGGTGAAATTGAAACTCCATCCTTTTCGTCATGAACGGGCGGTTGACAGTTTGTTAAAAGTCAGTCTTAATTCCTCTCGCGCTTATCTCTCCTGTATATACACCTGTCAGCATGTGCACATCGTATTACACATCACTGCTTCTTCAATGCTATACTCTCTATAAGAATTTGAATTTGAAAGGGATTCACAATGTATTCACATTTGTCACATTGTAATGTAAACGCACATATCGGTATAAAACGGAGAGCTGCTTCAGTTTAAAACTACATTAACTAGTTTACTTAAGAGTTGATTAACATCAGTGTATCATTAAAGTATTTTATATTGTGTACATCGTGCCATTGAGCAGAGGAGTTGTTTCTGTTCTGTCCTACCATGTCAAAACGGCAGTAACAGCTTTTGGTGTGTGGTAAAGATCACAGGTCATGACTAGAGCCTGATTTTAAACGTAGTATGATGGTATCCCACACCAAAAATAGCAGATCTACAAGCTCACAACGCGTCCATAAGGAAAAGAGGCTTTAACCACTTTCAACATGCCGTTCCTATTTTGGGCATGTCACTATAGCCGAACATATTCAATCTTTATTTATATAGATCTACAAGTCCATAATGCATCCTGACGTGTTGTGGCCTTGTAGATCTGCTATTCTGTTTGTCACACAAAGTATGTAGGGCTTAAAGGGTTAAACAGTCCACTAGTACTGTTTCTCAGTTTGAGTGCTTGCATATTTCCTGCTGTCTAACTCAGCAGGGTAGCAATGTCTGTTTTGTTATTGTGTTATTCTTTGTTTTTTATTTTTTATAAATGTACCAGTACTGCAAAAGCCAATGGAAAGAAAAATCACGTCTGGAGTGAAATATGTCCTCATGTACGGTTTGTCTTCTCTGTTGAACTTAATTTATCTTTGTGCCTTAAATTCACACGACCAGATATTTAAAAAACATTATGAAACAAAGTGCATAACGCTATGATTTGTTTTCATGTTTGAAAATGTCTACTTCAATGTCTTTTAAACAATTAAAGAGCTTTTGCTGGACAAGCAGCATCAAGCTGTACCTTTTACTTGTTTTTTACAGACTTGTTTTTCTTAATTACCAGCATCTGAAGCACTAGACGGGTGCCACCGGCCTACTGGGGAACAATGCAAGTTGTGAATGCATCAAATCAAATCAAACTTTTATTTATATAGAACATTTACAACAATCGAAATTGACCAAAGTGCTGCACAGGCATCAACAGAACAGGCCTGTGCAACATAGTCACAGGACATGCAAAAAATACATAATGAAATAAGACAAAGACTCAAACAACATTAAAAGCTAGAGAAAATAAATAAGTCTTGAGGAGAGATTTAACCACTTAAACCCCAGCATCCGTATTGTGGGGAAAGCTTTCGCTGAAAATAGCCGATCGACAAGCTTGTCGATCGGCTATTTCAGCGACGGCTTTCCACACACTAACTGAAAACGGAAAAGATACTATTATTGAGCCCTGAGGGACTCTGGTTAACCATATGGAGGTTGTAAGTGGTTAAATACCCCAATAGTCTGAGCACTTCTAATGGGAAGGGCTAGCTACACTGTAGGCTGTTCCAGAGGCTGGGGGCAGCAGCAGCAAAGGCACGGTCACCCCTGTTTTGCAAGCAACTTGTCAGCAGACCTCGGAGCCCTAACTGGGGAGTAAGGTTCCACAAGATAAGGAGGAGCCAGCCCATGTAAAGATTTAAAAGAAATGAGAGGACCTTAAGGAGTAGTTCACCCAAAAAATGTCTTATTTTCTATCAATTACACACCCCATGAAGCCTTGAATTCATAAAGGTTTTTTAGTTTTTGTCGCATTCCTAAGCCAATAATTACTCATAATCGTGGTTTCTAACCACATAAAAAGTGGTGAAAATGCACCGAAGAAGCATTAGAGAGATTTCAATCGATCATTAAAAGTAACACCTTGGTGTCACACTTCGTTGCAAATTCACACCCAACATTTTTAATCTTGTCTTTGAATGTGAAACATACTTTTAGGGCTTGTAAATATATATTTTTACGGGGCCAGAGCTCAGCTCTGGACCTGTTTTATTATTGGCATTATTCTGTCACTTCTTCTTCTTCTGCCACTTTTCGCAGTTCTGGCTGAACCGTGCAGTCGCTTTTTACGAAACTCGGCCATATGGTAGATGGTCATGAAAAACGATCAAGAAATAATTCTCACAATCTTTCGTCCAAAGGTGGCGCTATAGCACTCAATTGAAAATGCCAACTTTGAGCAGCCTATTAGTCTGAAGGTTGAGAGTTCGAATCCCGTTAATGGCAATAGGTTGAGATGTCCAATCAAACCATTCTGTTTCCATCTCTCTCTCTCATCAATCTATTGTTTCCATGTCACTCTCTTTCTCTTCAATCTATTCCGTTTCCATGTCTCTCTCTCTCTCTCCAGTTTCCATGTCTCTCTCTCTCTCTCTCTCTCCAGTTTCCATGTCTCTCTCTCTCTCGCTCTCTCTCTCTCTCTCCAGTTTCCATGTCTCTCTCTCTCTCTCTCTCTCTCTCTCTCTTCCATTTACTGGCCCCGTATTATCGCTGCTTGCAGCTATATTTTAATTTGTTTTCCCATCTGTATACATTCCTGAGACATACAGTACAGCATTAAATGTCTGGGACTCACCTCTTTTGAGTTAACTATACTCACAGCATTACATTATGTATACAGACAAGTGAAGTTTATGTGGAAGGAAATGTATTCTATCAATTTGATTGATTGATTGAATACTTTATTAACAGTTTGCAAAGACAAGCACAGGGAAGTACAGTTCAATACAAGGTCAATTATATTGATTATATTAAATTATGATTATATATAATGGCACAGCAGACAGGGTTCAATAATCACTAGGCTGTACAAATGCAAACACCAATGATTACCATCACTAGATGCATGTGTCTCATTCATTTTGTTGACTAAAACTATGACGAAAAATGTTCAACTACCTTTTTTCACTGACGAAAACTAAATAAAAACTAAGCTATGATGACTAAAACTAAGACTCAATATATTGACAATTTCTTCAACAAATAAAAACTAGACTGCGACGCCTTGTGAGCTTGTAGATCGGCTATTTTCAGCATGAAACCAAGTGTTAAATCAGCCATTACAACGCCATCAAGGCCCGCCAAAACACATTTTTGTCGGCAAATCAACTGTACATTTAGTCAACTAATTTCTTACGATAGTTAGTCGACTAAAACTAGACTAAAACAAAAACTTTTCAGATGACTAAAATATGACTAAAACTAAAATAAATTGTAGACTACGACTAAACTAAATAAAAATTTGCTGTCAAAATTAACACTGCTATAATTCTTATATACACTGCTCATTACATCCTGCTAGTTTGAATACCAAAACGCTCGCCCCAAAACACATTCGCCCCGGGGCAAATCCGGTGACCTCGGAACGGTCGCCACCTGGTATTCCTAAACGTAACCTCAGTAAATTATGCCTAAACCTAACCTTATTCCTAAACGTAACCTCAGTAAATCCATGCCTTGACCTTATTCCTAAACGTAACCTCAGTAAATCTATGCCTAAACCTAACCTTATTCCTAAACGTAACCTCAGTAAATCTATGCCTAAACCTAACCTTATTCCTAAACGTAACCTCAGTAAATCTATGCCTAACCCTAAACTTGTTTCTAAACTTATCCTCAGTAAACAAATACAAGAATACAAGAACCGCTGGGGGCTAGCAGTCCTCCAAAGAAATGGGGGCGAACGTGTTTAGGGGCGAGTCTTCAGGTTACCGCTACTTTGCCAATCACAGAGTTATAATAGGCTCTGGGTTCTCCACCTCTGCCTTCTCTATCAGCTTGTTGGTGTCTATCACGTCAGGCTGCGAGCGATCACGGTTGAAGTAGAGTGGATTGTCAAAGGTAGGCAAGGGACGGCCAGACTTCTTATAGAGGAGGAAAGCAGTGACCATTACGGCTGAGAGCACCGTTAATACCAGCACCACTACCAAAGCTGAGTGGACACGATGGCGTTGAGTTTCAATATCCATAAGAGCAGCTACATAATCAAAGGAACAAAATAAACAATGCATAATTAGTAAATAATCAGTAAAACAAATGATCAGGAATGAGACTATAAAGATTCCACTGTGAAATAGTACATAATACTATGATCCATAAATTAATCTTACCAACTGTCGGCAACTGTTCTGGCAGCTCTGGTAGGGGAGAATGGAAAATATGAATCAGATAACCGCTGATAAGGAATCCAATCACAAAGTATGTTGCTGCAGCAAAGTAATAGTGGTTTGCTGGTCTCACCTTTGGGCGCTTCACAGATATAGGCCCTGTCATACATCCTATTCTGAGCCCTCCACGTGCCATCCTCGGAACGAATCTCTCCATAGCTGTCATCATCTGGTTGAAATCGACCCCAGTTCACGTAGTCCATGGGTGTCCCATCCAGCCACATCCACATCCCTGCATAGAAAGAATAAGTCTATGTATGTATGTCTTCTTGGCTAACACTTTCTATGAAACCCATGTCTGTGATGCATTATAGAAAAGAATAGTCTGCACACTGGTGAGGCTGAAAAAGCTCTGCTGTATTTTTGCGTTGTCAATGTTTCAATCAATTCAGATCTTCATCAGGACGTATATATATATGGGAATACACATACGTTTATATAGGTCACTGATAGGCTAGCCCCAAAGGGCAAGTGAGGTCACAACAGTCAACTCAACTCATCAAATCAATTAGCTGGCTTTGCATAAAGACAAAAATAATATAAACAGTGTGCACCCATCCCAGAATCCAAATAGCAATTTAAAGTATCCCAAGGCTAATATATTATATAAATATCAGGTACTCAAACGACAAGGGAACACAGTGACAAACTACAGTATACTGTAGGACATCATGTATTTGTTTTTGTTTGTTATAAGTATAACTAATAAAGATATAATAACAACAGGGTCTACATTGTAGGGGGATCGACACTGGAATCCCTCCATAAGTAACCAACTCATAATAGAATCTGGCAGATTAAAGTCTCTTGGAAAAAGCAATGTCAACTCTATGAGCGCACTCTGTTACATGTGTTATGTGTTAAATATCGAAACGTTGACAACGCAATAAAAATACACCAGAGATTTTTCAGCATCAACAGTGTGCAAAATCTATTCTTTTATTTATGATACTTGTGTTTGTCTTGCACCATGGGCCACAGATGTGTGTACACTACCTTCTTCATGACCACTTAGTGACTTAATCACACTATTATTATGAGCTATGAGAACTATAATATACTATGATAATGACCAAAAGAAAATGTCTGTGAGTGACCAGTAATTATTAAGTATTATTACTGACCTTATATTGAAATTTTAAGTAAAACGCTTTATAATGTGTTATTATTGATTATTGTTATTATGAGTACTTGCTTATAACTGTAATTATACCGTGATTATAGGCAGATTGCAGCGCAATTATACTTATACTTATAAGTAACTATGTGTTATGAATATTGTTACAAGCATTATACATATTGATGAGTTCTTAACTATAATTATAGTGTAATATGCAGATTATAATGCATTATAAGTATGTTTATAAAGCATTATAATGTAGATATGGGCTTTATAGAAAGTGGTACCCTTTTCGCCTTCTATCATCAAGACTATTGCTTTGATTTACCATTTACACAGTAAGTGAATTCTTTAACCATCACAGTGAATTGTTGAATGTCTTTGTTATGATAAAGAAGACAGTGTAACTGTACCTTTATGAGTTTTGTACAGGCCTATCCAGAAACTTCTGTGGCTGTCTTTAAGCATTTCCACCTTGCTTTTAATGAAGCTCTGTTCATCAGGATCTTCAATGCTGGCTAGTTCCGCACCTTCACAACACAAAATACTGAACATTAAAACTTGAAAAGTGCATTCCTCAGAGCGCAGATTTCCGCCAGGCCGGGTTGCCTACCCAAGGCTGTGGCACTCGTAGAGTGAGCCCTACGAGTGTTATACTGTAGTTTGTACGTGCCTAATTTGGTGCAACAGTGATATTTATAGCATTTCTGGCACATTTCTGTCACCCCCCTCTTGATCACATGACTCCAGAGAGAGTGTGTACTGAGTTGTTTGAGTTCTAGACAAAATCTGTAGGAGTTGTAGCAAAAAAGGATGTATTGTTCAACCGGCCTATATGGGGTGTGTGTGTGTGTGTGTGTGCGTGTGCGTGTGCGTGTGCGTGTGCGTGTGCGTGTGCGTGTGTGTGTGTAAGAGAGTGTAGTCTTACCAAATATTTTACAGCTAGAAGCTGCATTTGCCCACTCAATTTCACTTGGCATGAACAGGTAGCAACTATCCCTAAATGGCATCCAGGCAAGTGTCTTCTCTGAATATGGCGTAACAATAGCATCAGGGCAGACACCCGGGTGTTGTTCAGTCGACTCAGTCGGTGGTAGCACATCTGCAGTCGTGAGAAATTGCAATGACCAAATTAACATTTTTTTTAAATCACAAAACATGCTCACAATGTAATTATACAGAAAACATATAAGATAAATGACTAAAACTAAATTCAGAGTTCCAAAAATGAGTCTATCTGTTGACATTTGAGCCCCACATGTACTGTATGCCTGGGGACACACAGGGCAGTGATTCTCAAAAGGATCCCAAATAATTTGTAAAAAAAATGATTTTTTTTTTCTTTAAAACCTTTTTTTTTTTAAAGGAACTTAAATATACTACGTTATTCCCATAATGCTCTGAAACTGCACGCGGCCCACCCACCTGACCACTTAATGTTACAGTAAGTGGTCAGATGGGTGAGGCGCAAATGTTTTCTATATTTTCAAGTGGATCTTGGTCCAGAAAAGGTTGAGAACCACTAGATTAGGGTCAGGGTATTTCTTGTTTGGAGATTCAATGTGCTGGTCGATTAGATATTTGACTTTGACCCGATATTAAAACATCTGTGCCATATAAACCAATACAAATGTGTAATTGATACAACCCCTAATGCGGGGTAGAAATATATGATATTATTTACTGTATGGAGCATTATGAAGGCACACTTTAATCTTTACATTTATTCTGGTGTACTAAATGGCTTAAGTCATGACTGTTTTATTATTGCGTTTAAAATGATATAATCCAACTACTGTAATTAATTGTCATACCTGTGGTCTTCATACAAACACTATTCATGGTTTGATTGCACAAAGCAGTCTTCCATTTTCCATCCACATCCACATACACACAGGGTCGGTCTCTGCGTGGCTCGTTTCGTGCCCAGTTGGTTATGATCAGGTGCCAACCATCAATGAACCTGAAGTAACCCCCAGTCTGAAAGCATGGATGGTTCATTTAAAAAAAAAATCAATCAATCAATCAATCAATCAATCAATCAATCAACCTGTCTGTCTGTCTGTCTGTCTGTCTGTCTACTGTATCTATCTATCTATGCACAAATGAACAAAGATACAGTGCCAGGTGGAATGCGGTGATGTGCAAAATAGGCTTAAAGTGGTTAAATTGATTTTATGCCATATTAACACATTTAGCTGGGGACCCCCTGGAACCCCCTAAGGGGTCCCTGGACCCCACTTTGAGAACCACCGCTATAAGGCATGTACCTCCATTGTATTGAGACCAATCCATAGAGGTGTTTTGAGATTCAGAGCTTGCAGTTCCACGTAGGCTTGTGACCAGTCATTCCGAAGGCTGGCCAGTTGAGCACCATCAGGCTCACAAAGCTTCTTAGCCTGATCCCAGGTCACATTCTGAGTCAGAACTTTGATAGAGTCATTACCCAGTGTGACATAGTTGTCAGGAGTCTCTGGTTCTGTTACAACTGTGAAGCGTTCGTCTGTGGAAAATTACAGTGGAAAGTAGTTTTTACCATAATACAGTATTTACATGGATACATAGTGCATGGTAACTCAATTCTTTCTCATTTATATTCCAGGGACAGATAGAATCATTCATCTATAGTATTTAAAGTCATAGTTTCAGTTTTGGAAATACTTCTACTTCAGTGACAAAACAATTACTATATTTATTAGCATTGCTGACCAGACTGACTGCTTTGCTCTTTGTGAACAAAACTTCAACCAATGCTTCAATGTCAGACATACTTGAGGACAATGTTAATTATGTACTGTATGTACTGTACTGAGTACTGTACTTAAGTATATGTATTTGTGGATACTTGACTCCACTACCTTTCAAAGACAAATATTGTACTTGGACTTGGAAAAAGTACATTATCAATTAACCACTTAAGCCGTATTTATAGTATAGTGAAAATAGCCGATCTACACAATTTAATATTGCAAGGATATTAAAAATAAAATACTTTGTAATTTGTACTCTTGAAAGCAAATACTCCAGAAATGTAACTCAAGTACAAACTTGACAGAGCAACTTTCCCTTTGCAGTTGAGTAATATTTGAGCAGGACTATCTATACTTTGACTCAAGTACTTGGGTTAAGTCGGGGTTGTCCACCACTCTTCAGTAAGTTCTGAACCACAACAAGAACATATGGATATGGTCAGACGTTTAGCTCACCAACATTCCTCATGCAGACATATTCATTGGTGTCATTGCAGGACTTTATTTTCCATTTCCCAAATTCCTGGTTTGCAAGTTCGCTGCTCAACACAACACACTGATCCTGGAAAGGATAAGGAAGATGGATTATTGTGAAAGGTAGCCATTGTACTGTACAATACCAGGTGCAACTTAAAATGTCTTGTCTGTAGAGCAACTCTGGCCTTTACATTGTTATAATTTACAATAGCTGGTTTATATGATTTAGCAAGATTCATATATTTGTGCGTTCACATCATCATGTTACTTTACCTGACCAAAGTGGTGGATGTCCTAAAAAGAAGAATCAGTTTGTATAGGTTAGGCATGTCACATTATTGTAAATCGCAACAATGTGTTAGTGATGTGTATTAGACCTAATCTTGTTAAATCATTTACTGGAGTTCACTGTTATTTGCCATGAGTATAACTCAGATAGGAATGATTATTACAATTTAAAATGACTAATGCGATGCCTGTTTGTAACACACGCTCCTTGGGCACAGTACTTGGAGGCAACTCTATGACACTCACTCACTCACTCACTCACTCACTCACTCACTCACTCACTCACTCAGACAGCGGTTTTGTGCATTTATACATAGATGTTGGACTTGGAACATATTATTACCTCGTGAAAATGGTGTAGAAAAATCTGAAATCAAGAATCAGAATGTGCATTTTAAGTAATATGAATGTACATTTTATGTATGTTTTTAGTGAGATTTATTCAATATTGTTAAATGGGGTGTAAGTGATTTGTTTTGTTAAAAAGTTATGTTTATTTGCATAAAATGTCAAAGCTTTATATTCGTAATCATTGAATACTCATTCAGTAACCGGGGTCTCCCCATCTCTCCAGCTCTTTAATAAACAGAAAATACATCTTCAGGTCGGGATGCTAATTCTATCCAATGTGTTCTAGTTCCAATTTTGTCTGCTCATTTCTTCCCCCATCACTTCCAGTTTCTCTTGTTTATCCTGTATCCTGCATGAGTTCTCTCTCCTGATGGATGGATAAAATTGGTATCCTGACCTGACAGTGTATTTTCTGTTCACTAAAAAGCTGGAGAGACGGGGAGACTCCTGTTACTGAACAAACAATAGAGCTATTTAACACTTATTTTAACAAAATGATAACACTTACACCACCTTTAAATACTGTACTGGATTACACTGCCCTTAGTCATGAGTATAATTCAGTTCAGAAGCGTTACAATTTAAAATCATGTTTATTACCTCGTCATGATGATATCTATGTAACATGTGGTGTCGATGGGGATGCTAAATAAAGAATCAGAATACAAAGAACAAACAAGTATGTTATTTATGAATGTACATTTTATAAAAAAAAATCTGAGATTTACTAATATTGGTAAATACTGTAATGGGTCACACTGCCCTTGGTAATGAGAATAACTAATTTAAGAAGCATTACAATAAAAAAAATCCTGTTGGAACATAATTACCAGCCATCTATGATGGGTGAATGGGGATCGAGCCTAAAATGAAGAATTGGAAAGTATTTTATGTAAATGTACATTTTATGTATGATATGTTATGTCTTTAAGAAATGGATTTGTAGTTAGCGTAACAATTCAATTATTTAAAACAGATCTCAATACTCACAGAGGTGGCCATGTTTGCATATCTCTTTGGTCGCCCATCAGTCCAGTAAAATCCATCACCTCTTAAACTGTTCAAACCAATCCAAAGATCTGCAGATGCTGCTTCTGCCATTTTGCTGGCCAGAAATACTTTTAAAAAAGTAACAATGGTTTAGAGAGTCTCACGTGAATGCAACTAGTTTTATACTGGGTAGGTAAAACCTAAAGCCCTTTTCCAAATTAATGATTTTATGTAAATGAATGAAAAATACTTTAAATGTTTCCTGAATATTAATTTAATTAATACATTATTAATTTACACTTCACAGCCAAACCAAATCTTCCATTTTGCAGAGACCCATTACTACTAAACAAAGGGACATTGTTCTGCAACGGAAGGACATACTGTATGGAAGTGTCATGGTAACCTATCATTATAAAAGAAGTGTTTGTTTAGAATTCTTTAACATCAAGAACACTTACAGAACCCTCTTATAAGAGTGATTTTACGGCAGACAGTAAATGTAAGTAAATAAAAGCCAAATCATATCTCTAGTCGGAATGATTGTGTGCGTGCGTGCGTGCGTGCGTGCGTGCGTGCGTGCGTGCGTGCGTGCGTGCGTGCGTGCGTGCGTGCGTGCGTGCGTGTGTGTGTGTGTGGCTCTACAAGATATCTGTTCATGTTATACCGTACCTACTTTGTGTAGTGTGCAAAGACATTTTTAATTGAGAAAAGGAAAAAGGACATACCTTGCTCATTCCTTGATATAATGGAGACTAAATTCCCTTTCTTTTTAAGACATTGGTCCCTTGCAGCTGTCCATGTGTCCTTCCGGTTTGTAATGATCTGGTAGCACTATGGGTATGAAATGTTAAAATAGTATATCATAGTCATTATCATGACAGTATTTTAGTCATTATGTATGTAGTCACATAGTATTTTAGTCATTCATGTCAGTATCATAGTCAGTCAGTATCTTGGCCGTGAACACTTTTGAGATTTTCAAGTGGGCCGTGATCCAGATAAGGTTGAGAACCACTGCTCTATATATTCCTTAACAATGACCTCTGACCTTTGAGCCAAATTTGGTCCAGTCACCAGGTGGGCAGCCACCTTTAGGAGCCACAGTGGGGGCTACAGTTGTGTTGACAGGGGGCGCGGCACTGCGTTCACAAATGGACCGGTGCTCAACACCACAGTTGAAATCATCCCAGGACCCTGCAAATACATTGAAGAGGAAGGGGTTAATTGTTTCATTTCTGAATTTGTAGCCTAAACAAAATACACAATAAATGTGCAGCAAAGGACATTAAATGGATAGAACAATGTAAAATGTGGAAAATAAGCTGAAGTGTCTACAGTATGTCACACAGTTGAGTAGGTTTGGGCAAGTGAGACACTTGCACACAAGTAAGTACTGTATGTAGTCACTGGTGTAGCTCAATTCTGACCCTGCCCCCCCCCCCCCCCCCCCCCAACTGGTTAATGTGCATAGAATGACATTACACTGATGTCAACTTGACACATGCACGCACGCACACACTCACGCACACAACAGCTTTCTAAAGAAAAGAAAGCCATCACAAAGCCTGCATTCACACAATACAATAGTTAAGCGAGTTGCAGAGCGTAAATGACATGTACAATATCCATATTTTGTTGAAAACGATGCCTGGTTGTACTGTATATCATAATCTCAATCTCAAACACGGGAACCAGGCCAAAACAGAGCCAATAGCTGGATTTGTAGAGATGGGGGTTGTGACAATTGTGTTTGTGCCACCTGCCTGCAAATCCCTGTGCACTTTCTTGTCATAGATATCATTTTTGTCTGTCCGTCCGTCCGTTCGTCAGTCAGTCAGTCGGTCTACCTGTCTCACTGCCGGTGGCAACACTCTCTGCCCTGCCTGTCGATCTTGCTGCTGGTCTCTGCATATTTCTTGGTTTCATCGTAGACGCCATGAAGCAGCCGCTTCAACCACACATGAACCTACCTGACAACTAAACATAGTCCAGTGTATTCAGTTTGTTTGTTTAGCTTCTTGGACTTGGAACGGCAATTGTTAAGCGTGTATCCAAAGCGACTTACAATAAGTGCATTCAACATAGGTAGGGAACGAAACTACCAATCACCAGAAGTCTTAAGTGCATTCTCTTCTAAAACAAGCAACTAAGAGTATACCTTGCTAAAACAATAAAACAAGCGCTCGTACAACTAGTTAACAACAAGTAGGCAAGGCAAAGAGGAAGGGTAGTGTTTCCTGAAGAGGTGGGTTTTCAGCCTGCGGCGAAAGATGGGCAATGACTCTGCTGTCATGACATCAGTGGGGAGTTCATTCCACCACTGTGGGGCCAGAACAGAAAAAGCCGTGACCGTGTAGATCGGCCTGAAGTAATATGTAATATATTGTAATATATTGTACATACAGGTAAGCCCTCAAGGGCATGCTGCTGAGTGTACTCACCGGTAGAGTAGCTCATGGCAACACAATTCTCATCACTGTTAAGGAAATCGGGTTTATTTTCACTCCACTTCTGAAACACTGCTGCAGAGCCATCCATCCACCTTAGAGAACAACACCATTATACCTGTAGGTTAGTCTACACTCAATACTATATTCTGTATGGATTTTGTTGTTGAATAAGAACATAACAATAATAATTTGATGTAATAATACTGTAGCATAGCATAACATAACACACTTACTCATATGAGCCATCAAGGTCCACTTTCAAACCTATATAATAAGTTCCAGAATAACTTCTGGATATCTGTAGACACAAATGGACACACAAACACAGCACGCACGCACGCACGCACGCACGCACGCACACACACACGCACACACGCACACACGCACACACACACACACGCACACACACACACAGTCATAAGTGCAGGACTTCTTATTTTTAGAACCGTGATATGAAGTTTGAGTGCCACGATTGCTGAGTAAAGTAATGTACTATGAATGTTAGTGCCAACCTGTTTCCACAGAAAGACATTTTCAGCTTCACTGTTGATGATGACCAAGTCACCATGTTTCCGTTGACAGTAACGACGGGCATCTTCCATTGCCATAGAATGCCTCATAATGAAATATTGATTCCCTTGCCAAACAAGCCAGCCATCCTCAGTTACATTGAAGTCTGCAAAGGGTTGAGAAAAATGTAGAATTAAGTCCAAGTGCAGATCGCCAGACCAGTCTTTTCTCATTCATATTTTTTATCACATTTTTAATTATTGTTACGCACCTTACCCGTACAACATATTTTTTATATTTCTACTCTTACATGTTTTATGCCTACTGCAGCGCTGCTATGATAACTGAATCCCCCGGGATCAATATAGTTCTATTTATTAAAAACATTAATGTCAAAAAAGCTGGTAGCATCTACATCTAGTCTAGTCATGTAATGGAGACTTACCTTTGTTAGGGTCACTGGGGGGTGGCTTTGGAGTGACTCCTGTGAAGACACAGACCAGAGGCCAATACAATCAATAACACATATACTGTACTGTCAGAGTTTGTTTTCATTGTTGATGTTTTGCTGTCAATATCAGGGTTCAGGTGCTACAGATCGTTAAACACTGTATCGTCTTTCTCTATTTGAACTTCATGCATGCACACTTCTACAAATGTTTGATTATTTCCACGTCCTTTTAACTTTTTTGCATACTTCTTTGACCAGACAAATGTCCTTTCTTTCTTTCTTTCTTTCTTTCTTTCTTTCTTTTTTTTAAATAATTTAGTAATTTAGTAATTAAAAACAAGATGGGGTCTAAAAATGGTGTGGATCTTGGAATTAAGTGGCCAGTCTATGGCGCCAGTCGTCTCTGAGCAGACAGACCCAGGATGTACTGTATGGCTTTGACTTCGGTTCTATAGGATTTGGCACCATGAACCTAATGCCTCCTAATTTTGTAGTAACAAAAAGGTGCACCTTTTTACAACAAATGTAAATCCCATGTAAATCCCGCCCAGTACATTTGATTGGGTAAATCGCGGCCTGCTTCCTGATCTGAAGGCGTGCCCACTTGTAGCCAATGTGCATGGGTTCTCAACACGGCTCCCGACTGATTCAAGCGCAGCTATGAATCTGTTCTAGAGAGATTAGTGATTGATAAACAGGAGCAGAACTGACCTGGATTCAGTCCGCATGGCCTTACCTGCACGTATCTGGCACAACCAATCATTGACACTCTCACAGTGCAGGTCATTCCACGACCCTTCTCCAACCCATTCGCTCATGTGGAATTCAACGCAAGATTGAGAATTATTTGGGTTGTTTGGCTGTCCACTCATCCAGTGTAAGAAATTTACCTGTGAAGAAAAACAAATGGCACAATTATCTAGAGGTTTTGTTATGTCTATTTACAGGGGTATAGTGGCGATTTTTTTCCACTGTGGGGGCTCTATTTTAAAAACCCTCTACAAAACCCCTGTATATTTGTAAATATGTTTTCTGAGGAGTAAAAAAAACATGACAATGAGTTGTCCAACATGTGAAACATTGTGGAATTTACAATTCATTTCCAACTCACAGCGGATTCATCAGTCCAGACATAACCAGTGGTTTGGTCAGGAGCATTGAGGCCAATCCAGGCTTTCCCGCTGCAGTGATTAAAATAAGATAAATAAATAATAAGTTGTCAGCATCTTCACTTCAATTATACTTAAGCAGTTAGTTAGCTTTTCCCACATTTGGCGATTATCTGATGTGCTCTGTGCTGAAAAACAACATATTTTAAACATCCTGAGAACTGGTTCTGAAGCTGTGTCTCAGGTCTTACCCTTGTTGTCTTCCTATGTCTGAACTACTATGGAGGCTGAGTAGATCTCCTCCGATGGCCCTGCAGTAATCTCTGGATTCATACCAGGTCTTCTCACCAGAACGTGGTCCTGTAAAGAACTGAGACACAAACAACAAGAAGTCACAGTCAAGATCCAGTGCTACAATAAGCTAGCTAATAGCTATGAGTACATCCGCATTTGCAGGTCTTAACTACTCAGACAAAGATGTGGGCTTAGATATTTCTAGTTCTAGATAGTTTTTTGTTAGACCTTAATTTAACATAAGTGTTTATGTATGTGAATGAAGCCTTTCACTCCTTGCAGTTATACCTTGTAGCAGAAGGATCTGGTGGCCATAGGCTTCCAGCCCTCAGTGCAGTTGATCGGGGTTGGAGTTGGTGGGGGCGGGGTTATGACAGCCCCCTCTGCCAGATGTTTGCAGATGTACTTTGTTGTATTAGTGCAGGGCAGGATGTCCCAGAGCCCGGCAAAAATCCCAGTCAGCATGGCAACACAACCCTGCTGGTGTCCTAAAATAGAAAATACATAAATATTAAGAATAACATAAATCTATCAGTGAAAAAAATAAAATAAAAATCTGTTATTGATCAAAGGTTATTGTGCTTTAATGGCTGTTTAACTTGGTTGCGTGGATGACAAAAATACTTCAGCAGTTTACAGCATTTAAGGAATTCAATTAAAAGTTATGGAAATATTCTTTCTCCATAAGGTACCTGGCATCAGTGCATTCCAGTGAGTAAATCTCACAGTGGCTTTGTTGCTCCACTCAAAACTATCGATATTTCTCTGGTTTGAGAGACCCAGCCAGAAATACTTCTCTGGTCTCATCCCCACCAAGCTGACAAGGAATGCATTATCCACTCTAGAAACATGTAGACAAATCAACATGATCTTTGGCTTTCACTCAATCATCTTTCCTCAACATGTGAAGGTAATAGAAGTGCATTCACAATGATGACATTTTAAATAATTCCTCAAAAGTTCAAAGCAGCTTGTAAATCATAGTAAGACCTGTGATTTCCTGGGGTTGATCACACGTTAAAGTGAAAAAATGTTCTCACCCATTTGAAACATCCACCATGTATGAGTCTGAGCTCTTGCATTCGGCTTTGGCTTCATCAAACGTCTTTGTCGCAGAACCCACCAAGTAGCAGTAGGAACCATGCCTTTTCCAACCCTGTAATGCAGACAATATGTAAACGGTGTTAAATAAGTGTTACAATGGTGCTATATTCTGATATTAATCATTGCTATAAGTGTTTGTTCAGTAACAGGGGTTTCCCCATCTCTCCAAGGTCTTTAGTGAACAGAAAATAGCTACATTTTCAGGTTGGGATACACATTTCACCCTATCAGGAGATAAACAAGTGAAATTGGAAGTGATATGACAAAAGAAATAAAGAAAAACAAAGAGCAGACAAAATCCTATAAAGCTGGTAAATGGGTTCTCTCTCCTAATTGGACGAAATTGGCGTCCCAGCTGAATTGTGCACATTATCTTCTGTTGTTTTAAAAGAGCTGGAGAGAGAGGGAGACCACTGTCATTGAGCAAACACTTAATACTACCGATGGTAACTATAAGAAAAAATTGCTTCCACTTTCTAACAAAAAAACTTTTGTTTTAACCACATTTTTTTTATTTACACCACCTTTAATTAGGATTGTCGGCAGAGTGTACAATGATTTATTGTTATGGGCAACCCAGGATGTTGCGTTTTAGTTTTTGCAATCTTCAGTGGTGGATGTGAATGTGATTAATGTCTATAATAGACGCCCTCTTCAACCTACCATGACTTTGGGACTAATGGGTTTTCCTTTGGGTGAATGTGTCTTCAAATGTAGAGAAAGGTCCATGTATTATTTTTGATTCAGTATATTATACACGTTAGAGGTAGCTTAAACTAAACTGTTGGTAATTATCTTTTTGGGCATTCATTTGGGAAAAGGCAATTCCATTGTCATGTTAAATCGGGTTTTCAATTAGCATATCTTCAGTTGCCCATGAGTTTTGGGAGAGATAAAAAGTGTGTACATGGGGGACTCCGCCCACGACGCCGGCAAGATGGCAGCACTCTAGAGCTGCTCTGACCTGGCCAATGTAATCCGCTTAAAAAACAACATATTCCCGAATAATTTATGGAGTTCTAAAATGTAATCTCACCGTACTATGAACCAAGAAGTTAGGAAAAGTGAAAGAATTAGAAACAAGTCTACAACAGCCCGGCAATCACACTTCTCTCCCCAACGCGGGCGACGAGAGATCACAAGAACCACGCCGCCGGTCACAGCCGAGGCGACGCCATTATCACCCGAGTCTGGAAACTACACAACAAGTATGGACCCCGGCACCGAGACGATCCTCGCCGAGATCCGGACCTTTCGACAGGAGGTAAATGGACAATTGGAAACTTTGACTGTGTCCATGACCGAGATACAACAGTCGGTCTCTGGTTTGAGGGTTCGAATGGACGAGGTTGAAAGTCGAGTTGGTGAAAATGAAAATGGCTGCGCTCTCAACCAGAGACTCCTCGGCTTTTTGCTCAGGAGGGAGAGAGAATTAGAAGACAGATGTGAACTTTTGGAGAATTCCTCCAGGAGAAATAATTTGAGGGTCTACGGGGTCCCCGAAGGGTCAGAATCGGGGGACACGGTAAAGTGGGGTGAAAACTTCATCAAAGATCTACTACACTTGCCCCCTGAGACTGAATTACGCTTGGAACGTATGCATCGCTCTCTAGTCAAGAAGCCGGGAGCAACGGCACCAGCGAGATCTTTTGTGGCTAGATTCCTCGACTTCCAGATGAAGGAACAAATCCTCACGAAGGCATGGCAGGAGAAAGATCTGAAATACAAAGACAGCAGAATCGGCTTCGATAACGACTACTCCCCCGCAGTACAGCGTAGGCGCAAAGAATATGCTGATATGAAACGTCAACTAAAAGCTAAGAACATAAAGTTCAAGTCCCGCCATCCTGCAAAGCTACTAGTGGAGCTTCCAAGCGGAACAAAGACCTTCTCTTCAGCGTGGGAAGCGGCCGAGGGACTGGCAGACCTGGGCATAAAGACCGACCTGTCTGAGTGGGAGAAATTGGACCGAGAGCAGAGGCGCATCGGATGGCAGATAGCCGGCAGGGACGGAGCGACGAATGCGGCGAAAATACGCAGCGTTCTTCGCGACGCAGAGGAGCTGCTGAAGCCAACTGGGGACTAATTCTTCAGAGGAAACTACAATTCAGTTCGGTGAGAGTGAGTAATCAATAAACGGGACGTTATGGGACTTAATTATTATGGTAGACCGTTCAGTAAAGTTTAGACACAACATTGATTGTTGAAGATTGGAATGGCGACCTTTTTGTCATCTATCTACTTTTCGTTTTTTATCTCGACTTATTTTGTTCTCTAGGAGGATTGGGGTATTGTTTGTGTTAATATAAATCTCTCTGTGAAGGAAAAAAAAAAAAAAAAAAAGGAAAAACAAGAAATGATGACAAGTCATATTATACCAGCTGCATGCTGCATGTTGTAATTTATTTATTTTTTGGGTTCAGTTAGCCTATTTAGGCAGGTGGATGGTGTGTATGCATGTGTGTGTGTGTGTGTGTCTATATGTATGTATGTATAATTGTATGTATGTGTATTTTGAAACTACTTTTCTGACTATGTATACATTGTATTTTGTGTGTGTGTGTGTGTGTGTGTGTGTGTGTGTGTGTGTGTGTGTGTGTGTGTGTGTGTGTGTGTGTGTGTGTGTGTGTGTGTGTGTGTGTGTGTGTGTGTGTGTGTGGGGGGGTGTCTTTTTATTTTAATTTTTCTTAAATTCACTATATCCCAGATTTAAATTCACTTAATTTCACGTAAATAACAATGCTGGTCTGATGGAAGGTTAACACATGGGCCAAAGGACAACATTAGCTTGTTTCAATGTGAACACACTTTAGGACAAATAGAAGGTTAAACATGTGTTCATGATATCTTACAGAAGGTTATGTATAATTTGGTTTGTAATAAGTTAGGTTTACCATAATGGGGGGGGGGCGGATTCTTTGGCTGGGGGGGGGGGTTTAACTCTATTGGGCTATTTATCGCGGCCAAGACCTTACAAGGTCAATTCTCAGTTACTTTTTTATTTTCTATTTTAGCGTTGCTATGTTTCATCAGGCCCGGACGACTCTTTTGTCGATCTGGTTACTCCTATCCCTCTCTTGGGTGGCAGGCTCCCCTCAACTTTGGAGACATGTTAACCAGCAAAGATGTCAGGCAGTGGGGGGGTTGCCACGCGGAGAGAGATTCACTAAATTGTGGGTCAATCGTTTTGGAGTCCAGAATGCTCATGTATGTATATATGTTCAATGTTATGCCATATTGCGATTTGTTGTTATTGTTAGAGTCAGCACAATTTTTCCTTTGTTAAATGTTTTCTCTTTTCCTCTTTTTTCTCATTGTTTTACTCGCTCTGTGCAGAAGGCGTCCCACTTAGGTCACAATCTAGAAGGATGGTCACATTTCCACGTTTTGATACCATGGTGGCCACACTTAAGGTCATAAGCTATAATGTTAAAGGCCTCAATAATCCAATCAAGAAGAAGAAAATTCTGACACAATTAAAACAACTCCATTGCCAAATAGCCTATATACAAGAAAGTCATCTATCAGATGTTGAACACAAGAAACTAAACAGATCCTGGGCTAGTCAGGTATTCTTTTCCTCTCACCCAAATAGTAAGAGATGTGGTGTAGCAATACTAATCCACAAGATGGTGCAATTCACTCTTAAATCCCAGTTTAATGATAAAGAGGGCAGATACATTCTGGTTAATGGCACAATTGACGGTACAGAGGTGTCTCTCCTAAATGTTTATGCCCCAAACGATAATAATCCCCAATTCATAGCAAAAATATTCAAATTAATATTAGAGAAATCAAGAGGTATACTGCTGATGTGTGGAGATTGGAACACAGTACTATCGCATTCGCTCGACAGGCTGCCGGCTACAGGGACACCCCTCTCCTCAATGTCGAGAGCTCTTAAAAATAACTGTGGTGAGGCCGGATTGGTTGATGTGTGGAGACACATGCACCCTAGAGTAAAGGACTTTACTTTTTACAGCAATCCAAATGATTCCTACAGCCGCATTGATATGATATTTACCCCCAAATCTGAAGCTTATAGAGTAATCAAATGTGACATTTTACCAATTACATTGTCAGATCACGCACCTGTAGCCCTATCATGGGATTTGGGAGGGTCCTATTCATCCAAGCGGTGGCGACTTAATACAGGATTATTGAATGACACTGAGTTTGTAAAATTTATGGAGCAGGAAATAAAACTCTATCTTGAATTCAACATGACACCAGATATCTCACCCGTGACACTATGGCAATGCGCCAAGGCATATTTGAGAGGACGAATAATTGCTTTCGCATCTGCCAAAAAGAAAAGAAACGAAGAAGATCGAGTTAACTTAGAAAATACAATTAAGAGGCTAGAACGCCAACACAAAGAACAACAACTCCCTGAAGTACTTAGAGGGCTTAAGAATGCTCGACAAGCACTGAATAACTTAACATCTGAGAAAGTGGAACGTAATTTAAGGTTTCTCAAGCAAAAGTACTATGAGAGTGGAGACAGATCTAGCCGATTATTAGCATACCGCTTAAGGAAACAACAAGCCTTATCGACAGTAACCAAGATTAAATTACCAGATAACTCATTTGTTTCAAAACCAAAAGACATCTCGTCCGCCTTTGCAGACTTTTATAAAGTACTGTATAAGAACACAGACACCTGTAATGATGCTAATGAGATAAAAACATATCTACAAACAATTCATCTTCCTAAACTTTCAGAAGCAGCAAGAAACAAAATGGAAGCCCCGGTTTCAGAATCCGAGATTAAAGAGGTAATTACCACTCTAAAAAATAATAAAAGCCCAGGCTCAGACGGCTATACAAACGAATTCTATAAAAAATTTGCAGATTCTGTCTCCCCACTTCTATTACGAGCCTATGAACATTCATTTCGGACAAAAAAACTGCCTGAGACTTGGGGTGAGGCCGTAATTACAGTAATTCATAAGGAGGGGAAGGACCCCACAATGTGTGGCTCATATCGGCCTATTTCCCTATTGAACTGTGACTTGAAAATACTGACAACAATTCTGGCCCGCAGATTGAACTCGATTATAAGCGAAATCATACATCCTGATCAAACAGGGTTCATTACAGGTAGATACTCTGGTAATAATATACGCAGGCTCTTGAATGTGATGACGTACTCCCAGAAGGAACATAAAGAGTTAATGATTTTGGGGCTCGATGGCGAGAAGGCCTTCGATAGAGTCTCTTGGGAGTTTTTACTGCAATCATTAGAGCATTTTGGATTTGGGCCAACATTCATAAACTGCATCAAAGTACTTTACTCTAACCCAAAAGCTTCGGTGCGCGTAAATGGAGATAGCTCCTCCTCCTTTGCCTTGGAGAGGGGTTGCCGCCAAGGTTGCAGCTTATCTCCTCTACTATTTAATATTTCTATAGAAGTCCTGGCCCAATTGATAAGAGACGAGAATGACATCAAAGGAGTGAAGATAGGGAGAGAGGAACATAAGATTTCGATGTATGCCGATGATGTCCTCTTGTACATCACGGAACCAGCGACATCAATACCCTGCCTTTTAAATAAAATAAAGACATATGGACGCTACTCAGGGTATAAGGTCAATATTGACAAGACAGAGGCTATGGACATTGGAGGGCTTATACCACAGCAAACCAGGTCTCTCTTCTCTTTTAAGTGGCCAAGAACTGGGGTTAAATATTTGGGCATTTACATAACGCCAACAGTAAACCAACTATTTGAGGCAAATTATTCTAGTCTCATTGGTAAGATCAGAGAAGATGTGGACAGATGGACGGTCCTGCCCCTCTCTTTGATCGGGAGGGTGGAGATAGTACGCATGAACATCTTGCCTAGACTACTATACCCATTCCAAATGCTCCCCATACCAGTACCGATCTCTACATTTAACTCCCTAAATAAATTGATTTCGCGATTCATCTGGCAAGGTAAACGTCCAAGAATTCGATTTAAAACATTGCAACTGGCCAAGAACGCAGGTGGACTGGCCCTCCCCAATTTTAAGTATTATTTCTGGGCGGCCCAACTGAGGTCCATGACCATGTGGCTGGAGGATGTTGAATCAACTAGATGGTTAAAAATTGAAAAATCTCTATGCATACAGGCACAACTAGCAGCCCTCCCTTTTTCGGGACATAATATCAACGTAGACGCCATTGGTGCCTGGTCGAGGTTCACAATGAAAATATGGAAGGATGTTCAGAAAGAGTTTAGACTGCCTCTCTCAACATCTGGCCTGTCTTCAATTGGATGTATTAGGGGTTTTGTACCATCAAGGCTGGATGCTGGATTCGGGGGGTGGAGACGGCTAGGTTTGAGGTTCATTCACCAGTTATGTCACTCCAGCCAGCTAAAGTCATTTGATCAACTCAGAAACGAGTTTAACCTTCCTAGAACCGACTTTTTTAGATACCTCCAACTTAGGCACTTTTTAGAAAATCACGAGGACTGGGACAAAATTAGAAGCCCCTCTGGTCTAGAATGCTTTCTGATTGACATCCAAAAGGGAGCTTCAAGTGGAAAAATTATTTCTAATTTGTATCAAAATCTATTATCAATGGCTCCCAGTGACACTCTTTATATAAAAGCAAAGTGGGAGGCTGAAATACAACAAGAGATTACACAAGAAGAGTGGGTTGATGCCTGCACTGAAGCGCACAAAGTAACAAACTCTAATTCTTGGAGAGAATATCAGTGGAAAATTATGAGTAGGTTTTTTAAGACCCCGTTACTGACTGCCAGAGCAGGCTCTACTCCTACAAGCGAGTGCTGGAGGAGATGTGGTGAGCAGGTCGGTGACCATGCACATATTTTTTGGGCATGTCCTAAAGTACGGCAGTTTTGGAATGTAGTATTCAGCGATATTAATAAAGTCTTTGATACTCAAGTACCACAAGATTTCAAGACGGCTATTCTAGGAATTGTGCCGACGGGTTTCGAAGGCAGGAAGAATATTTACCTCCTTCAGATACTGTTAACAGCAGCCAAAAAATGCATCACAATCAGTTGGTTGAGTCTGCTCCCTCCGACCCCCGAGCAATGGTTGAATAAAGTCAAAGAGATTAGAGATATGGAAAGAATCACTTATTTGTTGAGGCTACAAAACGAGCAATTTACCAAAAAGTGGACGCCTTTTGCACGCATTGAGTTATAAGATGTATATATATATATTTTTTTTAAAAGAGATTTGTATTGTGTGTATTTGATAGCCTGAATGTACGGTATGCGTGTGGATATTACATAATGTGTTACAAGTGTAGGTGTGAGGATATTGTACATTCTCCGGTTCTTTGATGTTTGTATATTTCTCTTTTACTCCTGATTTTTATTTTATTTTATTAACTGTATGTCTTTTGTTTTGCTTTATCTTTCTTATTCTTTTGTTTTTGCTGTCTATGCATAAATTGTGTCAATCTGATGATAACAATAAAAAAAAATAAGTTGCAAAAAAAAAAAAAGTGTGTACATAAAAGGTCAAATACAATATAATATACGCATTAAAAAGACGAGAGAATATACAATTGTGACTGAGGCTGAAGAAATGTTCCTCAACTCACCCTTTTTTAAACAGTAGAAACAAGGAAAATACTTCTTCTTTTTTTTTGAGCATTAATTAAAATAGGTTACATGAGCAAGACAGTAATTTTAGTCACTCAATCCTTGCCTCTACAAAACGTAATAAACTTCTCTTTCTGCAGCCGGAAAGAGGAAGTAATCTCCTCCGTAACATAGATATAATTTACTATATCTATCCATTCTTTTATGGTTGAGGCTTCGGGAAGCAATCAATAAGTTATCTAATCTTAATGGTAGCAAGATGCAAAGTTATTGGAACCGTAGCATCGTCAGGGGCAACATTAGCAGAAAATAACAGGTCGGCTATTTTCCAAGAAGAGATTTAGTGGAGCCCATGGGAATATGGTCAACTAAGTATAGAAGTTAAGTGGTTAGATTCTGTGAGGTGCAGTTAAGTCTTATATTATACTGTACCACACTGGCCTTACGATGTGAGATGAATGCTGTGTGTAATGAAAGCTGATATCTCTCTAGATGAGCACTCTGAACACATACACATTACATGTAACTGCAATGGCCACTGGCAATGTTATAATAAAGGTCAGTTTTACCTACAGTGGCCCCATTTGGAACCTCTCCCTCCGCTGTATAGCGGAAAGAGAGGTTCCGATTGGAGCTAAGTTTTACCATGACAATGTCACTGGCATGCCACGCACACAGCTCATAGTTAAAGTGTAGATTTCACCTGTATGAACTACTGTTTTCTCATTGACTTTTGTCAAAAATAATGCTATTTTGTGACAAAAAAACAATAATGTGAAGAAAAAAAATTAAAGGCATTTAAATGCCTCCGTGATAATGTTTTGAACACTCACAGGCTTGCAGCCTACATTCAGCTCCACTTCATCTTGGGTGGGTTTGGTAGCACTTGGTTTGCTACAGATAAACCCATGTTTCTCCTCACATGAACGGTCTGCCCAATTCCCCTTCTGCACAGTACAAACGTTACAAAGGTTACAACATTACAGTACAACAAAATATCTCTAGCAGGGTGTTTTCCAGGGTAACAACGTCACTGAAGTGAACAGCAATATACAATATATGCATGTCCTATTACACCAGATTTTTACATTCTCCTCACACTAGAACAATAGGATTCGTGTAAAATATCAGTAAAGTTGCCACGTAAAAAAATATAGCTGTTGTATACATATACAAGAAATGTGTAAATGTATGCTACATTACCTCTCTCCTCATTAGAACACAATCCTCTGTGTCACCAGAGGTGTTCGGCTCCCCAAACTCCCAGCTGGTGTATGTGACAGTGGAGTGGTCGGTCCAGTCAAATAGATTCTCAGTCTTCTTGTCGTTCAGACCGATCCACAGCTCGTCACTGCTGGCTGCACACATGGAGACATTACATTACATTACATGACTGTATCATTTAGCAGACGCTTTTATCCAAAGCGACTTACAATAAGTGTATTCAACATAGGTAGGGAACAAAAACTACTAATCACCAGAAGTCTTTAGTGCATTTTCTGCAAAAACAAGCAACCAAGAGTATACCTAGCGCTAAGGTAAAAGTGCAATATATCAGCTACCTATTTCCTTAAACAGATGAGACAAAATAGCAAAATCAAATGAGCATGAGCTAAAACAAATAAGTGTATCGACTAAACAAGATCCAATAAACAATACAACAATAGCGAGACAGTGGGAAGAGTGCCAGGTGTTTGTTAAACTCATTTATACATTTAAATAATGACGGTGATGCTGTTCTCTTTTTTAATACCTTTCATGCTGTTTTACTACTTCTGTCTAATTCTATACTTTTTTTTGTAAAGGTGCTATATGAATAGTATTATTATTATTATTATTATTATTATTATTATTATTATTATTATTATTATTATTATTATTATTATTATTATTATTATTATTATTGTTACCCATAACAATAAAAAAAAAAAATCCCAACAAACACAGATCCACATATTCACGATCTGTAAAAAAAAAATAGACAAGACATGTACCGTATCCAAGTTGAGAGATGACGAAGCTGTGGTCCTCTATGTTATGAACACTAGCCAGGTCCCCTCCTTCTTTGCGGCACTCAGTCTGAGCATCGGACCAAGTTTTCTTTTCACGCAGAAGATAGAAGCATTGACCGTTGTAGGGAGTCCAAGGGCTTGAACAGTGACCTGTCTCAACTGATCAGAAATGTAGTAAATAGATAGATACAATAATTACAAATACAATCAATTACAGCAAAGAAGAATAGAATGATGTAGAATCTTCTTCTGTACCTGCAGTAGGCGGTGGCAAGGATCCTCCTTTTTGACAGATGTACCCCAGCTTCTTGCTGCAGACAGCACTTTTCCAGTTGGACTGCACTCCAGAGTCTATCAATGCACAGCTGTGTCCTGGATCAGGAAGTGGATTCTCTGAAACAAAAACGATACAAACGTTTTGTATCTTTGCACCCACACAGTTCAGAAAGGCCCATACAGTTGTCTTCCACAGATTTACAAAAACATTGCCTCATCAGAGGTATGCTTCACTCCCTCGTGGATTATATGAAAAGTGGTGTGTAACCGAGGCTGAGCCGAGTGTCAGGGACACTCACCGCCCCAGGCAGCCACAAGCTGTCCACGCCACTGCTGCGGGCACAGCGAGGCAAGTGATACATATATGTATCAAAAGCCATATTCCACCTGACGTTGGAGTAGTTTCCCCCTGGCAACCATCAGGGTGTTGAACAAGTAATGAGCCCTATGCTGCCCTGACACACTCATGTACAGTAATTATCATTGTTATTTATTATTTTTGTATATAAAACTGTGATTGTGCTTTGCTGCCGCCACACTGGCACTGTCTATTGTGTACATACCGACATGTTTGATATCTATCTGCTGCTACTGTAAGTGATCTCTGGCCTGCATAAGAGCTATATTCTATTCTGCTGATGTTTTACCTGCTGCAATGTTTCTCCAATTGCACTAATAGCATTTCTGCCATTTTTTAAAGCTATTTTAACCACACTTGGCCCATGGGTGCCACAAGTGCACCGTTGCTCCGATCTGCATCAAACTTGCCTCAAACA
Source organism: Gymnoscopelus microlampas (assembly GCF_963454915.1). NCBI lineage: Eukaryota > Metazoa > Chordata > Actinopteri > Myctophiformes > Myctophidae > Gymnoscopelus > Gymnoscopelus microlampas. The sequence goes on along the minus strand of NC_139942.1, from coordinate 24,320,060 downwards.
CTGTTTAGGGGTCTGCCATCAAAATAGCCCCCAGGGGCCCTGCCATGCAGATGTCCCTGGGTGCCGGGGGCAATAGGCACACTGTTGCTCCAATTCGCACCAAACTTGACACAAACACTGTTCAGCGGGTTGGCCATGAGAATAGTCACACCAGGGGCCATGTCAGGGGCCCTCGGGGGCCCCTGACATGGCCCAATCCTCACCACACTTGGCACAAACGCTGTTCACGGGTCTGCCACGAAAATAGTCACACCAAAACAAGCTAATGTAGATTGCACACATACAGTATGGGGCACAACAGCAGTGTTCAATTGGCAATAACTCTGTGACTGATTGGCGCAATATTGGGCTGGATTTTCAGGCCGCATAACGGCCTGAAAATCTAGTGTATGAAACGTGCAAAAATTCAATATCATTATCATTTTATTATGGGGCCAGGCTTCCAGCATGGACCCATATTGTTATTCGCATTATTCCATTTCTTCTTCTTCTTCTTCTTCTTCTTCTTCTTCTTCTTCTGCCACTTTTGGCAGTTCTGGCTGAACCGTGCAGTCGCTTTTTATGAAACTCGGCCATATGATAGATGGTCATGAAAAACGATCAAAAAATAAATCTCACAATCTTTCGTCAAAAGGTGGCGCTATAGCACTCAGTTGAAAATGACAACTTTGAACAGGTACAACTCATGCCCTGTTTCACCTACAGCCATGAAACTTCGATGCACACATGCGTCTCCTCATGCTGAACAACTTTCACACTCTCACTTTTGACCTCTGACCTTTAGATCTCCCACCATTTTGAATTATATGAAAAACAGTTAAAACCTATCTCCTCCTGGGATTTTTGAGTAATCTGCACGAAACTTTTTACACATGAACTTTGGACCTATACCAAAAAACGTTTGCAAAATATCTTCCATAAGTGAAAAAATGAAGCTTTAATGAGCCAATGAATATTGCAGTTTTATGACAATTATTCATCTGCCCCTAACACATACATGCAGACTTACCATTCTTTGAAACTTTGCAGAAATGTAAAGGGCCATTCCAAATATCACTGAAACCAATCTTACTCCAATTGGTCAAACGGGGGCGCTATAGCAATTTTTTGAAAATTGAAACTTTAAACAGGCAAAAGTCATGCCTCGTTTGGCCGACAGCCATTAGACCTGCTTACACATGTGCCTTGACTAATGAGGAACACATCTATCACGTTGACCAGTAAGCACCGCCCTTAGATTGTCCGCAATCTTGAGCAGTTTGAAAAACACTTAAACCCAGGATTTTTCAGCTATTTGCGTGAAACTGTATGATCTGTGTGATCTCCTTTTTCACAGGTTCTTGTCTGTTGGTGGCTTCTCGCTTAAATGTGTGCCCCACAACCTGAAGGTCACCAGTTCAAGCCTCACTTGGTGCAGACTTCATCTAAGTTGCATTTCACACAACATGACTATCAATGAATACATCTGCAATTGTTAAAGATAACATGAAATACTTAATTGAGTGTTTTTTACATACAGCTGATCTACAATCTCACAACTTTTCAGATAGCAATGAGAGTATCTTTTTTCAATGTATAACATACTTCATTGTGAAAATAGCCAATGTACAATCTGACAACTTTTAATGGTTTGTGAGCTTGTAGATCGGCTACTTTCACTAATTTTGGTTCTGAGGAGATGTACAATTTCTTCATTGGTAAATGGTTTGTGAACGAGTGATCTTAGTGTTAGTGAAACAGGGGCTTGGGTCATGACAGAAGGCAAGAGTTTGTGATCCTCAACAGACAATATCAGCCTGGACAAAGATATAGCACTATAGGTAGTGTTGCAGCTACCTAAGAGTGCTTCATGACCGTAAGGTTGCCGGTTCAAGCCTCACTTGATGCAGACTCATTTAAGTTGAAATGCAAAAAACATGACTCAATCTATTCCGTTTCCATGGCGCTCTCTCTCTCTCTTCAATCTATTCCATTTCCATGTCTTTCTCTTCAATCTATTCCGTTTCCATGTCTCTGTCTCTTCAATCTATTCCATTTGTCTCTCTCTATGTCTCTTCAATCTATTCCGTATCTCTCTCTCTCTCTCTCTCTCTCTCTCTCTCTCTCTCTCTCTCTCTCTCTCTCTCTCTCTCTCTCTCTCTCTCTCTCTCTCTCTCTCTCTCTCTCTCTCTCTCTCTCTCTCTCTCTCTCTCTCTCTCTCTCTCTCTCTCTCTCTCTCTCTCTCTCTCTCTCTCTCTGAGGGGTGGCCATAGCTGAGTGGTTAGTGAGCCCGCCTAGGGAGCCAGAGACTCTGCTTGCCCCAGGTACGATTCCAGGCCAGGTCAGCAAATGTGTCGATGAAATGAAATTTGTCCCTGAGCAAGACTCTTAACCCCTAATTGCTCACAGGCACTCATTGGAAACAAGACCGCAAGGACTTTCATGAACTGACCTGTTAAAGGAATTATCATTTCTCTTTCTCTCTCCTGGCCCCATATTATCGCTGCTTGCAGCTATATTTGTTATTTTTATTTTGTCATATTATATTAGTAATATTTGACATATTTTACTTGTTTTACTTTGTCTTTTCTTCTCTATTCTTTAAGCTTGAACAGAAAATTTCACCCACCCTTTATACCTGTAACAAAGTTGAATCTGAAACTGAGGACTGAGTGACTTACAGTAGATACAAGTTAACTCGATTTAACATTGGTCTTGGCTCTCCTCTCTCTCTGGCCTTGGTTTCCTGTCTCTCTACACTAACCTATCTGAAACTAGAAAAAGTGCTCCTCGGAGCACAGGTCTCCGCCAGGTCAGGTAGGTTATTGTGGCCTCCTGGTGCGCTATAATAGGCCATTGTGAAAAGGGTGCCATTTCTTCTTAGGCCTTGCACGGCAATCAGACACTGCATTCATGATTTGAGGCATTTTGTGGCAAATGTGTTTTGCTAAATTAGACCTGCTGGTGGCGCTATAACAGGCCAATGTTAAAGGGGTGACATTTGCTCCTCAACATAGTGAGAATGTGCGTGCAAAGTTTGACCGCAATCGGACGCTGCATTCATGATTTGCGGCATTTTGTTCAAAACAAGCCACTACTGCAAACTTTAGATGTCAATCTTAGCCAATCAGGATGGAATATGAAAAATCAAACACATCCGTCTTGATCACATGACTATAGAGATCATGTGTACCGATGTGCGTGAAATTTGGATAAAATCGGAAGGAGTAATATAAAAAAATGTGTTTTACATAAGTCGGCCACCTGGTGGCGCTATAAAAGGCAGATGTGAAAAATGCAGGGCAAAGGTTTTTCCTTGACCTCTAGGGAGTGCGCTTACAAAGTTTTGTGCGTGGAAAATTTCAAGGAAATTGCATGCTGTGTTCATGATTTCAGGCATTTTGTTCAAAACGGAGCACTCCTACAAACTTTGAAAGACATTTTTAGCCAATCAGGATGGAATATGAAAAATGTGAAAGACCCGTTTCGTTTAATGACTATAAAGATACTATGTACCGATTTGCGGGATTTTTGGACAAAATCTGTTGGATTACTGTCAAAAAATATGTTTTGCACAAATCGGCCTCCTGATGGCGCTATAAAACGCCCATGTGAAAAATGTGGGGCAGAGGTTCTGCTGTGGCATCCAGGGAGTGTGTGTGCACAGTTTCACTGCGAGCAAGCCAACTGTGCCGGAGATTAGCTGTACACAGACAGAATGACGGACACACGGACGGACGGACGGACGGACGGACGGACAGGGGGTAAAACATACTCTCTCGCCATGCCTTTCGGCCTGGCGGAGACAATAATCAAGCCCCCAGAACCACGGTAGAACAGTGAAGCGGCCGTCGCCTGGTGGTCAAATCTGGGATAGTAACACATCTGCATTTAAAATGCTACTGCGCGTGCAATGCCGTGCATCTACCGGTTGCACGTGCAGCCGGTAGATTATGTTTTCTGTTTTCTGTACTGCGTTCCTTGTGTGTTACTGTATGTCTTGTATTTCAAAATGGGAAAAAAATAAAAAAGGGTAAAAAAAAAACTTGCATTAAAGGCCCAGCTCGATTGCACTAAAACACTCAAATCAAAACCGTGGTTAGCTTGAACCTCCTGTTCTCAGTGTAAAAGAGTATCCATGTTCAGACAGCTTTCCTCAGGTAAATAATGGTTAATATACAGGAAGGAACACTTACCAGAATACCACTGTAGATAGCGGAATGGCTTCCCATCTTCCCATCCCCAGCCATGGTCTGGGTTTAGGTTCAGTCCAGTCCAGAGAATATAATGCTCTGACCCTAACAATGCTGTGTGTGTGTGTGTGTGTGTGTGTGTGTGTGTGTGTGTGTGTGTGTGTGTGTGTGTGTGTGTGTGTGTGTGTGTGTGTGTGTGTGTGTGTGTGTGTGTGTGTGTGTGTGTGTGTGTGTGTGTGTGCACGTGTGTGCGTGCGTTTGTGTGTGTGTGTGTGTGTGTGTGTGTGTGTGTGGGGGGGGGGGGGGGGGGGGTGAGAGAAGAGAAAGGACAGAATATAAATCATTTTAACCGCTTTAACCATTTTTTATACTGGTCAAAGAAAATAGCAGATATACAAGCTCAGAGCGCATCACTGTGTGCCATGCTATGAGCTTGTAGATCTGCTATTAAAAATATATATATATATTTTTTTTTAAAGCAAACATTTTTTACTCAAATCTTTGCTTCTCAAATTACAAATACATCATTTTGGGGTTCCTTGACATGAAAAAGTTTGATAACCACTGGTATACCTGTGACATAAGCCTGCTCATGGGGGTCGGTGATACTGAGGAGGGAGGCGCCCTGCTGCTTGCAGCTGGTTTGAGCCTGAAACCAGCTCAGAGCTGATTGCTTGTTGATCTGGTAGTATACTCCAGTTACAGGGTGCTTCTTCCAGTCATCTGTGGCTGAGAAACGCCAGTGCAGGAATAGGAAAAATCATCACAAACTTCTACCTGAAATAGCTCATACTGTGCTTTAAGGCTTTAAGTATAAGGAGTAAAAAGAGTAGAAGTTTTTGTAATTCTGAAATTAAACTCTTGACATGTCTTGGATTGGAGCAGTGTGCTACAGTACATAAACATAATAGATAAGAGTTCAACTGAGTGACCATGCACAGACTGTAAATATCAGAGGTTTCCTCACAAGTAGATGGATTATTTATTTGCGAAAATTAAGTACTGTCAATAACATAGTAACCGATGATAACACTCACACGTGGATGGACAGTAGCCCCAGAGATTATGATCAAATCTTGTTTCAACTGCACACCATGGGCGCTTCGAAGGGGAGTCATGCACAGTGCAGTCTGAAAACCATGTGTCCTTGTAGAAGAAGGGAAACATGCAAGGCCTGCCAAAGGCATTTCCCTCAATTGTGAAATATTCTAAATGGGGGAGAAAAGATAGTTGTGTGAGAATAAAATGTATTGATCTGCTGAAATGTGTAGAGAATAGGAGGCAATCGAGAGCACAAAGTGTGTTTCAGAACATTATCTTAAGATAGATCCTTTCTCGTACATTTATGTCCTGTATTGTATACCACTGACTTCTTTGCTGATCATATTTGTAAGAGAACACACCACACTTGCAAATTGCAAATTCTAGAAAGGAGACAATTTTGCCGTAATTTTTTTGCTGTCACTAATCATGATTCACTCAAAAATGTGTGATAAACAAGTTCATTAGCAGTTCCAATTAAAGTCATACTGTGTAACCTTTTCAATTCAAAAAAAGGTATTTCACTAGTATGTTTTTCACAGTAACAATTCCATTCTTCTCTTAACACTATTAAACACACACAGAGTGTCTGCTCCCGATCACATAGAAATCTAAACTTACCTGAAATATATTTATTTATGTATTTTACAGTTAATAAATACAATTTCTGAAATACAATATCCTCAAGCTAGGACACTGCAGCATTTGTTTTTGACTGGTACTTCGGACAACGGAGCTACAAGAAGTGTTACCACAAAAGAGTCAAAAGACTACTAAAATGAATGTTAAATACTATACCTCTGAATGTTTTTGAGCAAGCACCCGTGCTTAGACCACCAATTGTGAAGTGGCTATTGGGACCAGTTACTTTGGTTAGAACTCCTGATCCATGTTCTGTGAGGTTTATGTAAAGATCTTGGTGTTGGAGGGCGAGTAGAGTTTGATTCTTGCACTCCCACTTCTGGAGGTCACTATTTTCATCACAATCATAAAGGCTCACTTCACTGCCCAAAGTCTTCCCCTGGGCTCCAAGACACTTCCTAAGGGTAGGTACCAAGAGGCGGTTGTTGGTTGTCCAGCGCACTCCATAGCAACTCCGGGATATGCTCCTCGCCAAACAAAAACCCAACTTGCTCTTAGGTGTAAACCATGAATCTGTGGGGAAAGAGTGGTTCAAGTATCTAATACTGTACACTTGACCTTGTCAAGGGATGAAGGCTCTTACTGTACTACAATGCTTGATATTCAACTACATTTTAATTACAGTCCACTCAAAGGAATTGAAATGTTTTCATCCTAAACAATAATACATGTTCATAGAAGTAACTTCAAGAACCTTTTCAAGTGTCTCAAAATATATATATATATATATATATTTCTGATAGTGGGTGTTCCATTAGGCAACACAATTTTCCACATATAATTCTTACATGCATCGGTACGGCGTAACACAATAATCAAGAATCAATACACAACATACAGTACTATTGACAGTAAATACATATCACACAAAAAGGTCAATAGTATACTGTACCATCTGAAGCCAAACACTGGAAAACTTGGATAAAAATCACAACAGCTGCAACAGTTCCCTTCATAATTAGCATTGTTCTCATAGGTCTGTCATGAAACAGCATCACCCATGCATTGCCAGCAGAGGACTTGTAGGATGTGAGCAGGGGCCAAAAGGGGGAACCTTAATAGCAGTGACACATTCACGTCACATTATGTTTTTTATTCAATGAATAAGTGTTGTTGCATAATTCAAGAGTAAGACCCACCCATTTCTCCATAACTCAAAAGTTGATGCAGCCGACACATGTGGCTACTGTTGAGCATAATATTCATGAATTACCCAAACCTTTTGCTGCACCTCTCCACAATGATTTGCTGAGCAATGGATCTCCTATACAGGTTGTCCAGTTTACAAGGGTGGGGACGGCAGATAGGGACACTGACAAATAAACCCTCTTCTATTGATTCTTGACACAAAAGAAAAAACCTTCAGATGAGCAATATCATATCCTTAGTTAAGGTTGGATTTGTAAACCTCATAATTTAGCTTACTGTGCATACTGTATGTCCCTTCTGTTAGTGTTCCACTGTTCCGGGGGTCCCAGGACAAGCTAGTAGCTACACACACACACACGCACGCACGCACGCACGCACGCACGCACGCACGCACGCACGCACGCACGCACGCACGCACGCACGCACACACACACACACACACACACACACACACACACACACACACACACACACACACACACACACACACACACACACACACACACACACACACACACACACACACACACACATTATCTCTCCTGCGTCCTGTGACCTATTGCTTATTAATCTGCAAACCATTTGATGCCAGGCATAAACTTAATGAGAGATGTAGAAAGTAAACTGCTCCTTGTTTGGCACACAATGTCTGCTGTTAGACTGTACATCTACAAAAGGTATTTGATTGTGGGGTACAAAATTACATATCGACTTGATTAGTCAGTTAGCAATGTGTAAACCTTACAGAAGGTGAAAGATGGCAAGCTCTCATTACTACGTGTACATGGACATGAAATTATTGCAGAATCATGTGTATGCACAATGCACGTAATATAAAGAGGATCTACTGGAACATAGGTCTTACAGACATAATACCAAAACACATATCCTTCTGGTAACAGTTCCAGACGGGTGTTGGTTGTTCTCCTTTTTGTACTATAGACATTCACAGAACCTTACTTTCCAAACGTGTATACTTCCTTCTGAGATTCTGAGACATTTGCATTCAGGGAAAATTAAATATGGTTCCCTTTGTTTCAAGAGAAAAACAGAAACCTCACCTTTTCTTGTCTTTTCTTTTTCTTTTCTATATAACTATAACTATGCCTAAACTAGTTCACTAGTTACAAGGTACAAGGTAGGTACAAGATAGCCAAACTAGTTATGCCGACGATTAAAATGTACATAAACATATCAACAGACTATGATCCAATTCTAACACTGAGTAAATACAGAGATTGGATGTGCTATATTTGATTCAATTTAACCAAGACAAAACTTAAGTCATTGTTTTTGGGAACATTTCAACGCTCAACTTCAATTGATAATGTTTTACCGTTTTTCGTATGTCTATATTTTGATGTCTTGATTCTTAGTGTTTTGAGTAAAGCACTTTGAATTGCCTTGTGTTGAAAAGTGCTATACAAATATACAGGCCTTGCCTTTCTTTTCTTTTTCTTCTTTAGTTAACAAATATCTACTATGACCATTTGCATATGAACTGTTATCAGAGCACTCTATGATATTGAAACCAGAGCACTCTGAAATTGGAGCAGATTCTCAGTGTATTTACAAACTCAACCTTTATGTTCCTACAAGGTTGGAAGTTATATTGAAATCCATTTAATTTTTTTAAGAATAGCTTGTAGCTAATGTCAGTTTAAAGAATGTATTGTTAAGACCATTTTTATTATTATGCATATTAATTGTGAACAGTGTTGAGGCCAAAGAATCAAGTATCAAAGAAGTTATCTGACAATTGTCACACCATGCAAATTGACTATCCTCCATGTATTACAAATGTATAATTATCTTTACACATCTGATTCTTTTAGGTAAATGTTTAGCACCACATAAGAATCACAATTCTATTATTTTTTTGTTGAATTTCTTTGAAATGTCTTCTCTCAATGACATCTCAACTGGGGGAGGTATTGTGCAATATGGTGGTCAGAACGGCAAGACAATGCTGAATTTGTTGTGTGGTCTAACACTACAATCGCTTCCAAAGAAATTCAGAATCTCAGAAGGGATTCTGTGTAGAACATGTTTTGTGCAAGAGTTGTGTTGACAAATTAAGATGTTTCAAACATTTATTTTTGTTATGCAGAAAATCTAATCCCATGTTTGCTGTTTTATTCCTGTCCAAATTCAATTATGTTAGGCATGCTATCACTCAAATGTATTCTTGTAGAAATAACCCTGCTTTGAAAGATGTGATATAAAGATGATTACTACTAGTCTACTACTATTATCTGGGAAAGAACCTTTCTCAGGAATAAATCCACATAAGCATTTGTCTTTAATTGTCCGTGAGACACTTCCACATTTCTATGGCCAAACAAGTTCAGAAAGTTCCTCAATTTCAGAGGGCCAGACAAGACCTTAACCACTTAAACCCCAGGATCCATATTCTGTGGGGAACCGGAGGGTTCCCAATTCTGTATTTCTGTATTACTGTGTGAATGTGTGTGTGAATGGGTGAATGTAATGCAGAATCATTGTAAAGTGCCTTGTGTAAAGGCACTATATAAATGCACCATTTACCATTCATGATAACTATGAACAGGCTATACTGAGAGAATTAAGCTGACAGGTTAAGAGCACAACGGGAGCCAGGAGAAGGTGACAGCTGCACACACCAGGGCCTTCTAGGACCTTCTAGTCAAGTCAAAATTTGCACTTTGGTGTGTGAGTAACTGATTACTGGTTCAGAGTAATACAGAGATTCTGAGAACACTTGTCCATCCTGGGTGTAGCCATGAAAGACGACAGTCACATCCTGTGTGTTAACAGACAATCATAGCTTTAATTTCTACAGTATATCCTCTTGTTTCACTTCCTCTCCTCTTCTTTGGTTTTGGCAGAGACATATCTGACGGATAAGGCAGTGGGAGCAAGTCAGTTCTCAGAAAGTAACCACATAACGGGCGTGCTATGTTTACCCAATAAACCCTGACGTCAGCTTATTCATTGTAGCTTCAGTAAGGCCATGTGTCTACCAAAGCGTTTTCCCCTGTATGTTGTTTGAATTGTTTTTAATGAGTGCCAGATAATTACACTGTGCTGGAAATGGCAGCAGCATGCTGAGGTGCTGAGTGAGTGTCTATTCTGCACTGTCGCACGTTTGGTGTTTTTATCTGCTCACCTAGTTGAAATATTTTCAACTAGAAAAGCACCATAGTCAGTCTACTTAGTCAGCTACATAGTCAGCTATATAGTCAGCTACAGTATGTAGCTATTTAGCTAACTATGGTGCTGACTATGGTGCTGACGATGGTGCCTACAGCACCACTGTCAAAAACTGTGCAAAAATCGGCCTTCTGGTGGTGCTACAGTATACAGTAACAGGCCGATGTGAAAAATTTGGTGCGTGCAAAGTTTCATGCCAATTGGCCCAACGGTGTCGGAGATTAGCTGCTCACAGACAGACACACAGACACAGACACACACACGAACGGACGAACGGGCAGGGGCGAAAACATGTCTCCAGTCACAGCCTCTTTTTTATATTTGTATAAAAACCTGGGTATGGCAAAAAATATACGTATTTATGTTACTGAACTTGATGTTCACCATATTTTACAATAACAAACGGCACAAGGCAGGGCTGTCCAGCCTCTAATTAAATTGTTCTAGACCAGATCTATAACCCTACAAAATAAATCCATCCTTACTGACTCTGAATAAGACCATAGCTACTAAGCTGGACACCATATCTCCAACTGTACATAAGTTCAGATATGTGGCTATTGATACAGTATATGTATTCTCATGTGTGACCAAAAATATATATATAAATATTGAATGAATCAATGGAATGGGATTATGTCAAATGGGGTAATTTAAAAGGATCTATGGCAAGTCTGTTGTATTTAGCATCATTAGCACCTCCCTGTGGTTTTGGGATAAATCACAAGGATGGGTCTCAACATTTCTATGGAATGAATAAACAAGCATAGAATAAAACATCTATATTAATGCAGCAACAAATGTATAGATCAGAATATGCTCACATTTTTAACTATATTATATTTGTCTTTTCCAATGCAAAAATGATATTTGGAAATACCCTGGATCCAGGTAGAGCATTGTTTCTCCATTTCAGTTGAGAGAAAAACTGTTTTGTAATGATACTGACCATGATACTGACATGATATTGACATGATACTGACATGAAACTGACCATAATACTGGACATGATACTGATCTTTTTTTTTTTGATTGATTGATTGATTGTTTATTTCGAACACTGTTAAAAGACAAAAAGAAATACATAAAATAAACATAATACACTTAAAATAAGAAATATAAAAATATGAAAACAAATACATGTTGGGTCTTCGAAAAGGGCATAGGATGAAGTTAAAGGGAGACTAGGTAACTTTGAGCCTAAATTGAAAAAAAAAGGTTTTGTTCCACTGTTTATGTTGACATTCCACTGTTTAAATTGACATTCATCCCTTGCAGGGACTGAAAAGTCTGTGGGGGGAGAGGGGGGAGGCTCGGCCGGAGCTCTTAATTGATCCTTCTGAACTTCAAAGGGTTGTGCATTGAGTTAATTGATAGGGCCATAAATGTGTCAACCTCGTTAGTGCTCTCTCTAATCAAAGAATGCATCAAAGACAGCAATCACTTTGATACCAGAAAGGGGAGGAGGGGGGAGTGTGTGTACAATACAGATCTGATCTACAGAAGTTACCTAGTATCCCTTTAAAAACGTATCTAGTCCTATCCCTTATTGCTTAGGGGATAGGACTTAAATATTTAGAAATTCATTTTTTGTAAAATCTATGTCAAGAAAATACTATGTGACACTAGTATACTAACAACAAAAACAGAACAAACAACAACAACAAAACAGCTTCTGTTCCATGATACTGACCATGATACTGACATTTTACATGACATGATACATAACACTGAACAAATTACAGTTTAAATGAAGTTTCTAGATGAAAGTGTATAAGACATAGAACATTGTTGTGCTAGCTGCTGCTGCAGTGGGGGGGGGGGGGCGTAAGGGACATGGATATTGGATATGAAAAAAGGTTGAGAAACACTGGCCTCCATCAACATGTTCATATGGTAGTCAGTAAAGCATGTTTGATGACAAAGGTCTCATAATCTGTGTCAGCCACAACCCACAGTAGCATTCAGCATGCTACAATGTCAAAATCGGCAGATGGGGACATTGCAGTACAGTATGCAGTCTTACGCCTTTATCTCCTCAGTAGGTTGATATATGGATCTGAAATGGATTAAAGCAGATTTTGTACTTTTCCCAAATTTAAGCTGTTTATTCGAATTTTTGCCACGGGTTCCAAATCTCATATCTGCAAATAGTTTAGATGCCTGCGTCCCCGGGTATGTGCTAGTACTCTAGATTATTTGAATTTACTTGAATACGTTTCGGAGACATTCAGAATTACATTTCTGGAAAGGAACTGGTTGGAATAACGTGTTCCTTCCACACGCTACGTCCTACCAGGGAAACTCCCCCGTCAGGTGAAGGTCAGTTGGCTCTCATGCATTGAAGGAGGCATGAGCTCGGCCCTGGGTTCCCTAGGCTGATAGCGCCCAGGATCACTTGGAAAATTTGGCACCGGGTGAAAAAAGGGTTACAAAATCGTGGGATAATAAAAAATAAAAAAAAAGGTCATTTCTGGGAGTTTATGAGTTAACAAGACCATCATTAACATTTACTGTACATGCAGGTCACTTTTATGTTAATATTGCTCAGTGAAAACATTCATGTTAAGTACAAGGTTCATTCTTCATTAACCAGTGTCAAACATATTTACAAATTGTTTTTAAAAACAATGAACAGCATACAATATATTTCTTTATATTGCAGGTGAAATTATGTAAATAAACATCAAACATGGTGAAATGTCCTTTTCCCTGAGTTTGTAAAATGTCACCTGCCACAGAAATTACTTCCACATGCAAAAACGATTGGCCGTACACCACGACTAGTTTGCCAATCATAGAGTTATAATAGGCTCTGGGTTCTCCACCTCTGCCTTCTCTATCAGCTTGTTGGTGTCTATCACGTCAGGCTGGGAGCGCTCACGGTTGAAGTAGAGTGGATTGTCAAAGGTAGGCAAGGGACGGCCAGACTTCTTATAGAGGAGGAAAGCAGTGACCGTTACGACTGAGAGCACCGTTAATACCAGCACCACTACCAAAGCTGAGTGGACACGATGACGTTGATGAGCTCCCTCTTGTTTATGAGCAGCTACAGAATCAAAGGAACAAAAATAATCAGTCAAAACTAATGTTCAGGAATGTAACAACAATATAAAGATTTTACTGAGAAATAGTACATATACTATGATAAATAAATGAATCTTACCAACTGTTGGCAACTGTTCTGTGATCTCTGGCAGAGGAGAATGGAAAATAATCATATATCCAATCATTGATAAGGAATCTAATCACAAAGTCTTTGCTCCAGCAAAGTATAGCCTGATTTATACTTAGTTGCATAACATTGCCGGCATTTGCCGCACACCGAAAATGGATAGCTCACAAATCTTCGCGCTGCGATGTGTAGTGAGCTTGTAGATCAGCTATTTTCAATGTGGCAACATGAGCCAACCAAGCAACCAAGTATAACTCAGGCTTAATAGTGGAATGTTGGTCTCACCTTTGGGCGTTTCGCAGATATAGGACCTATCATGCCAGCGGCGTCCAGTCTTCCACGTGCCATCCTCAGAATGAATTGTTCCATAAGTGTCATCATCTGGTTCAAAATGACCCCAGTTCACGTAGTCCATGGGTGTCTTATCCAGCCACAACCACGTCCCTACATAGAAAGAGGATGTACTGTATGTTTTCTCGTTTCATAATTCAACAAAACAACCATGAATACTGGTTTTCTCTACCATGATGCCTGAACAAATAAATGAACTGAGCAAGAAAAATGTAAATGCACTTGCTGAACAATATACATAAAGAGGGTTAGTTATGCTGATGCATTTCTTTATGTAACTAAATAGATATTATTATAAATATGAATACATATATTCTTTATCAATGCTATGGTGCAATTTACTTTATTTGCTTTTGTGTTGTGTCCTGAATTTGGATAGACTACCCTTTCTTACTGTATGACAGTCTAGTAAACACAAAACAAACAATATCACACAGCCTATACATCAATTCATCCATTATGACCAATGGAACATAGAAAAGGAAACAACAGGCTATGGCTACTCAAAAGCCTAAATAAATTAACCAAAATGGAATTTGACTAATCACAAACTCATTATAACTCATTATCTTGGCAACAGAAAGTTCCAAGCCAAAGCATAGAGCCAAATGTCTTTGTTATGATAAAGAAGACTGCAACTGTACCTTTGTGAGTTTTGTACAGGCCTATCCAGAAAGCACTGTGGCTGTCTTTAAGCATTTCCACCTTGTTTTTAATAAAGCTCTGCTCATCTGGATCTCCAATGCTGGCTAGAACCCCACCTTTGTGACACAAAAGGACGGTTGTTAATACAATATATCGTTGCTGTCCGGCAGAAACCAGCTAACTCCATTTTGACGCTTTTGCATTTTTTCCATAAATCAGTGCTATTAAACACCCTTTACTCTGTGTGTTGGTAAAAAAAACAATATTGAACCAATGAAAAGTATTAAAAAGTGCTTCTGACAAAACCAGCTAACTCCATTGGATCCTCAAACTTTCTGCTAAACCAGCTAACTCCACAAAAGGGGAGGTCCATTTAGCTGTTCTTATCAATGATGAACAAAACCTCCGAACTCAACTTTTTGTTTTGTTTTAGTCATTTCCTGAAAAATTAACATTTTGGAGTTAGCTGGTTTCTGCCGGACAGCAGAGATATTACATTTATGCATATGTACAGTATATGCAGATGCATACAGTGTGTGTGTGTGTGTGTGTGTGCGTGCGTGCGTGCGTGCGTGCGTGCGTGCGTGCGTGCGTGTATGTGTGAGAGAGAGAAAGAGAGAGAGAGAGATAGAGAAACAGAGAAAGAGAGAGAGAGAGAGAGAGAGAGAGAGAGAGAGGGCAGTCTTACCTAATCTAACACAGCTTGAAGCTGCATCTGGCCATTCAATTTCAGCCGTCATGAAGAGGTAGCAATGATCCCTAAATGGCACCCAGGCAACATTCTCATCTGAATCTGAAGTCATGTAACTATGCTGGATTTTGATGGTATGGTCAGGGCAACCACCTGGGTATTGCACGTCTGACACAGTCGGTGGCACGTCTGTAGGTGTGAGCGATAATGATGAACAAATTCAAGTTACAGAATTCATTGTTCGGAATGGCAACACTGATTTGTGTAAAACGAAAACAATTTACAAATGTAACATATTTGACACTGACCCAGTATTAGAATGTTAACATGAAAGTAACTTATACCACATGAACCAGTGTGTACATGATATATGGGGACTATTTTATTATATTATTTACTGTACAAGCCTGACACATGCAACACTTCCACCTATCTCTTTATTCTGGTGTTAAAGGGCATTGTTATTGAGTTTAAATAATACCTGTGGTCTTCATACAAACACTATTCATGGTTTGATTGCACAAAGCAGTCTTCCATTTTCCATCCACATCCACATACACACAGGGTTGGCCACTGCTTGGCTCGTTTCGTGCCCAGAAGGTTATGATCAGGTGCCAACCATCAATGAACCTGAAGTAGCCCCCAGTCTGAAAGCAGGGATGGCTCATTAAAAAAGGATCTAAACATACATACATACAGTACATACATACATACGCATACATACATACATACTGTTATGTGCTAGCACATATTCACACCTCAGTCTATAGTCTTCCTTTGCTTATGTGTCTGGTCTGACACCTGTCACTCACCTGGGAGTGCTCTGGCTGCCCCTCCTTTTTCTCAGCTGTGCTTCATGTGTGATTAGGGCGTAGGCTATAAGAGGAGCTGTTGCAGCTCCCATTATCTCCCCAGCAGAGCACACCTGTGCATTTGATCCCTTGCATTTGTAGTTCTTTGTTTCATTTCCAATGGGCTGGTTGTAAGTATTGTTTGATATGATTTTCGGTTTCTGGTTAGTTTAGTTTTTTGTATGTTTTGGTAGTTTATGGCAGTCTGGTGAGACGACGGGCACATATTGCCTGGCTCACCAGACTCTCCACTTTTTAGTTTGGCCAGCCCATTACTACTTTTGTTTGGTTAGGACATTTATTTAGGTCTTTGGTGTAGGTTAATTTATATTGCTACCCTCCTGGTATATGTATTCTGTTTACTCAAGAATAAACATCATTGAACTTGTTTATCTGAATGTAAAATAAATGTTATTGCAATTGAGACCTGATTTTTGTCCTGTTATTATGTTATGGTCACTGGTGTTGTGTAGTGGCCGTAACATAATTGGGGGCTCGTCACAAAATGTATTTCGGTCACAAACAGAAGGTTGGGAGCCCATAATTGAATTTGGGGACTTATGAAAAACCTTATGTTTGTGTAGTAAGTGGGCATTTGCTTAAATTGATAACTAGTGGAGTCCTATTGGCGGTAGGGCTCTATAGTTTGAGTGGCGTCCCATTAGTTTGTTTTGCAAGTGTCTACTTAAAGTAAAGTGTACTGTTTCGGTGTTGAGTGGTAACCTAATTTAGTTGGGTTATCGTAAGTTATCGTATGTTGCAGTATTTTTGTTTTGCTGGATTCTTAAGTTGTGTAGGTGGGCTGTTAAGGCTGGGCATTTCATTTGTTTGAATCATGGAGTTTGTGCAAGATCCTCACACACTCATTCAGCTAATGGAGTTAGACATTGAAATGAAGCGTCTTGAGTTGGAAGAGCAAACATTTAAGGCTAATCTACATAAGTCTGTGGTTGAGCAGTCTGTGAAGGATCTCATTCGGCTAAAAGAGATAGAGATTGAAATGATGTGTCTTGAGTTGGAAGAGATGAAAGTGAATACTGATCTTGAGAGAGTTAGAGCTAATGCTAGGCTTGTGATAGTCGATCTTGAGGAGGAGACTAAGAAAGCTGTTCAATTGCATGAATTGGAACTTGGTCAGGCTCCTCCTCCTCAATCTGATTTTGATGTGAGCAGAAAATTTGAACATGATGTAAATGTGACTGTTCCAACAGTTATTGCCTCCTGTCACCCGTTCTGTAGAGAAGCTGGCAAGCTATAATGATGAGATTGACCTGAGTGAGAGCTTTTTGACTGGAGAGTAGCTCCAGTCCTATACGCAGATGTCAGCCATCTGGCGAAAAGGGGGAGTTAACCTCTGAATCTATTTATTGAGAGGCGGCGGCTTAGGTGAAAAAGGGGCTGGGTTTGGTAAGGAACTCTCTGTTTATGGGAAAAAGGGGGTGGATTTGCTAAAAAAGGGTCTGGAACGCGCTGATTGGTTGCTGCAACTTGGATTCATGCAGGGAGACGCCCCCTCTCTGGTCTGAAAATTGTGTGTGTGTGGGTGTGTGTGTGTGTGTGTGGGGGGGGGGGGTTGTGCTGCTGCTACAACGTGTCTCAACGTGTCAGAGTCCCCACACAACTTCTCCAATACAACAGTGTCTAACCGAGAGTTATACTTCTCCAGTACAACGGTGTCTAACCAAGAGTTATACTTCTCCAGTACAACGGTGTCTAACCGAGAGTTATACTTCTCCAGTACAACGGTGTCTAACCGAGAGTTATACTTCTCCAGTACAATGGTGTCAAACCGAGAGTTATACTTCTCCAGTACAACGGTGTCTAACCGAGTGATACTTCTCCAATACAACGGTGTCTAACCGAGAGTTATACTTCTCCAGTACAACGGTGTCTAACCGAGAGTTATACGTGGAAAAAGTACTCAAACGTTTTACTTAAGTAAAAGTATCACTACTCCAATGCAGAAGTAGGCTACTCTGTTACAAGTAAAAGTTTGGAATTAAAAATGTACTTGGGTAAAAGTACAAAAGTATTGGTATCAGAATTTGCTTAAAGAACCAAAATCAAAAGTATAAAAATGTTTGAAAATAGCAGATCTACAAGCTCACGCGTCGCAGATCTACAAGCTCACAAGGCGATTCGACGCCTTGTGAGCTTGTAGATCGGCTATTTTCAAATAGCCTATGTATAAAATAGGGCTAATGTATGTTTCATAATATCATAATTTATATCTGAAAAGTAAATAGTAACTAGAGTAACTAGAGAGAGAGAGAGAGGACACAACTTTGCGTGCAGCTCATTCACACCTCGCGGTTAATTCGCTCATGCGTTAATGTGTCAATAATGCGCTAACTTTGACAGCACTACTTCTGTGTCTTTCCTCCAGGATCTTTCTCAGATCATGAACACAGAAGCCATGTCCTAGCTCTCCAGTCAAAATGACATCTATTGTATGTCATTCGTCCTTGTTTGTAGAGTGGGATGAGGGATGCAGGTCCGTACCCCTTGTGAGACAGAGGTCCCTGTCCGTTGAGACGGGAGACGTGGCCCTGTCCAAAGAAAAGCTCATTGCGGAGCAGAGACATGATGTGGAGTTGACAGAGCTGGTTGAGCGTGCTGTCACTGAGGAGGAGGTGGAAACCATGTCAAAGGGGTATTTTCTGAATGACAACCTGCTTAGGCGAAAATGGTCTCCACTTAATGCATCCGGTCAGGGTGACTGACACGCTCCAGTCACCTGTCACTCACCTGGGAGTGCTCTGGCTGACCCTCCCTCTTCCCAGCTGTGCTTCATGTGTGATTAGGGCGTAGGCTATAAGAGGAGCTGTTGCCAGTTCCCATTATCTCCCCAGCAGAGCACACCTGTGCATTTGATCCCTTGCATTTGTTTATTTGTAGTTCTTTGTTTCATTTCCAACGGGCTGGTTGTAAGTATTGTTTGATATGATTTTCGGTTTCTGGTTAGTTTAGTTTTTTGTATGTTTTGGTAGTTTATGGCAGTCTGGTGAGACGACGGGCACATATTGCCTGGCTCACCAGACTCCCCACTTTTTAGTTTGGCCAGCCCATTTTGTTTGGTTAGGACATTTATTTAGGTCTTTGGTGTAGGTTAATTTCTATTGCTACCCTCCTGGTATCATTCTGTTTACTCAAGAATAAACATCATTGAACTTGTTTATCTGAATGTAAAATAAATGTTATTGCAATTGAGACTTGATTTTTGTCCTGTTATTATGTTATGGTCACTGGCGTTCGAGCTAAGTGTAGTGGCCGTAACACACACACGCATGCATACACTTAATTAATTACCCCCATATAACAGCAAAATGGACTGACAAATACTGTATGAATACGTCAATGATCAAAATGACTGGAAAAAGTTGCAATGGCGCAACTCTACCCAGAATTATTCAGTGTGTACCATTCTGGATGACTATTAAAGTTGTTCAGCTGGGTTATATTCAGCTTGTATAAACCATGTGCTGTACCTCCATTGTATTGAGACCAATCCATAAAGGTGTGTTGAGATTCAGAGCTTGCAGTTCCACGTAGGCTTGTGACCAGGTATTCCGAATGCTAGCCAGTTGAGCAGCACCATCAGCCTCACAAAGCTTCTTAGCCTGATCCCAGGTCACATTCTGAGTCAGAACTTTTATAGAGTCATTATACAGTGTGACATAGTTGTTAGTCTCTGGTTCTGGAACAACTGGGAGACCTTGGTCTGTGGGTAATAAACGTAAAAGTAAAATCGTTATGTACTTTCACACAGTACTTTCTTATTTCTATTCCTGAGATGTATAGAATCCTTCATCTCTAGGAGTTAAAGTCATTCAGATTAAGTGCTACTTCAGAGTTGAATGAAAATAAATAGTTTAACATTTTCAATAGAATGCAATAGAATACACACATTTGTGTTTTAGCCTACCATAGAATCATACTGTATATTACAGTAATGCTTTTTTTTTTTAAATGAAATGCTCAATTCAATAACAGAACAAACAGTTATGGATAGAATCAGTTAATACAGGACAACCACCCAAAAAATAGCGCTTTGTTTTTGGTGAACATAATAGAGGCAATGCCTCAATGTGAGATATACTTGAGCAGACTATCAATTATTCCAGATAAATAAATTAATATTTCTGAACCATATCAAGTATGACACAGAAGGTTTAATTCATGCTTAATTGCATAACAGCGTTGTTGACTAAAATAACTGATGTTCAACTGCAAAATGCTGTGAAATGGTCATGCGGTGAAGAATAAATTGGGTCAACAATTGAGCTCACCAACATTTCTCATGCAGACATATCCATTAGTGTCATTGCAGGACTTTAATATCCATTTCCCAAACCCCTGGCTAGCATTGCTGTTCAAAACAGCGCACTGATCCTGGACAGGACATTAAGGAAATGGGATTAATGTGCAAAGACAGTTCAAATAGCCATTGTACATTACAAGGTGCATCATCAAACCTCTTGTCCATAGAGTAAACTATTAGCTTTACAGTATGTCAGTAGGATTTAGGAGTTTGTGAGATTTATTCATTATGTTTAAATACTGTATTGCATTACACTACCATTGGTCATGATAATAATTCATTATATAACAATATTAGAACATGTTACTGTACCTCACTGAATCTACGAAGAAAATGATGTATTGGTCGTTTGGTCACCTAAAATCAAGAATAAGAATGTCATAGAAATTCCTAAATAAGCAACAGCATTAAGAAAGCTTAATGAAAAAACATCAACATGATTTTATGTTATTTTATGTGCACCTTACTATGTTATTTCAAGTCTTTTAGAAATGTATTTGTAGTCAGCATAGTTGCACTCAATTAAAGGTCTTAATAGCTAGAACTCAGTATACTTTGTTGGCCAGGGTCCCCCAGGGGGTCTATCCTCCTTCCCCTTATCTTGAATCTGGATGATTTTCTATATTGTTGCGTAGTTGTTTTTATTGCACTGTTGTTTTGTCCAGGTTGTTTGAGTGTTGTTGAATGTTTAATGGACCATTTGGCGTGTTTTTAACCCATTGTACTGCCCGTGCCTTTAAAAAGCATCAATAACGTATTCAATCAATCCTTTTTCCTACACGAAATATCTTTGCAGAAAATAACTGATCTACAAGCTCACAATGCATCGTGTTGTGAGCTTGCGCCTATTATGACATGCCCAGAATAGGGACACTAGGTTTCAAGTGGTTAGAATAGATCTCAATACTCTACTTACAGACGAGCCCCTGTTTGAATATTTCCTTGGTCGCCCATCAGTCCAGTAAAATTCATCACCTCTTAGACTATTCAAACCAATCCAAAGGTCTGGAGCCGCTGCTGTTGCCATTTGGATGACCAGAAAGGCTGAAAAATGTGTACAATTCTTAGGATAGATAGTCTCACACTCACATGCATGCAACATGTTTTATACTGTGGGTAAAAACACACCCAACCTAAAGTCCTTTTCCAATGGTTCTTTGGAGAAGCTTTATGTCAATATCAAAACACTTAAAACATTTATGCAAAACTTTATTTTAAAAAACTAAAACAAAAAAAAATATGTTGCAGGGAACAAACATTAAATAAAGGGAAATTCATCACTGTTCTGTTATGGATGGACAGTCATACTGTATGGATCACCGGACCACTAAGTGTCATGGTAGCCTACTAAAGTAAAGAGGATGTTTAGAATGCTAGTATTCTTAACAAACATCAATAACACATACAGAAACCTCTTTTAAAATGGGTGCATTTCCTACAGACAGGTTAAATAAAGGGATAAAAGCCAAATCCTATAATCTCTGAATTATTTTTGAAAACCTTTGATTTCATTGTGCAACATGTCTGCAAGATATTAATGCATGCTATATTTATATTGTATTGTGTGCATGGATATTTTTAAGAAAAGGACATACCTTGCTCAGGCCTTGACAAAATGGAGACTAAATTTCCTCCCTTTTTACACTGTGTCCTTGCCTCAGCCCATGTGTCCTTCCGATTTTGAACAATTTGGTAACACTATGGGTATGAAATTAAGATAAAGATAAAGAAAACTTTATTCATTAAATTGTACATACAATGGAAATGTGGCACACATGGCAGCCAGTATACAAACAATAAAAAACATAATTAATACATAATTAATAATAGAGTACGTTAACTTTAAACTTAACGGGCAAACGGGCTACCCAATAACCTTACACAGTAGCATGATCCCAAAGAGATATTCATTGAGATGTCTTTACACTCTAAGGAGCAGTTAAAGACTTCCAAATCTAACAAACAAAACATCACACACACATGAGAATTGCACGTTTAAAAGTGGTGGAGTGCACATACATGGCACTTTACATACTGAATATACAACCTTTCAACAAGTCAGAAGGTTAACAATGACCTCTGACCTTTGAGCCAAATTTGGTCCACTTAGATGGACAGCCACCTTTAGGAGCCACAGTGGGAGCTACAGTTGTGTTGACAGGGGGTGAGGCACTGCGTTTACAAATGGACTTGTGTTCTACACCGCAGTTGTAATCACTCCAGAACCCTGTGAATACATTGAAAATAAAAGTTTCATTTGTATACACTATACAGCAAACTCATTTTAAATACAATGTGCGGTAAAGGACATTACATTATTAAGAATTGATCAACGTAAAATATGCAGCTATAGGCAAATTGGACACATGTACGTATCTCCAGTATTTTTGTCACCATATCATTGTTAACAACTTAAACCCTTTATACTACCCAGGGGTCTATACACCTCCTCTATTCTTTTTTACCTCTACAGTGGTACACCATATCTCTTTGTGAAAAATAGCCAATCTACAAGCTCACAATGAGCTTGTAGATCTGCCATTTTCACTCAATGTCTGCAAGGTTTTATGACATGCCCAGCATAGGGATGCATGTGGTTAAATGTATAATATGCAGGTATACCCTCAGGGGGCATGCTGAATGTCCTCACCATTATAGTGGTTCATGGCAACACAGTTCTCATCACTGTTAAGAAAATCTGGTTGATTTTCACCCCACCTGAGAAACACTACTGGAGATCCATCCAGCCACCTTAGAGAACAACACCATCACGTCTGTAGGTTAGTCTGATATTTACACTCAATGCAACAGTCTTGTTTTGATTACTGTTGCAGCTTTGGAGGCAGTATGTATCATAATAACGTACTGTAACACATACTGTAACATACTTACTCATATGAGCCATCAAGATCCGCTGTCATTCCTATATAATATTGTCCGTAACGCCTAGATACCTGTAGACAAGCAAACATAGACACACACAAACATACAGCAAACAACGCACGCGCGCGCGCGCGCACACACACACACACACACACACACACACACACACACACACACACACACGCGCTTTGAGATCTGCAGTACTTTAGAACTGCATTGCAGACTGCATTCTAAATGTTAATGTCACGATTGTCGAATAAACTATGAATTTTAGTGCCAACCTGTTTCCACAGAAAGACACTTTCAGCTTCACTGTTGATGATGACCAAGTCCCCATGGTTCTTTTGACAGTAATGACGGGCATCTTCCCTAGCCATCGAGTCCAAATTAATGTAATATTGATTGCCTCGCCACACAAGCCAGCCATCCACAGTTTCATTGTACTCTGCAAAGGGTTTGAAAAATAAAATGCCACTTTAAAACATCAATATCAAGCAGACTGTAGCCAGTGTTCAATATAGTGTTCCTCTGGGCATTCACTGGGAGGGTAGGGCGCCTGATGGAGGGGAAGGGAACTGGTTGGAATAAAGTGTTCCTTCCACGCGCTACGTCCTACCGGGGAAACTCCCCCCTGTCGGGTGACAAGAAGGTCAGTTGGCTCTCATGCATTGAAGGAGGCATGAGCTTGGCCCTGCAGGCTCCCTAGGCATTGGGGGGAGTGTAGCGCCCAGGATCACTTAGAAAATTGGCACCGGGTGAAAAAAGGGTTACAAAATCGTGGGATAAAAAATGTAATACAAATACAAAAAAGATACACATGAATTTTATGTGTATTTTAGTTTTTAGATTTTTGTGTGTGCCAGTAATGTCTTCCCCTTTTCTCCCAATTTAGTCATTATGACAAGTCCTGAATTCCCCACAGACGTCTGTCTAGTCTTCTCACTGCTTCAGTGAGGAAGCCCTACCTGCGCGTGTGGGGAAACAACCTACTCCTCACCGCTGAACACCCCCGCTGAAATTCGCCATGCCAACCCGTAGGAGTAGCTGGTGCAGCAACAAAGTTTGCCCTCCCTCAGCTTCCCTCCCGCGAACATGGCCATTAGGCTCTGTTGATAGGCCAACAGGCTCCCTGACTAGTCCAAGGTTTCCAGAAGGTGGCATGCCCGTTTCCTGTTCCAATTCAGTTTCCCATAGCTTCTTGTGATTGACTCGCAGGGCCGGATTACCCATAGGCCATTTTTTAAATAAGAATGAAATAACATAACCCTAACATACCCTAACCCTAACCCTAAAACCGAAATAAAGTAACCAAAAACCGAAAAGAAACTGACAAAATCCGCCCAAAAAAAGAGTTTTCGCGCGAGTGCACGATTTCGGCGCCCACGCGCTTTGCGAGCGGCCGACCTCGAGCCTCAAGCCATATCTCCGCCCCAGGGAGCAGGGGGGGGGGGGGGGGGGGCACTTCAACTTGAGGTCGCCCTGGGGCACCACATAGTGCTAATCCGGCCCTGTTGACTCGGCAGCAGATTTGAACAGGAAACATATGTGACACCTTCATAGGTGTTTCCCGTTTAAATCTGCTGCTAAGCCAATCAAACAAAGCTATGGGAAACTGAACCAGAACAGAAAACAAGTATGCCACCTTCTGGAAACCTGGGACTATATGCACAGAGCCAATGCTCATATGGACGCTCAGCGAAGACAGAGGCATTGCAGATGATTAAAACCAGTGGCGTCAGTTCAGCAAAAGCTAAGGTATGGCAAGGTTAGGGTTGCCAACCCCCAGCGATTAAAATAAGGGACACCTATCCTGGGGGTCAAAACCCCCAAAACACCCAAAATGCATAGAAAACTATGTATTATACCTATAACACAATAAAAACACAATGGTCTTACACCTGCATTAGGCTAATTTTCATGGTATATGAATGGATATTATCAGGATATTATCAGATCATCAACATCTGTAATAGAGACTTACCTTTGGCAGGGTCACTGGGGGGTGGCTTTGGAGTGACTCCTGTGAAGACACAGACAAGAGGCCAATATAATCAATGGTGATGTCACTTGGTTCTCTCATGTTTACGAGGACAAAACTTACCTACATTCACAACCCTGCAGATGTTATCCATAAAAGCCAGAGTTCTATGGCTCTCACTATTTTCTAGCTACAAACCAATATGGTTAGCATGAGTCAATGGTGTTTTGTCTTAGCAGACACTGTGGGATCAGTTGTAATGGATACTAGATTTAGAAAAGGGTTAACTGTATTATAAGAAAATGTCAAAGTAGTATAATGTAAGAATATATGAAAACATGAACGCTTCGTGACTTTTAGGAACTGGGTAAAACTAACCCCTGTGTCCTGTACAGTACATGACACAGTACAACGCTTGACCTGTGAGTTTTTGTTCTGAACAACTTTCATAATTTTTTATTCTCTCCAATTTAGTAAATTCTCCCCTGCTGTGTACTGTGTTCCCTGTCACTGCCAACCTCCACAGTTGGTCTGTGGAGGGTGTAGTAGACTACCATGTGCGGCCCCTGATACACATGGAGTCACCAGCTTTTCACCTGACAGTGAGGGGTTTCACCAGGAGCGTGTATAATGTGCAGGGGCTCAGGTTATCTTCTCCAGTAGGAGTTGCTAGTGAAGCGACAAGGACAAAATCCCCTCGTAGCTTCCTTTCCACAAACATCTGCTAATATACTCTAGTCACAGCAGACATTTTGACTGCTGTACACAAGTGGTTGTGTTTCATGGGCCAGCATGGACAGCTCCTGTAATGTAATGCTGATACACAGAAACAACTAACATTTAAACACACCCACAATTCATGTTATACCTTCAGTTGTGTCTGAACTGTCAAAATGGGCGCTGTGAAAAGGGTTAATTTGGTTTGTTGGAGCTTCTGGCTAAGCCAGAGGCTGCCAGGAATGAAACCCTGGACCCTGCTTTAGTGGGAAAGTGTTTGGCTCCACACACAACCTGGACACACACTATGAAACTGTGATTGACAGACAGAACTGACATGGATTCAGCCCACATGACCTTACCTGCACGTATCTGGCACAGCCAGTCATTGAAACTCTCACAGTGCACGTCATTCCAAGATCCTTCTTCATCCCATTCACTCGCTTTTTTGAATTCAACACAAGTTTCCACATTATTTAGATTGTTGGGCTCTCCACTTCCCCAACTTAAGAAATTTACCTGTGATGAAAAACAAACGCCACAGTTAGATGGTTTGCTAAGGTCTATTTTGTAAAAATTTTGGAGGCAAAGCAAAGTTTTCCAATGTGAAAGTATTACTGCACATTACTGTTGTGCATACTAGTGCTGTCAATCAGGATTCCAGTGTCTTCTCTCTCTCTCACACACACACACACACACACACACACACACACACACACACACACACACACACACACACACACACACACACACACACACCACGGTACAGACACCACGCATGCGCAAAACATGCCAATGCATGCGCGAAACATCCCAATTGTAATATAGGATAATGATCAAGATGATTTATGACTTGAGACTTAAATCGAGGCTCTGCAATTATCTCCAACGTGAGTTAAATGTGGAATTTGCATACAACTCACCGGGGACCCATCACTCCAAACATAACCAGTGGTTTCGTCGGGAGCATTGAGGCCAATCCAGGCTTTCCCGTGGCTGTAGTAATTAAAATAAGACAAATCAAAAATAAGTTGTCAACTTACTTCACTTCAATATAAATATCTGATGGGCTGAAATACACCATATTTAAAACATTGTTTGAAGCTCTGTTCCCGATCTTACCGTCCCATTCCTAAGTCTGAACTACTGTGGAGGCTGAGTAGATCTCCTCCGATGGCCCTACAGTAGTCTTTGGCGTCATACCAGGTCTTCTCACCAGAACGTGGTCCTGTAAAGAACTGGGACACAAAACAAAGGGACGTATGACAGTTAATCAGTCTCAATTTGCCATATTCATATGGCGGCATATATGTAGCTCATTATGTCATATTCAGAGGAACTGGGATCAAACTGGGAACCTAATGACTCCAGAGTTCTACTGTCTATTTTCTTCTTTATTTAACCGTTTAGACTGAGGCAGTGAAGAATAGATGAGTAGGCACAAGAGGAAAGCACTGTCAGGATCCAGTACTATGCTCTGGATCTGCAGTGAGAAAGCCCAATCACAGCTACTGTAACTACAGAGTTCAGCTGATGCAGCTATACACCAATCATAATCCCCACAAAAGTAAACCAATCATAGCAAACCACTAGCTCTGGTCCATAGCTTTAGAAGGAGAACTCATTCTAACGCTATCCACAAGTTTCCTAAGGCATTGTGGGCATCACTTCCTGTCGATTTGATCAAATCGACAGGAAGTGACGCCCACAATTCCCTCGGAAACTTGTGGATACAACTCAGCTGACACTGACTGCTACACCAATCACAACTCAGACATTTAGATCAGCGGACGCTGTTATGCCAATCACAGCTCATCCCCTTGCTGCTAAGCTCACATTAGCACATTAGCACCACATTGGTGCTCTCTTCACAAATTGCACACTTAGTAACTTAAAACTGTTTCGATGACACAAGGAAGCCACACTGTTATTCATTAGTATTGTTTAAATTATAATTAGACCTTAATTTAACAAGGTTAGTCTAACTGAGATTACAATATGTCTTTTTTGAGGAAGCCCTGGACAAATTAGCAGCAATTAAAGTGTGTGTTCATACGTGTGAAAGTAGCCTTTTAGGAGCTGTGTCCACCGAGACGTTTTTGTTTACAATGGGAGCGGCGGTGTTTTTGGAAACATCAGCAGTGTGATGAGGAGGCACTGAGCGAGCGTGTTGTTCTGCGCTCTCGCATTCATGTGTGGCAGTTTTATCTGCTTGCCGAGAGCTGAGATATTTTCAACTTGGGGAGTTTTTACACTAGGCGAGTGCCTGGTGTCTTCAACTGGGGAAAAAAAACGCCTCGGTGGACACGGCCCCTTACTTCTTGTAGTTATATACCTTGTAGCAGAATGGTCTGGTGGCCACAGGTTTCCAGCCCTCAGTGCAGCTGGGTACGGCCTGAGTTGGTGGGGGCGGGGTTAAGACCCCCCCTTCTGCCAGATGTTTGCAGATGTACTTCTCTTTATTATTGCAAGGCAGGATGTCCCAGAGCCCGGCAAAAATCCCAGTCAGCATGGCAACACAACCCTGCTGGTGGCCTAAAATAAATGAAATTTAAAAAATATATTTATTACTATTATTATTATGTTTATTATTATTATATATTATTACACTGATAAAGACACAATGCAGTTAAATGAAATTACATTTAAAAGGCAATGATGAGCAATTAAATATTTCATTCATTTTATTTTCAAATTTACAGCATTTTAGAATTCAATTAAAAGTTATGGAAATATTCTTTCTCCATACAGTACCTGGCATCAGTGCATTCCAGTGAGTAAATCTCACAGTGGCTTTGTTGCTCCACTCAAAATAATCGATATTTTTCTGGTTTGAGAGACCCAGCCAGAAATACTTCTCTGGTCTCATCCCCACCAAGCTGACAAGGAATGCATTATCCACTCTAGAAATATGTAGACAAATCAACAGGATCTTTAGCTTTCACTCAATCATCTTTCCTCAACATGTGAAGGTAATAGAAGTGCATTCACAATGATGACATTTTAAATAATTCCTCAAAAGTTCAAAGCAGCTTGTAAATCATAGTAAGACCTGTGATTTCCTGTGGTTGATCACACGTTAAAGTGAAAAAATGTTCTCACCCATTTGAAACATCCACCATGTATGAGTCTGAGCTCTTGCATTCGGCTTTGGCTTCATCAAAGGTCTTTGTCACAGAACCCACCAAGTAGCAGTAGGAACCATGCCTTTTCCAACCCTGTAATGCAGGCACATACTGTATTATAGACTGTACTAGGCAACTATAGCTCTGCTGTCAGGCAGAAACTCCAAAATGTACATTTTTTAGGAAATGAAAAAAACTAAACAAAAAGTTGAGTTAGGAGGTTTTGTTCATCATTGATAAGAACAGCTGAATGGACCTCCAAGCTCACAATGAGGTTGGAGGTCAAAACGGGGTGGAGCCTGGAGTCAGCAAAACCAGCTAACTCCACCCCCCTTTGGTGGAGTTAGCTGGTTTAGCAGAAAGTTTGAGGACCCAATGGTGTTAGCTGGTTTTGTCAGAAGCACTTTTTAATACTTTTCATTGGTTAAATATTTTTTAACCAACACACAGACATAAAGGGTGTTCAATAGCACTGATTTATGAAAAACTAGAGTTTCGGGGGGCTACGCCCCCCTCAACCCCAGCCGCGCACGGGGCCCAGCGTGGCCGTGTGTAGATTGGGGGACCCAAATCGCCGGAGTAAAACTGTGGAAAAGTTTTTTTGAAAAAGGAAAAAATGTGAAGAAATTATATTTGTTATGTTTCAGGGGGTCCACAGGGGGTCCGCGGACCCCCTGCTGGTCCACTGACCCCCTGTGGAGTGTTGGGACGCGCGGGGACACCCCTGGAACATTGCGGACCATTTCGGTGTTTTTTTTTTTTTCATGAAGGTGGTTGCTTGTTTCTGGCGCTGGCTGTGCAAACCTGGCAACCCAGCGCATGCTGCCGGCGTTACACCAGAAATGGTTCCTGGAGAAAATGGTGACCAAAACATTTTTTGAGAAAAAAATGAAAAAGCCCCCGCACCGGCTGCCTGCTGTTGTGGTGATTAGGTCGTGCGCACGGTAAACGGTACGAAGCTGGCTCCCCTTCCGTTTTGTCAGACATTTGGTGAGTAGAATTAATTATGTTGCGCGGTGGAAAAGGTGTAGTGAGCAGTGAGATGTCCCCTACGCGAGGCGTAAATTCAGTGCGGGCGCCGTGGCGAGTCAGTTGGCGACATGTGGTCTGGCGGTGCGTTGTTTATTCGATAACAGAGCTGTGGGGTGTCGCCACCGAGGGTACGGAAGTCGGTCGCCATTTATATAGTTAGAAGAAAAAGCTCAAAAATGGAGTTAGCTGTTTTTTGCCCGACAGCAACGTGTGTGTGTGTGTGTGTGTGTGTGTGTGTGTGTTTGTGTGTGTGTGTGTGTGTGTGTGTGTGGGTGCGCGCGTGTGTGTGACGTGTGTGTGTGCGCACATGCGTGCGACAGAGAGAATCTTTGTGTAGTTATTTGAACTTCACTCACAGGCTTGCAGCCTACATTCAGCTCCACTTCATCTTGGGTGGGTTTGGTAGCACTTGGTTTCCTACAGAAGAACCCATGTTTCTCCTCACATGAGCGGTCTGCCCAATTCCCCTTCTGCACAGTACAAACGTTATAAGGTTATAGTGATGATACAGTACAACAAAAGATCTCGAGCAGTTGTTTTTGTTCCATCCTAAGAGAATAACTGAACACAGTGAGCACATTATACCAGGGGTTCTCAAAGTGGCGTCCGGGGACCCCCCAGGGGTCCTTGAAGGAGTTCCATGGGGTCCCCAGCAAAATCTGTTTGTATATCATCAAAATCAGTTTAACCACTTTGAAACGATCATTGGTTATTTGAAAATAGCAGATCTGCAGATCTGCAAATCTTTACATATTTTTATTATTTCTGAAACGTTTTAATAACACAACATATATTCTGATGGGGTCCGCGGACAAATGAATATTAATTTGGGGGTCCTTGACATGAAAAAGTTTGAGAACCACTGCATTACTCAATACACGTATACTGTATGTCCTATTACAGTACAGTATGTCTGATTTTCATGTCTCACGAACAAAAGGATCCCACGCTAGCAGCAGCTCCTAAAGGGGTGTCACCACCCAAAGGGTGGCGCTAGGAAAGGCCATGGGGTCATCACAATCAATAGGGTTCACCATTAGATTATTATTATCATTAGATCTAATATCTTTAGGGTTAGAGATCTTCCTCCAGGGAAGTTCACCCATTAGAGATTGAGATATATTTTCTGCAAGTGGAAAGTTAGGCCTACAGATGATGCTAGAGGAAATGTTTGCCCTAATGGTGGCACTAGAAGAAAGGATAATGGATCACTGTAGCAGTTGTATTGATGTATATGTTTTTAAAATGTATATGACACATTACCTCTCCCCTCATTAGAACACAGTCCTCTGTGTCACCAGAGGTGTTCGGCTCCCCAAACTCCCAGCTGGTGTATGTGACAGTGGAGTGGTCGGTCCAGTCAAATAGTCTCTCAGTCTTCTTGTCATTCAGACCGATCCACAGCTCGTCACTGCTGGCTGCACACATGGAGACAGTGGGGTAAATAGCTTTCTTTTTAAGACTCATTTATACATTGCAGAGTAAGCCTCATTTATACTATGATGAGTAATACTGGACAGTATAATATTTTTTACTGAAAAATGTGAAGCATCAGGCTTATTGGATGCCCCCCGCCCCCCCCCACACACACACACACACACACACACACAGACACACACACACACACACACACACACACACACACACACACACACACACACACACACACACACACACACACACAGACACACACACACACACACACACACACACACACACACACACACACACACACACACACATTAACCACTATAATAAATAGACGCTCTATGCTTGTTGGTGCCTGAGATCTTCATGTACCATATCCAAGTTGAGAGATGACGAAGCTGTGGTCCTCTATGTTATGAACACTGGCCAGGTCCCCTCCTTCTTTGCGGCACTCAGTCTGAGCATCGGACCAAGTTTTCTTTTCACGCATAAGATGGAAGCATTGACCGTTGTAGGGAATCCAGGGGCTTGAACAGTGACCTGTCTCAACTGATAATAAAGTAGTAATAAACTTAAGCAAAAACAAATAAGCAAATTAATTATAATAAATATAACATATGTTTCATACAGTAGAAGCCATTACAGCAAAACAGCATAGAATTGTGTAGTTTTCTTTTCTTATTTTCCGTACCTTCAATAGGCGGTGGCAAGGATCCTCCTTTTTGACAGATGTATCCCAGCTTCTTGCTGCAGACAGCACTTTTCCAGTTGGACTGCACTCCGGAATCTATCATTGCACAGGTGTGTCCTGGATCAGGAAGTGGATTATCTGAAACAAGACAAAAAACATCATTTATTTCAGGGTTTAAAGATGTACAGTACCTTCATTGAACATTGTAAATATAATCACTATTTAGAGATTGACTGGGAACTTATTCAATCATTGTTGTGGCTCTATCCCAGTGGTGAGGACTTGAGTTGAGTGACAAAAGTCAACTTGAGCCTCAACTTTCCTGGCTTTGGACTTGACATCATTTAGACATTAGATTATTAATGAGGCTTGGATTGACTTGCATTTATGGTTAGATTTGATTGATAATCTTTAATAATAATACTCTTTATTTGTATGAAGATGTATTTAAGGTGGTCAGTGAGGGTGGCATCATCAATTGTTTAAAATGCAGCACTAAGAGAAAGGAGAAGCCTCCATGCAGACGGTAGCAAAAGAGATATCTTCAATGTGCTTGTACTCCAGCTGCGTGGAGTGATTCATAACTGTGCTGTGGGCATTTTCAGAAAGAAATATTGTAAAACATATGACTTGACTAGACCTCGACTCATTATATTGGGACTGACTTGAGACATACTTTGTAATACTTGAGACTTACTATCGTAACTACAACAGTTGCCAGGAAGGAGATAGGATTTGTAACATTAACACATCCACAGTGATGCAAAAGCCCTGCTCATGTGCACTAAAACACAAAATCAGAACCTTGGTGGTGCAGCTCTCCTGAGTATCCATGTTCAGACACAGCTTTCCTTAGGTAAATAATGGTTAATATACAGGAAGGAACACTTACCAGAATCCCACTGTAGATAGCGGAATGGCTTCCCATCTGCCCATCCCCAGCCATGGTCTGGGTTTAGGTTCAGTCCAGTCCAGAGAATATAATGCTCTGACCCTAACAATGCTATGTTTGTGTGTGTGTGTGTGTGTGTGTGTGTGTGTGTGTGTGTGTGTGTGTGTGTGTGTGTGTGTGTGTGTGTGTGTGTGTGTGTGTGTGTGTGTGTGTGTGTGTGTGTGTGTGTGTGTGTGTGTGTGTGTGTGTGTGTGTGTGTGTGTGTGTGTGTGTGTGAGAGAGAGAGAGAGAGAGAGAGAGAGAGAGAGGGAGTATAAGTATTAAAACCTATGTTTCCAGCATGTCATTGTCGTAGTGGTGTGTTATTTGAGCTCTGCTGTGGGTGGATAAGGGGGGAGTGGTTCATGGGAGCAGTGCCAATGTGTATTGAGTGACAGGTGTGGACCTACAGAGTGACAGGTGTGGCTGGGCAACTAACCAACAACTAACCAACTGAACCAAATCCACATTTGGTTCAGTTGGTTAGTTAGTCAGTTTGGTTTGGATTCGGCAGGCAATGTTCCCAGCACAGCCTTTATGTTAGCACTGAAAGTATTTATGTTCATTTTGAACTGGGTGTCTGTGGGAGGCCAATGAATGTTAATTTAACCTGCATCCAGTTGTCTGTCCATCCATGTAGCTGAGAGGAACCCTCAGTAGCAACAGAGTGTGCTACAGCAGTGGTTCTCAAAGTGGATTCCAGGGACTCTCTGGGTTCCTTTAGGGGGGTCTAAATGGACCCTTACAAGTAACTCCCTAACCCTTGTAACTCTGACATTGTAAAAATGGAACCAAATGGTTCCATCTGTACTCTGTACACTGTCAGAGTTCCTCTTTAAGGGGAGACATTGAAATGTAAACGTTTGAGAACCACTGTGCTACAGGCATATCAGCAGCTCCACATATTGGTCTGCCTGTCAGTTTGTTTGTCTGTCTGAGTGCAAACCACAAGACCAATTCATGCCAAATTGGTTGTGCACATACAGCCTCCATGCAGTACTTTTATATTTGTAACAATATAAAACAATATCCCCCCCCCCCCCCCCATGACGTGGCAACATAACGTGTTAGTTAAATAAATGCAAATGTATTTGTGTTTAAAAAGTAAACAAAATAATAAGTCTGCAATGCAGTGTATTTCACATTCACCACAGGGTGGCACTATACCTGTGACATAAGCCTGCTCATGGGGGTCCGTGATACTGAGGAGGGAGGCTCCCTGCTGCTTGCAGCTGGTTTGAGCCTGAAACCAGCTCAGAACTGATTGCCTGTTGATCTGGTAGTACACTCCAGTTACAGGGTGTTTCTTCCAGTGATCTGTGGCTGAGAAACACCAGTACAGGAATAGGAAAAATCATCATAAACTTCTACCTGCAATTGATCCATACTGTACTTTAAGGCTTTAAGTATAAGAAGTAAAAAAGAGTACAAGTTAGTTATTCTGAACTGTAACCCGATGTCTTGGATCATGAACAGTGTGCTGTATGTGTGCTGCAAGACAGAGTTCAAACTGCTTAACAATAAAGAGACTGGAATGTTGCTTCACAAGTAGATGGATTACTTATCTGCAAATAACCTTATTATTTATATTATAAATTATATGGACTTTAGTATTTCTGTAGAAATTATTCAGTTTCTGCACAATGATAATACTCACACGTGGATGGACAGTAGCCCCAGAGTTCATGGTCATATTTTGTTTCAACAGCACACCATAGGCGCTTCACAGAGGAGTCAAACACAGTGCAGTCTTCAAACCACTTGTCTTTGTAGAAGAAAGGAAACATGCAAGGCCTGCCAAAGGCATTTCCCTCAATAGTGAAAAGTTCTAAAAGGGGGAGAAAAGATGACGGAGTGAGAATAAAATATATTGATCTGGTGATCTGGTGAATCAAGGGCACAATTTCAAAACAGTATATTCCGAGTTCCGACTAACTCATACATTTATTTTCAGTACTGTACATACAGTACACCAGGGGACCCTCAGCGTGAATGCTCACAGCGTTAATCTTTGGAGTGTTTTTAATAATTTAGATCGTTTTTTTTAACACATATATTCTCTTCTGGGGGCTTAGCTGGCACAACATATTTTCAAATGGGGGTCTGTGGCCAAATACATGTTAATTTGGGGGTCCTTGACATGAAAAAGCTGATATCGTTTTCCATTATGCTATCCTTTTGACTGATCATGATTCACTCAAAGATTTGTAATGAACACGTTTTATGTTGAATTCAAAGGCAAGTACCACTGCAAAACAATTACAGTTGGTGTCTAGAATGCTTATTTGTGGAAACTGACTCTCAGCCAAAAATATCACAGGAGCAGTTTTGAAATAGAGGTGATCCTTCCACTTGTCAGCAACACTATCAAAATAGCATTATTTGCAATCACTATTATTAACCCAAAACGGTCTTCCTCGGGCAAATTAATTGTGTTGTTCAGGCAATAATCACAGGAAACTAAGAAATGTCAATTAAAATGTACTAATACATGGTTAAACCAGTAAAAGGGTTAAACTATGAAAATGAATATTTGGAAATACACTAATAATGCTATTAGAGTGATAATTTAGGCTACTCAATTGTATAACTTTCAACACAGAAGATTTGGAAATGTACTTTTAGAGAACATTTTATAAAAGTCATTTTTGGAATATTATTATTTTTGCCTGGAAAACAACTCCACAACAAGCAAATCAGCTGTTCCAATGTTACCCTATATCTTCAACCATTTAAGCCCCCAAAATCTGCAACTACTACTGAAAATCTCAGTCTTCTTTGGCAATATTTATTAGAAATTCAACTGTAACCCTGATAGGACCAGAGCACAGACTTTGGACAACCCTGAAATTGACACCTCTTCGTCCAGATTGAATACCATACCTCTGTTTGTTCTTGAGCAAGCACCCTCGCTTTGTCCTTGAATTGTGAGGTGGGTATTGGGACCGACCACTTTGGAGAGAACTCCTGATCCATATCCTGTGAGGTTTACGTAAAGACCTTGGTGTTGCAGGGCGAGCAGTGTTCCATTCTTGCACTCCCACTTCTGGAGGTCACTAGTTTCATCACAATCATAAAGGCTCACTTCACTGCCCAAAGTCTTCCCCTGGACTCCCAGACACTTCCTGACGCCAGGAACAAAAAGGCGGTCGTTGGTTGTCCAGCGCACTTCGATACAACGATAACTGTTCCTCACCAGACAAAGACCCAGGTTGTTTACAAGTACAAATTTCGAATCTGTGGGGAAAGAGTAGATGAAGCAGTCAGTGGGGAGACGTGCCCTTATCTAATACTGTACATCAGGGGTCTTCAACGTTACTCCAGGCCAAGGACCCCTTAACTGAGAGAGAGATGAAGCAGGGACCCACACCACTACACATTGTATAAAGTTGTGTTGCAGATTCAACTTTTTATAGATTTAATAGACAGCTTCATTGACTATCATCAGCGTTGTGTAAATGTATGTTTTTGTTTTGTTTATTTTCATTTAACTACTTTCCCCCCTCTACACTTCCCTCTTTGACGAAAATAGCCGATCTACTGTGAGCTTGTAGATCGGCTATTTTCTACTAATGTTATCACACTCACACAAAGATTTTGCGGCCGGCCCCTGTAATAACTCTGAGGACCGCCGAGGGGTCCCGGACCCCCCGTTGAAGACCCCTGCTGTACATCTGGACCTTGCTAACTAAAAAATATATATATTTTTATATACACCAGCAGCAGGCTCTCTCATAATCTGCATGCGTGTACCATTAATTTTCAACTGGTAGTCCGCGGCCCACTGGTAGTCCTCTGAACACCTCCCAGTGGGCCGTGGAGATGCTTCCTTAATAGTTTAAACTATTAACTAAAATATATAGATAGATTTCTTCATTGAAACATTCACGTTTTGTTTTTACACATTTTGATTTTGCAGACAAATTTCTGTCATAGTAGCGAATAATTATCATTAATTTCACAATAGTGATTTGCAGGCCTGTCACCAACTGTGCTGTAAAGACCCACTTCCTATTTTCACACTGGAAACATTCCAAAAACAGACACAGTTCTAACTATACTGAAAAACATTGTACATTTTCCGTATATACCTTTTATTGCTCCTGGTATTGATGATGATTTGTATTGTATTGTATGTCTTGTACAGTATGTTTCTTGTATGTCTTGATTATGAATTGAATACATAGGACCACAATGGCCATCAACGCATTTTTGTGTTATCATTTTAGCATTACTTGCATTGTTGTACTTGCTGTACTGTTTTACTCTTTGCAAACTGTTCATAAAGTATTCAACCAATCAATACAATCTTGGGAGTTTATACAATGCCTTTTTAAATAATGCAGATGAATTTCCCTTTGCATTTTAATATGCCAGTATTACATTTAGCCCTGACCATCTTGACACACCTTGAGTTACAAAAGGTTGAGAACCCTTGCAGTAGACTATTGCATATCACACAAAAAAGGTCAATGGTATACTGTACCATCTGCAGCCAAACCCTGGAAAGCTTGGATGAAGATCACAACAACTGCAACAGTTCCCCTCATAATTAGCATTGTTCCTCATATGTCTGTCATCAAACAATATCATCCATGCATTGCCAGCAGAGTATAGGATGTGAGCACAATCTCCAGGAAGAGGGAAACTTATAATAAATGTGACACATCCTGTCACGTCACAACATCCCCAAACATGACTCAGCAGGAAAAAGAGGCCAGAGGCAGAGCCAACAAACGGATCAACCTTGGTCACCTACTGTATCAATGTGTCTCAAATTATTGGTTGTTTATGTATGGATGAAAGACCACTCAGTCACATAATGCTTAATGAAGTTCAAGTTAGTAGAATTCCTTTGCAATGCCCTTTCAACCGGGTGACGTCTTCTGGTGTGCATGTGCGTATGCGTATGCGTGCGTTCGTGTGCGTGCGTGTGTGTGTGTGTTTTATTCCTCTCCGACTCACCTCTACTTTTAGTTCTGTTTGGCACATTGTCACTATGGCTTTAATTCAAGCAACGGGAGAAATAACTGCTTTGCATGATCTGATACTTCATACTTATTATTATTATTATTATTATTATTAGTAGTAGTAGTAGTAGTAGCAGCAGCCGCCGAAGCAGCAGCAGCGGCAGCAGTAGCAGTAGCAATAGTAGTATTACTAGACCGGTGCTATATTAGCCTATTATTATTATTATTCAAATGTTTTTATTTAATTTTTTCAAGACACACACACACATACCAACATATAACAAACAACAAGACACCACAGACACTAGTACACAATATCAAAGGAAAACAGATACTCATATCAACCAATAATCAATTGACCGAAAATGCAAGGACATTTTAGTGCAATATTTTTCCCTGAGAAACGGTATTAATACCACAAAGCCTATTATTATTACTATTATCTTGGACAGAACATTTGTCTGGAATAAAGGAGACACGTATCAGACTGTAAACTCATGCAAAGATAGATCATAAGTGAGGCACACTTCTACATTTTTGTGGTCACTCAAGAAGCACTATTGTTTGTTTCAGCAGAAGTGGTATTTTAAAATGAGTTATGAGGTTCAAGCTGGAAACTGAAACGTCTGCCCTTCTGAGGTCAGCCGACTCCTCTTAGCACTGTCAGCACACGCATCCTTGGTGGCTTTACACCAGTGCTAGCTGTGGCCATTGCACAAATCTGTTTAGCCCTGCCCCCTCAAGCATTTCTTTTTGACTAAATTTAGAGTAGCCAATTATTTTACCCCCTTTTTCTCCCCAATTTAATCGTTATGCCAATTAATTCCTCCCCACACACATTTCTGTGGTGTCACTGTTGTATCCTTCTGACTCACCTGCCAGTGAGGAGCCCCCACCCGTCCAACACTCCCCGCTGACAGGTGCCGCCCCACCCTGTGGGAGTACATGCAGTGACAAATATCACCCTCCCCGCCCGGCTACCCTCCCCCAAACATGGGCCAATTGTGTTTGTGTAGATGCCCGACAAAGCCGGTTTGCACCATGGTGGATTCGAACCCACAACCTCCGTGGTTGCTCAACAATCCTAATGGTTTGGTTGAGCAGAGTCCTTCAGGGCTCTATGCAAGTTTCTTTTCCGTTTTCTGTTATTGTGGGGAAAGCTTTCGCTGAAAATAACTCTTTTTAAAATACCACTTCTGTTGAAACAAACATTAGTGCTCCTGAAGTCACCGCAAAATGTAGAAGTGTGCCCCAGACTTATCCTTTGCATGAGTTTACAGTCTCATATGTGTCTCCTTTATTCCTGACCAATGTTTTGTCCAAGATAATATAATAACTGTAGAAATAATAGAGGCACGTTGAGCTCACAACGCGTGTTGTGGGCTTGTCGATCTGCTATTTTCCCACAATACGGAATCGGATGATGGGGGTTTAAGTGGTAAAAAAAATAAACATTGCATTAAACCAGCAATGCCTCATTCTGATATCTGCGTTCATACAGGGTTTCACAAAATAATCAACTAGTCAAGTAGTAGTCGACACTCTCAGTAATGAAACAGTCGTGGACATCATTAACTAGAACTCCTCCCTCCAACCCCTAACTCGAAGCAAATCTGAATTTGATTACCCCACTGACACAAACCCAACGACATCAACTGTAGCTGCACACTGTCTAGTCCACCACACAATACCAGACCATTCTAAAACCACACTATACACTAAACTTTGGGCTTTGGTATTGGTACTAACAGTATGGGTCCTCATTGACAAAAACAACAGACTCCAAATGGCAATGTCACACCTATAATCAACTTTCAACATTTTTCTAGCCCTTGGGTGCCTGACATACGAATTAAAATGACACACACCGTACCAAGAAACAGCTGAGCAGTCAATCATCTATTGCATATAGTACAGTAGGCTACTTCTGCTACTATGTGTCAGTGCTTCATACTGAAACACTGAACACTGAAGCTGCTGCTTCAGTGTTTCAGTGCCTCATACAGCTGCTACTTTTGTTGAGCTTGTGAATTGTGAATGTTTGCTTAGACACAACTGAAACGCCTAATTAATAATATATATATATATATATATATATATATATATATATTTATTTATTTTTATGGACCCTGAGTCTGAAATAAAGATTGAATTGAATAATTCTGATCACATATATGCAGTTCTATCACTTTATTATTTCAAACATGAGTAGCAAATAAAAAACACATGAAAAAAAAAACACAAAGGTCTCCACCTTTGCAGTCATTTTCCTCTCCCACTCCCAGTTACCTTTACAAACATCTGTTTCCTTTGCCTAAAGAATCTCTTTCATTCCTGATGGAGATCAACTGCATGTAGAACTTTCAATTCTCAGAGATCTTCTCCTTTGCTGCACTGTCTGTCCTGTAGCAGTTCAGTTGGTAGTCTCTTTCTCCTGTATGATGCTGCTTAGTTCCTGGTGGATATCGTTCCTCCTCTCCTTTCTCTTTCTTCTGTTCCATTGCCTGGAACTTGTTCTCTTCTGCTGTCATCAATTGGTGGACCGCTATTTATTCTGTTGCTGTAGGTAGTCATGGCTGTCAGTTCCCACCTGATGTCATGTGGTAGTCCTGACTGCTCCAGACCGTACTGCATAACTGCTAGTTTGCACAATGTCTTCAGACTAGGACTTAGGTCTAATATGTACACCTGCACATCTGGAGGTTGAGTATATTCTCCAAAGAGGATGATGCGATCTCCAATCATGCAACAACAGCACATCCAAAACATCCATGAACACAGGCCTTTTCCCTTGGGCTCAACCTTCTTCCAGTAGAGTGTCTCTGGGTTGAATTTCCACAGATCATTGAAGGTCCAGTCCAGGAGAAATTTGTGGCCACCAAATATGTACAGCTCTCCATTGAAGGCAAAGGCTGAATGACCCCTGCGTCCTTCTGGAAGAGCCTGTACATAAGGTGTGATCATCCAGGAGCTGTTCTCTGTGTCAAACACACTGATGTTGTTGTTGTAGTCAAACTGGTCCCCTTGGCCCCCAAATACAAACATCTTTGTCCCTATGATGGTAGCAGAGTGACATGATGAACCAGGTGCCGGAGTGCCTCTGGTGTTAATTAAAGACCAGAGCATTGTGGTGGTGTCCAACTTGTGGATGTCATTAGTGCATCTAGTCTGCCAGTTGAATCCTCCAAAGACATACATGGCCTTCCCCAAGACACAGGCTGAGTGGCCGCACCTCGCCCCTGGAACAGTCCCAGAGGTCTTTGGCGTGAACCATCTATGGGTGTCGACATCAAATGCATAAAGAACGCTGCAGTACTTCCTTGTGTATGTAAAACCACCCCAGATGAAGATATCTTCTAGCAACACAGCGGTGTGGCCCCAGCGCATGTAGGGAACCTCAAGGGGATGTTCTCCCTTTGTCACTGGGGGCAACTCCATCCAGCGCAAAGACACTGTGTTGAAAACGTGTACATCAATCTGACCCATGTTGTACATGTAGGTCTCCCTGCCACAGTACCCTCCAAAGGAGTACACCCTGTGCCCCACTGCCACAGCAGCATGACGGAATCTCTTTGGTCCCGCTTTCAGATGGACCACCCAGCGCAACATTCCACATAACAGCACCACCGCGGCTAAAAGTGGATTCTACTAGCAATTCCCTTAAGAATGTAGTTCCATTGTGGACTACCACTTATAAAGATACAGTGGCACAAACACTACACAAAGCTTTACTAATTGGTTGGGATGGCCAATTGGGAAAGCCAATGCCCTAATATGGCATGTAGAAAGCTTAGTGGTGAACATTCTGAAACCTGCCTTTCCCAATTGAGTCTTCGGATAGTATAGTGATAATATGAATGAGCAACCTGGCTGCTGAATAAGGAACAAAAATAATTCTCGCCAAACACAAGCAATAATTTGGGGATGGATATTAAATGAGAAGCAGTTCAACCACGCAGGATATGAACGTTAAGTTTGGAATACACACAGTGGCTGATGGATTTATGAATGAACTGAATTTACAGCAGCAACGTAAATGGATAATTATTTGTACTGTACAGATAACAGGGCAACATTATAAAATATCCCCGTTATGCAAGTATGAAGAGAAAAAAAGTGTATATACATTGTAGGTTAATAATGAATACATGAATACATATTTAAAAGGGAATTTCAAAAGTTATTTCAATCGGTTCGATTCCTGAGCCCGGTGGACCTTTACTGCATGTCACTCTTAAACTCTCTCTCTCTCTCTCTCTCTCTCTCTGTTTCCTGTCTCTCTTCACAGTGGCCTATCAATAAAGACAGAAAAGCCCACAAAATATGTACATTCTATTTCATCTTTAGTTTTTTGTTTTATTCTTCTCTCTACTCTTACCTGTACCTGTTTCATTTGTACTGCTGTTGCTAGTACAACACCTGCCTTTCCACACAGGGATCAATAAAGGTCTATCTTATCTTGAATCTCTAGATTGCCACTGAGTACATACATGGGCGGTGTGGTTGCTTTGACCCGGCCGTTAAGGGTTAGTTAGGGTTAGTGTACAGAAAGGAAAAACTAGACGTTCTGCGACACAGACACATCCAGTGTGTTCCAGGCTTAAATTAAATGTCACTGCTGATAACACCTGCGAATTATGAAGTATATAATAAGACATATGACAAGTATATAATATGACTGATAAAGGTCAAATTGGCTAAATTACCAGCCAATTTGTTGGAGGATGAATGAAGTTCTAAATAACACTACATCGGTCTGAACTGGGTTGAAGCCACAATTCTCTTGATCTTAATACTACAGTATAATTGCTATGAACAGTGATGTGACTTGTAGGCCAATACAACTATCGGCTGCACAAGGCACAGCACAAACTTGTAAATGCTTTATAAACACCAGCTATCGAGAGAGACCCCCCCAGATGTATTTTAATTCTGCCATCAGACTGAACCTTCATCATTGAAGGTTCAGTCTGAAACGTTGTGTCAACCGACTCTAAACCAATCAGAAGGTCCCATCCCTTCAGGCTATCGGACGTTGGAATCTCAATCACTTCAGCCGTGCACAACACGGCTAGTGTTTGTTTACAAGTGAGAGAGAGACGGCCAGTGAAGCACTTTCAAACATATTTTTCATTTCACTACACCTCTTCTTAATAAGCTTGTCGAGTCTTATGTAAGCTTGCAGGCCTATATAATGATAGCTTATTAGCACAGTTCAATCTTTATTATGCGTATTAATTTAGAACAATGATTAAGCTGCAATAAAGGCGTGTGGTTATCTGAAAATAATGACCACCCCTCGGCCAGCCCAGTCACAATTGAGAGTTGTGTGTGGCGATTGTATAGACCTCATCAGAGGAATTGCATTGCTATAAGGCACAGCTTGGGTCCAACGTTATTTCCTATTAAGAAAATATACTTGGACCCATTTACTGTACAATCTTTTTGTTGTTTGTGTTGTGTGAAAATGACAAGGTCAAATCAGGTCAAAATTACATCATCCGTTAAATGTGTATCAAATGAACATGAAATCTGATTACATTATAAATTACAAAATGTAATGAAAATAGAAAGACAGTTGGGGTCACATATTTGTTACAATATAATACATCTGACCAGATTTGTGAATGGACATGACTTATTTATATTATTCCTATTTTTCACACACGCCCATACATTACAGTATACCTGCCACCACACCACAGAACATAGGACCATGTGGGGAGAAAACAAAAACTGGATACAATAATAACAGGAGAAAACCATTCTGATTTAGCACGTAAGATCTATATGATCCTCCTAAAGTGCTGTATTTCCGGACAGGGCTTTACCAAAGACTGAAGAATGCACAGGACTGCAGCTATGACCATAAAGATGTGGGAGGAAAAGGAGAGGTGAACTTTAAGCACAGGTTTGTTGATAAGGAACTGTGCCAGCTCAATCATTGTGATAAGTGTTTGCGATGGCACATGCACAAAAATGTTAATCAGGAATCTGTCGTGAGGACGCAAGCCTTTCCCTTACACTTCTTGTACTGTTCTCATGTTGTACCAGACATGAAGCAGCAATCTGTCCTTCTGCTCGGTAAGTGGGCTTTGAGGCTGAATTCCACATATATTTTGTGTTAAATGCTCTCATATACGTATAGTATGACAATACTAGGATGTCAGTAGGGT
This sequence comes from Gymnoscopelus microlampas, assembly GCF_963454915.1. Taxonomy (NCBI): domain Eukaryota; kingdom Metazoa; phylum Chordata; class Actinopteri; order Myctophiformes; family Myctophidae; genus Gymnoscopelus; species Gymnoscopelus microlampas. The sequence continues at coordinate 24,275,899 of NC_139942.1, read as the reverse complement.
CTGTGGTGTACTGAAACTAGAAGCTGTATGTCATACCATCCTTTGTGGGTTTCTCAAATGTCAGATGTTTTGCAGTTGGGGGCTGATGAAGATTTTTCCTGATTCAACGCAAATTAATGTAAATCTCAAATATCCAGTCTCACATGTTTGTTTGTTTTAACCTACAGAGAGATGTATACTTTGGCCTATAAATACCAAAGGACGTTTGCCCTCCAGGCTTACGTAAACAACACCTATCTACAGTATAGTAGCACTTGCCCTAGCCTTGACAACCTTGCAGGCTTATGCAAAGGCTAAAATGTAACTTAGCATGTTATGTAGACAGATGCCATGGTTTTTGTTGACCTGGTATCCTATAGTGTGTATAGTTTCAATGTAGGCTGACAATAGGTTCTTAGTTTACTTATATATAGTTTAGATGCTTTGTTTACTTATGTATTACTTTATTATTAGATTACTATTTCTATGCATTTGATGTATTATCTTGTGTTGTCCTTGCTTACTGTAAGTCGCTCTGGATTAAGAGCATCTACTAAATGCCAAATTGTAAATTTTAAATCGTAAACACCTGAGAAGCTTAGCTAATAATAATAATATATTTTATCATTATTTTATCATAATTATCATTATTATTATTATTTATTTATTTTGTTACTATTATTATTGTTGTTGCAACACATTTTAAGTATTTAATGGGCAATGCATTATTTAACATTATGTTGTTATGGACTCTCTTGACAGTACTTTTGCTAGCTGCTACCTCTTGCCCTCATGGAGAGCTCCAGGGTTCCTCTAAGGCGTGTTTTTCCGATGATGTCATCTGTGATTTCAAGGAGGACTGTGAAGATGGTTCCAATGAGGAATTTTGTGGTACGTCAGTTGTTCTACAAAACTTGCGACCAAGTCACATCTTCTGTTTTGCCCAGTTCATTGAATTGGTCCAGTCTAGTTACTAATAGAGGATCAGACCCTTATAATCAATATTATTACACATTCTGCTGTTGGTGTACAGTACTTGCCAAGTGCATTTATTTTAGATACCAGCAAAATATTATATTGGTATAATGCATTTCTAAATACGATACAAAGACTGGGTAGCTCAATATTGTTACTGTACTGTCGTTGTTCTACTTGGTCCAGGGTCGTGTGACTTTGAGCATCACTCCTGTGGTTGGAACGACACTAGCAAGGACAGCAAGAACTATCGCTGGAGACTGGAGTTGGCTAACATCACCACTACACCAGGACACGACCATACCACATTATCACCATGGGGTCAATAATGCTACCTTAATGTTTTATTAATTCCTCCTGTACTGTAAAATGCTCTATTTTTTGCTGTTAAATCTCCCTACTACTCCTCCTGGTGATTTGTTGCTCTTTCACATGACCATCACTATAGGCTCTCAGGAATATTGTCTGGATTCTGGAAATTACTTTTGCTCCTTGTGATTTAATGTAGGAACTGGTACCTTTATTTACAGTTGCATTATATGCAAATTGCTCTTAATATGCATGAGCGTCAGTCAAAGGCAAATAAATAAATACAGATAAGTGATGTTAATGATGTAAAGAATGTTTATTTGACATTGCCCAGCTTTTATCAGATCCATAGCTTTTGATGACTGCTTGCTAATCTCATCATTCTGCCTTTGTGTGTTTGCACAGGTCATGTTATGTATGTAGATGGCAAAGGAGAAGGCGATCGTTCAAAAGCCACTTTGGTTCATCTTGTAAACAAAACAGGAGCTCTTGGATGCCAAATCAGGTAGAAGATAAAACCCTAAACTATTTTACAAATGAAAAATTGTAACTTAAGCTCTTGGTTGATAAAACAATAGCATAATGTAGAGTATATTGTGGAGTCTGTGGACATACTGAATGGATATGCATGCAATATAATACAATGTAAATAATATAAATCAATACTATTTTGGAATAGAAATCTACAGTTGTTTGTAGTTATCCATTGTTCTGGTCTGATTGTTGATATTTTTCAGCTTCTGGTACCATATCCATGACGAGAAGTCCTTACTGTCACCATCAAGATTTACTTTAAACATGGTTAGAGGTTCTAGTGAAGAACTGCTGGAGATTGACAAAATCAAAACGAACGGATGGGAAAATGCCACAGCCTTCATTGGCAATCAGCCTGGAGGCTACAAGGTTAGCGACCAAATCTTTAGGATACATAATGTGAAGTGAACTGCCTGCAGTACATAGTAACACAGATAAAAGTATACTCTGGAGGAGGCTTCAACTCATCGACTCATATTTAGCAGCTTCTAACATTCTAGCAACTGCTCTGAGTACAATTTAAGTTGAAGTTTAAATTCTGAGCACCATCTCCAGAAACTGTACACAGTTAAATACAGTAGTAACACTACAGCAGTCTGCAAGGACCTAACTGATATTACTGTGTGTAATACTTACTTCTCTCTCCACAGCTGGAGTTTTCATTTGAGCGTCCATTCTTTGCAGTGAAGGACGTCATGCTGGATGACATCAGGTTTGAGAACTGTGAGGAAGGGGATATCCCTGCAGGATCGGACCAACTCTCTTGTAACTTTACTGAGAACACTTGTTCATGGTACCATGACTTCACAGCCAGCCTTATGTGGAAAAGAAGCAAAGAGGATTTTAATGGGCCAGATACTGACCACAGCACCGAGGCGGGTAATGGTGAGTATTCTCCAGAGCCGTGAATTGATACAGTACTTGTGACTTTCCAATTTGGGTGAATTGATTGGTTAAAATATAATAATAATAAAAAAGACTTGACATGGGCTTGCAGACTTGCTTTTAAAATGTCTCAACATTTAATGTGAGATGCAAGCTTCTCAGATGTAGCAGGATAAACATAAAACCCTGAGGCATCCAGGTTAGGTCTCAGAATCAACGTTTTTGTACAAGCTCCATCGTTTTTGTTATTTCCATAAGAGAAAGGGTAGAAGAAGAAGGGGGGCAAGGGGAAGAGAGGGAGAGAGATCAATCAAAACAAACTAAATATCTACATATTTACACGTAGTACCGTATATCTACTGTATGCTCTCAAAGACAGTACAACATAGAAGATATTTTCTCTATAAAAAGAAATGTAATGTATTTATTTAAGTATATAACTGGAGTTACTCAAAGTGTTAAAGGTATCACATTCAATATGCAACGATATGCATAATCCATATAACATGAATTCATTTTTGTTAGTGTGCCAAAATTCTGCTACTATTTCCATAGGTTACTATATGTTCATAGCTGCAGAGACAAGCCCAGATCCCTCATCAATAGCCAGACTCATGAGTCAACCTCAGTATCCTGGTGAAATATGCGTTAGCTTCTGGTACCACATATTTGGCAGCAGCATTGGTAAGTAAGCCATTTTATTTTAGAACACACACTTCATAAAAAGCAAAAGCTCTGATGTGCTACAACAAAAACATAATAAAAAACAATCACAGCATAAATGAAAAAATATAACCAAAATCATTACGCAAAGACAAAAGAAAACTGCAAAACCATGGGGATAAAAGCTATGATTAGCTATTAAGCGGTCCATGAAAAATGTTTTTCCATAGGTGTTTAGACAGGTTTAGAAATGGCTGGTGTGTGTGTGTGTGTGTGTGTGTGTGTGTATGTGTGTGTGTGTGTGTGTGTGTGTGTGTGTGTGTGTGTGTGTGTGTGTGTGTGTGTGTGTGTGTGTGTGTGTGTGCGTGTGCGTGTGTGTGTGTGCGCACGCGCGTGGCTTTGGTTTATCCAATTGATAATAAGTAATTAGAGCCACAGTTTGTATTTATAAACAATGACTTATGCTTTATGGTTACCATAGCTCATTCTAAACATTTCCAGGTGCTTTGAAATTCATCACAAAACGTGCGGGTGAACCAGAAACAATTGTATGGATGAGGAGTGGGACACAGGGGAATAAATGGCGTTTTGCTGATCTTACATTCACCAGTGACACACCAATACAGGTATTCTTCTCCCTATTTACAGTATAGTAGGCTTAGTATAACTTCATTATTTATTCATTTGTTTGCTTATTTAATAAGGACAAATAGAGTCTATAATACAATATTAGTAACACAATTGCAGTGGTTGTAGTTGGTCTACCTGCTCTTCTATTGACATATTTAGATCCTGTGATTGTGTAAGACCACTACTGGTTAACAAGAGGTATTGAATGGTCAAAAGCTGTTATAGCTCAAAAATAGAAGTTTTGGCACTCGCACAGGGGACCTGGGTTTGAATCCCGGTTGAACAAAAGGAAAGGGTCCGCACACCGTCTTAATCCTCCCAGCAGTATTTAATGAATAAAGCGGTCAAAACGAACAACGTTTCGGCCGATGTGGCCTTCGTTTTGAATCCCGGTTGGACATAAAACTTCAGATTCCCTGCCAGTCTGCAACTCATATTGATAGTTCCAAAAGCTCTGTTAGCTTTGGCCTTTTAAATGCCAGGTTCCTGGCAAATAAATCATCTGCCGAGATTTTATTATCTCAAATGAGATAGAGTTTTTAATGATTACTGAGGCATGGCTGTATTAGTGTGACTTTGCTCCCCTAATTGAATCTAATTGATCTAACGTTTCTTATTTTCACCAGCCCAGGCTATTGGGTGATGTTGGTGTAGCAGTATACAGTATATGATATAAAATATGTATTTTAAATGCTATACTTTTTCATTTGTGAACAAATCACCCAGTTTTGTGATGAATAGTAAAGTCTCAATGATATGTGTTCTAGTGCAAAAACCTAAACTAAACACAAGCTCATTCAAGTATTCTCAGAACAGCAGTGACTTATATGCCTTAGAAATCAAATCATTATACTATTCATGTCTGCTGCCTTAGATTTTAACCTCATTCTTTTAACTTCATTGAAGATGTTAATGGTCCCACTCATCACAAAGGTCTCTAGACTTGATGTTATATGCCAGGCTTGCCAGCCCTCACTCTAATAAGGTTTCAGATGTTGCTTTGTTAGATCATATGGCCAGCGTGAGTGCAGAAACTACTATTGAACCATCCCCCAGGGAGCTTTAAAATAAAATTAAAAATCTAAAAATAGTGAAAATAGCCAATAGACACATTGTAAACTTGTTGGTCGACTATTTTAAAATGTTTTTCAAAATAGTGAAAAATGTCCAAAAAAAGTTTAGGCATAAGGGGTTAGGCATAAAGTTACAAATGAAAAGAATAACTTATTATTATTATTATTGATATTATTAATAATATTACTACTACTTAATCTCTGCATTTCCCAGTTCATTTTTGAAGCGGTGGCAGGTGGTGAGCAGGGGAGCATAGCTATAGACGACATAGTGGTGTTCAGTGGCTCTTGTCCAGCTGAGAGAGAGTGCACCTTCCAGGGCTCCCTCTGTGGTCTGCAGGCCCACCCCACCACAGAGTTCAGCTGGAACCGCACAAGAGGGGCCGAGATGGTCAACTCCTCGGGCCCAGCCACAGATCACACTCTGGGCACGGAGCAAGGTGTGGAGGTTTTATTGTTTTTATTCAATGAATTATGAAGGTACATTTTGTCTGTGGGAACACACACAGTTGCTCTCTTAGCCTAAATGTTTGTCTTTGGCAGGTCAATAAGAATCAAATGATGTCATAAAGACTTCTGCAGTGCCTTGCCAACATTCAGTTCATCTGTTCTTGCACATCAATGATTTTATAAACAGCCCAACAGCCGCTAAGCGAACATCTTGTGTGATTGGTCAGACAAGACAAATTATGTCAAAGAACGTCGGAGGTTGATGTAACCAAACAGCCAAGATCACCATCTGGCACTGTACAGAGAGAGCGTATAATGTTAAGAACCCAGAGAGGAGCCGTAGGCCACGCCACAGATATAACACAAAACGTAAAGAATTACTCTGTTCTACCTCTATAGGTTTCTACCTGAGTGCCCAGTTGTGGCGTCACCCAATGGGCTCCAAAGGGGGTATGATGACAGCAACGATGGAGCCCACCCCTGCTAGTGGGGAATGCTGGATGTTCTGGTACCACATGGAGGGAAATAGGGTGGGGGAACTCAACATCTACCTTCAGACCCTCCGGCTCCACAGGACGCCTGAACGTTTGTGGACCAGAAGTGGGGATCAGGGGAAACACTGGAGGCATGGCAGAGTGACAGTTTTCAGTGTTGACGCCCCCTACCAGGTATGGATACATAATGATAGAGGTCAATGGTGCTAGCTGGGGTACTTTATGAATACTTTATTAGCAGGTTTGTTACCAGTACAGGTTATGCTAAAAGGATAACACAAAAAGTTTTCATTGTGATCCAGTGTCCCCAATACTGACGAAAAGCCAATGGTATGTGCACAATGTGCGGTACACTTAAAGGTCCCGGTTTGGGGGTTTGAAAATATAGTCCCCCTAGCTAGTGTCATTAGACACAGATGTATTTTTATATTTAGTAGCACAACGTTCATTCTTATAAAGGTCTTTCTGATTGACAGGTGATTTTTGAGGCTGTTGCAGGTGATGGGTCAAAAGGAGATATCGCCATTGATGACCTCACTGTCCTGAATGGTGTCTGTCCCCCCACAGGTCAGTCACTAGTATGGAAACAGACTGACCTGGAGATGAGAAACCATAACACATACCGGATGTCTGTGCTTGTGTGGATGGTAGAAGTGTAGATACATTTGTGTTTGTGTATTTACACGCATGTGCGTATGCACTAGTATGTATATTCCTATGTGCTGTATGTGATACTTTACAGGGTTTTGTGACTTTGAGATGGACTACTGCGGCTGGGTGAACAGTCTTTCAGAAGAGTCAGGCATGGCCTGGGATTGGTTGTCAGCGACCAGTTCTGGTACCTTTATTCCCAACAGGGACCACACCACCGACTCTTCATTAGGTAGGTCGCTAAGCCTATAATCTTTCAATGTTTGCTCCAGAATAGAGACGCTAGAGTTCATTCAGTCGCTACTTCTAGCTAATGTAGCCAAGGGTTTAGGGAAGGGGGTCAGTACCATAAACTGTAAAAAAAAGACCCCCTGGCAGAGCAAGGACCAGATGGGGGGATTATATCTCCACACTGGCCTTGAAACGCCTTGGGATCCCCCAGGAGGAAGTGGCTCTCAGCTCTCTGCTGGAACTGTTACCCCTGCGACCCGATTCCGGTTTACACCATCAATACTGCAATGTAGATGTACTCTGAGTCCGGAATTCAAAATGTACTTGAGTAAAAGTACTAAAGTATTGGTATCAAAATGTACTCAAAGTACCAAAATTAAAAGTACTACAATTTTTGATCTACAAGCTTTGATCTACAAGCTCACAACGCGTCGCGATGCGACGCGTTGTGAGCTTGTAGATCGGCTATTTTCAAATAGCCTAGGTAGGTATAAAATAGGGCTAAAGTGGTTAATGTAGGTTTTGTAATGTAATGATTTATATCTGCAAAGTAACTAGTAACTAAAAGTTCAAATAATTGTAGTGGAGTAAAAGTACAATATTTGCCTATGAGATGTAGTGGAGTAGAAGTAAAAGACAATCGACAATTGGAAACACTCCAGTAAAGTAGAAGTACCTCAAAATTGTACTTAAGTACAGTACTTGAGTAAATGTACTTAGTCACTTTACACCACTGCACGTCAGTGAAAAAAAAACGCTGGGAACATCCCTATTTACAAGCGACTTTACAGGGAAACAAGCCCAAAGTCGCTTATAATAAGCAGACCTGGCAACCTTGGCCAGTTAAATCGACTTCCTCATTGGCTTCAATTTCAAGACAGCATGATTGCAGCCTGGTCAGAACCAATCCCAAACACATCAAAAAGAGAATAAGGAATAAATCAAGTAAGTAAGTAAAGAATGTGTAAGCTCAGTGAAACTTAAAAAATAATGTATTTTTTTTCTTTACAGGGCACTTTGTGATCTTCTTGGCCCCTGACTCTGACAAAGTGCAGGTTGCCCACCTGGAGAGCGAGTTGATGGGAGCAGTAGACCATGCATGCCTGGAGCTCTGGCACCGTGCAGAAGGGTGGTTAAATGGTGAGTAGGATAACAATAGGCTCTATGCACAGCAGCCATTTTGGAGAGAAATTGGGCCTCTTATTCTGGTGTTACCAATGATACTAATGAAGGCTCTGTTCCATTCTGGTCAAACAGAGTCATGGTGCTGATATTGTGCATGTTGGCTCACTGGAAACACTCTGCTACACCAGTGGTTCTCAAAGTGTGGTCCAGGGACCCTCATGGTTCCTTGAGGGGGTTCCAAATGGCACCTTAAAAGGTGTATAACTCTGAGAGTGTACAAATGGAACCAAATGGACCCGTAAGGGTCCATTTGGTTCCATTTGTACTCCCTCAGAGTTATGGGGGTCCTTGAAATGAAAGAGTTTGCTATACTAAATGGAACAGAGCCTTCATTAGTATCATTGGTAACACCTGTGAAGGAAGTAAGGTAGAGGCCCAATTTCTTTCCAATATGGCTGCTGTGCATAGAGCCAATTCATGGCCCAATCTGACAAACACAGTTCTTTCCCGCACGGCAGTGCTTTTCAGAAAAGCAGAATGTCCAGTCAAAAAATATTAAATTATTGTCTTTCATTCACCTAGACGTCAGTGACAGACATAATAATGTAGTTCATATAGTAAAACGTATTAAATAATGATACATAATAATAACACCAACACGATACCTCCAATGTGAGGGATCCGGGTTGTTCTGTACTAATGTCATGTACACTTCTTATAATGCACATTATATACAAATAACAACAAACAAACAATTATTTTTCTACGTAATTTTAAGAATGAAGAAAATAATCATCAGTGTCTTCCAGAATGAGTACAAACTGTATGCCCCTATTTGGCAGGAATGAATGAAAAGACTTTACCATTCCATAAATTATTTGGGACTTTTTATTTGGCTAGTGATTGTATACGATTTATAGTAGTGTTTTTTGTTCCAGGCCCATCAGACATTATTCTGACAGTGTTTGTGAATGAGACCTCTGGACTGCGTTCTGTGTGGAGTACACATGGGTACCAGAACAGGACATGGCACAGAGCCAGGGTGGATTACAACGCGTCAGGGCAGCATCAGGTCAGACAACTTATATATGTTTCATTTCGGAATCTTTTGGCTCTTTTTGACTACAAAAGGTAACCCAGAAACCTCCATAAACAAAATTGTAGATCGGTTATTTACTTATTATCTGACCACAGCAGGCCCAAATTTATGTTCTGAGAACCTTATCTGACACTGAGCCATACAGTGTGGAAACAAATTCAGAACCTGTGAAACGTGAAACACGACACAGCACGGCTCACATTGGTTCTTGTAGTCGCCTAGTCGGAAAGAGCTACAGTATTTGACTCACTAAATGTGCTTAGCTTGTGCTGAGGGTGAGCAGATCAGTTCAGCTTTTACATTGTACTCTGTGGCAGATCATTTTGGAAGCCAAGTGTACAAGCACGACGGACGGATCCCTTGCCCTAGATGACATCTACATCATGAAGAACACGGGTTGTACTGACCCTGTCCCAACTACCACCCCAAATCCTACAAGCCCCACCATCACCACCCCCTCTGCCTCTTTGATGGACTGTACCTTTGAGCAAGGTGAAACACAACACACAGTATAATCCAACCAAATAAACTCACAGACTTAACATTATATGAGATTAAGATAAAATAACAGCTTTAAGCACAGCACAAACACTAACAAACACTGTTAGAACTAGAAAGGGGCACTCCAAGGAGCACATACCTCCGCCAGGAGGATATACTGTAGAATTTCTTAAGGTTCAAGGTTCAATGTCTTCTTTATTGTTACGGCTTGTGTAGCCTACGGGTACATAAACAAATTATTTTGTTCGGGTTCCTCAGACATTGTTGCAGCATGAATAATAATAATAATAATAATAGTAAACTTATCTAGAATAACAAGGAAAAAACAGTTATTGTGAAGGTACTGCGCGCAAGGTTCTTACTGCTAGGTCATAAACATCTATTATAGACATCTGTGTGTATGTAAAACTTGTAACGGTAACGTTTCAAATAGGATGCGCGTACACACACGCACACACACACACACGCACGCACCCAAACACACACACACACACACACACACACACACACACACACACACACACACACACGCACCCAAACACACACACACACACACACACACACACACACACACACACACACACACACACACACACACACACACACACACACACACACACACACACACACACACACACACACACACAGGCGCAAAAACATAATGAACGTCCCTTGCCTCCAGCCTAGCAGAGATAATAACAATCCAATAGGTAGGCACTGTACACATGGCAGTCACAATGTTATGTAAATGAAATAAAGTAATATGTGTCGTAAATAGTAAATTACATTTCAGTATTCCAGAGTGTTCCTTCTTTTAACCTTTTACCTTTTTTCTTCCTTGTAAGTCAGGTCTGTGTAACTGGGTCCAGGAGACCACTGATGATAATATGGACTGGGACCTCCTTAGTGGGCTTCAGGTGGACCAACCATGGGATGGACCTCTGTATGATCACACTATGTTAAACGACCAAGGTACTAACTACTATGGACATTGCTAGTATCCACTTTGGGTGCGTGTGCGTGTTTGGTATTTTAGGGAGGCTTACTGTGCAGACGAGAGGTATAAAGGAGGGAGTATTGTTTGCAAATCAGCAGCGTACTGTAGGACCAGGATTTGCATCGTCTGATCAGGTCTACTCACTGGGTTATAGCTCACCCATTGCTATTTTTGGCACACTTTAGTTGGTGGAGGCGGCGAGTTAAACGTCTCTACAATCACACCTGCTTTGTACATTATTATGTTATGTTTGCCTGTTTCTTATGAATCCCTCAAGCTGGAAAACAACATATTATTCTAGCATTCTAGTTATTACAGTATGCATTCTAACCCACACATGACAATGGGTAAAATGCTTATATCCAACAAAACATTTGTGTGCCGTGATGCACAGAGTATGTTGAAAACATGTTTATTTGAAGATTATGAAATCGGTTTGAGAAACTCTTCAGAGGACCAGTTTCAGATGTATAAAATGCATTTGTTATTTCCTCCCAAGATAATTTACATAATTAGATTTGTTGTTCATGACTCTGCAGCTCCCACATATTCAGCCTAAACAAACCCACCTCACCACTTTTTTGTGGGTACTCCACCCTTCTCCATTTACAGTGCTTCATGTTGTTTCCCTGATTCCTCGAAATAGGGCTCTTAGATTGAATAAGATGTAGATCCAGGCCAAAGACTGATGGTCTACTGTAGCAGAACATTTTCTGTTTAGACTATGTCTGTCAATCAAGCGCAAAACGGTGCAAAGTGGTGTTAATCGCAGCGCAAGCGTCATTGTTAGTTTACACTCGACACACAATTGCACCCATCTGTGTGCCCATGGGCGTGTTGGTCTTAATGTGGTCAAGTGATCAAAATGTTGCTATGTGTTTTGGATTACAGTCATTGTCTAGTTCTGCTCTTTCCTGTTCATTACTTTTAACAAGGGTCCTACTTGCTGTTGAATGGCTCTGGATCTCAGGATGGTGAGAGCGCAGTCATTTATGTCCCTATCAAAGCTCACACATCAACTATCTGTGTTGGATTCTGGTATTACATGCTGGGACCATCCATATCCAGTCTGGATCTGCTGGTTCGAAACGTATGTAGACCTAAATACTACTGCCATTACATCCAATTCTCTTGACTTGAGAGCTCAGAGCCATAATGGAATACTTTGTTTTAGAAATCATTCGCTGAAGGGCTGGTGTGGAATCGTCAAGGGAGCCAAGATTCTGAATGGATGAATGCCCAGGTGACCATCAGCATGAGCAATATGGTGGAGGTAAGGTTTCAAATACGATGCACACATGCACACGCACACACATGCACACACGCATACGCACACATGTAAGTGTCGGTGTCCATGAGCAAGACACTTAAGCTAAGTCCCAACTGCCCTCAACTTTATGTCTCCTATTCTGTATGATGTCATGCCGTGTCTTGGTAAAATGTGTTAAAATTAAGTTTATTGTAACTACAGATTATGTTCAGAGGACATAGGAACATCAGTAGCCGAGGATTCATAGCCCTCGACGATGTAAAAGTAACGGAGGGAGTCTGCAGTGATCAAAGTAAGACAGCAACACTCTGACGCACCCAGAGCTAGAACATGATTTCATGAAATCATTTCAGATTTAAGAGCACTTCATTTATTGTATTTAAATTATATACATTACATATGTTTTTCAACACCCACTTATTTTTTCCGTCCCTCTAGAGGTGTGTGACTTCGAGTCTGACTTGTGTGACTTTGAGAGCGATCACTCTCATTTGGGTCGCTGGAATCGCCTGAGAGGAACAAAAGACCGCATGGACCACACCTATGGAACAGAACATGGTGATTGTGACCTGTGTTTTCTGTAACGTATAATCATTATGTGTTTCATTTAAAACATGAGTAATTTAACCTTTTTTCCTGTAGGTTTCTACTTGACTGCATCACAGAGTCTGGTGGCTCAGCTACTCACAGCGGAACTTGGTCCAACGGAAGCCATGTGTATACGCTTCTGGTGAGTCCACTGAACCGCTCAGTATACCTTACATCTATTTTACAACCTGGGGTCTGGGCCCCCTTTAAGGGGGCACCTAATATCTTGGAGATAGGCCAAATGTTAAGCACATGTTGCACAAAATCACAGCTAACTCACACATTTAACATAATTGTGAAGCACACTAATAACATTGTTTTAAGATTCAAAAATATGTACCTTTGTACAAGGCATTCTTGTACTTCAGTTTATGTGGACATAAATAGATACTAATATTTCAAATATGTGTGTGTGTGTGTGTGTGTGTGTGTGTGTGTGTGTGTGTGTGTGTGTGTGTGTGTGTGTGTGTGTGTGCGCGTGCGTGCGTGCGTGCGTGCGTACGTGCGTGCAGGTACTGGCTGCCGGCAGGCCCCAATGATATCCTCTCTGTCCACCTGCTGAGGAGTAGCGACCAGGAAGCAGCTCTGTGGCAGAGCTCTGGACTGCCTTCTACAGGATGGGAGGTGGCAGAGCTCACTGTGTCATCCCCCATCAAGTTCCGTGTAAGCTACAGTAACTGATTTCCTCCTTTTTTCGGCTAACACATTTCCTTGTGAATTTGTATATTCAGTCAGCTAAAATGTAGCACCAGGTATTTCACAGGAGAAGTAAGCACAATAAATTAGCACTTTGAGAATTGTAAAGTGCATTATAAATAAAATCCATTATTATTATTATTAAATCAGTCATTTACGTTCATCAGGTGGTGTTCAAAGCTGCGCATACTCTGGACTCCAATTCCACAGTGCAGTTGGACGATGTCTCTATGAAGAATGGGGCCTGCAGTCCCCTGGGCAGCTGTGACTTTGAGACGGGACAGTGCACCTGGACCAATGTACCCCAGCAAGACGGACATGACTGGGTACAGGCAGACGGACGCTTCCAGGGTCCATCTATAGACCATACCACCCAGACTCCTGAGGGTATGTAGGGTTGTTGAGGGCTCAAAATTAACTTTCCTTGTGATTCTGCCTCACTGGACATTAGGCTATCAACTGCCAACTCACCCTGTCCAGGTTGTGCATTGATCATGATGTTTACTTTTGCTTGAGATTTTCAAATACTTTGTACAAACACAAATGCAAAGGACCACAAGTATTACTATGTCATCCAGATCTCTTTTGTTTAAGTTATGTGTACTCAGTTCATCTGAAAGGTACAGTATACTGTACTGTACCTTTTAGTAGAACTCTGTTTTATTTACTGTTACTTTTTCTGTAGATTTAAACAGTACGTTGAGATCAGTCATTTATAAAGCCATCATTCCTCAATTATTACCTAAGATGATTCATAACTTTGGCTGCCATTTTCATGTCTACAATTTCCCCCTATATCTTCTTTTAGGTAAGTTCTTGCTTAGCCCCTCCCTTGTCCAGGGCCAGAGCAGTGGGGCTCAGGTGGTCTCAGAATGGATCCAAGTGAAGGACACATCCTCCTGCCTCATCCTGTGGTACCACACAGACAACAGGTCAGAGCCAGAGCTACTATTAAAGATATGGTGGAGGATTACATGTGCAAGCTGGCAATACATTGGTTAAAAAATACACAGTATTGCTTATACTAGCGCAGTGCTGATTTTGGACCGATTCAGAATGCATTTGCATATCTTTTGCACATTATCTGTCAAAAGGATAAAACACAAAGAGCCAGACATACAGAGATTCCTGGAATTTATACTGCACATACATAAGTCACATGTTTGCACATTTTACTTGTGAGTGCAGTGTAGAATGAGTGATCTTTGAGTCCATTATCTGGTGTTCCAAAGACAAACTTGAATGGTCATGAAATTACAGAGGATGCACTTTTGAGCCAGTTTCCCCACTTCCTCTGGAAGTGCATGGTGTCAAACGAGTGAATCACTTGCACATCACATTGTGCTGGGAATATTATGACACACAGAGGCAGTCATTTACTGTATGCTATGGTAAGCTTATTTCTTTTAGACCAATGACAATTTATTTTTTACAAAGTTTGCATAGTTGTGCATCAATTGCTAGAATATCATTTTCTAATAGCACCCGTTTGACAATAAGACAATAGGCCTCAACTAATACGAAAAATGAATGTGTGCATTGCATTTTCTTTTAGCTAAACAGTTACACAAGGACACAAAGGCCTCTTGCTTCACAACGCGTCACGGCAGATCACCTATTTTCGCAGTGCGACACCATAGTACACCAAATTATAAAATAGGGCATAAGCGGTTAACAACCGGAAAATCATTTTTGCAGTCTTTGCACATATCTCATAAGAACTTTGTTTCTTTTCAGTGAGTCAGCAACATTACGTGTGTACGTACGATCAGGGCCAAGCGAGGAGGAGCTGCTATTCCAGACCAACAGGAGTGGACCAAGTTGGACCCGGTTTTCTGAGTCCATTGTGAAGACACCATTCTTCCAGGTGTGCTGATAGTTATGTAAAAATATCCCTTTTATATGTACTGTACAATTATAGTATATATTGTTTATCACAATCGAAGCTTCTGACTTGACTTTATTAAAGCATATAATTCATATGGGTTATTAATTGCCACATGTCCAGGTGTTGATTGAGGCAGACTCCACAAACAGTGGATATGTTGCTATTGATGACATTGCTGTTACATCAGGCCTTTGTCCAGGTACAGCTTTCAGTCATGTTTTTTTAGAGCTTGTAGATCATCTATTTTCGCCATACAGTATGTTCACCCCCAGAGCAGGGACACTAGGGTTCATTTGGTTAAACTCTACCTTCCAATATTTCCACCCGATAGTTAATGAAACAAGTGGAGCATTCACCGGCTGTTCCTTTGAGAATGACACATGTGGATGGGAAGACATGAGTGCTGGCCAGTTCAAGTGGCTGAGAGGCAGGAATGCTACTGACAATGCAGGACCATCTCTAGATCACACACTGGGCACTGAGCTTGGTAAGACCACGCCCTATTTTTTATCTATTTTTCATTTCTTATAGAGTTTTCAACAGACTATATATTTCTTTAGCCTGTATGATTTTGCCGATCACAACATGAAGTTTTCCAGCACGGCACTGCTTCAAATATATACACTGATGATTCATTTATACCTTGTTGTACAATTGTGTTGAGCCCCTGATAACCGATCTACAAGCATACAACCTGTCACATCGTGACACATTGTGAACTTGTAGATGTTTTCAGTATAAATCAGGATATTCATTAGGCTTTATGCACTATGCCCTGTTTTGAAATGCTAAAAATGCTTTTAAAGAAAAATACAAATTCACATCCTCTCTACAATGGGCTGGCAGCACTGTAGCTGTGGCCTTGTGCCTTTTTCACATGTGTGTGTCCTTCTCTGATTGGTCCAGGCTGGTACATGGCAGTGGTGGAAGACAGTGGACCCGGGGGCGGTGCTGCTTCCCTGAACAGTCCCACAATGCAACAGGCCAGCTCCACCTGCACACTGCATTTCTACTATCATATGTATGGAGGTGTGTTTAAATGCATGTGTGTGTGCGTGTGTCTGTGTGGGTGTGGGTGTGGGTGTGTTTGTGCACTCTATGCATCCAAGTCTGTATGTCAATCCATCCAATCCATGTATTTACTTCCTGCCTGTGATCTCATGAACCAGCTGTTTGTCGTCACAGGCGTACAAGGTGAACTGAAGGTGTTTCTGAAGCAGGGCTCCAGAGACACTCTGCTGTGGTGGCTGTCAGGAGACCAGGGAGACTCATGGCGTCATGGCGAGGTCTCAGTGGGTCGGACGCCAGACGACTTCACCATCGCATTTGAAGCCACTCGAACCTTCATCGCCATTGATGACGTGGACTTCTCCAACTGCACCCTACCAGGTTGGCAAAAAAACACACAATAATACCAGCACCTAGTTTGTACTTGATTTATACTAGGTACTGCACACAGAAAATAGCAGATTTACAAGCTCAGCTTGTAGATCAGCTTTCACCCTTAATGCTTCTAATAATAGTCACAATTCTAATACTAATGCGACCACTAAAATTCACCCCCTGGGAAACCCCATCCCGGAAGAACCCCCAATGTGACCATCTGGAATCGGGAGAGATATTAGGCTTCTGGGCATCAGGCAGGGCTACTCTTCTACGGTACATTCTGTCATGTGGTTCTTTCCAGAGCCCCAACCACGATGCCCAGAGGGCATGTTTACCTGCAACAACACAGTGTGTGTGGAGCACAGCCGTGTGTGTGACTTCAGTGATGACTGTGGCGATGAATCAGATGAGATCAGCTGTGGTAAGTTGTAACAGCTGTAATGGTTGAAATGCTAAATGTCGGCTATAGCGTCTCACACATTGTAGCCTACCGTAGTTCAAGTTCAGTTTTTGTTTGTCATAATCAGATTAACCTGTAACTCCCACTGTGTTGCTTTTCATGTTTTACATTTTATTCCATCTTTTCGTGGCATTTTATTGTTTCATGAAAGCCATTCCCATGGAACCAGTTCTTGCTACTTTCAAACAATGCATTCACCATCATTGTAACAGTTTGCCTGTTTTCCTAAATTCCTGAAACTCCGACTATATCTGGAGACGAGACAGTTGGAGACATCTGAGAGCAGCGACGAGACCACAGTCATTATCCTGTACCTGTTTCTAGCCGGCCAACAGTCTCTACTACTCTCCGCATTTGTTTCCTTTTGTGCTATAACACAGACCAACATGGTGTGAGGGATCGCTGTAGCTTTGAGGAGGGCCTTTGTTCCTGGAACAGGAGTGAGGTGGACATCCTCGGGATGCATTGGACACATGAGAATGGGGAGACCGCCTGGCCGCCTGGCCGCGGACCTCCCAGAGATCACACTCTCAACACTGCCGCAGGTAAGGAATTCTGCTGTATTGTGTCGACTCTGTCTGTTGACATCTTACATCACTCCCCAGCATGCATGCTGCCGTGGCGTCCACTACAGTTTCTTCTTAGTTGATTAAATGAAAGAATTAAATGAAAATTTCAAAAGCTTGCAGGGTACTCTACATTTGACATGAACATGTGCATTGTTATTTTTCAGGTCATTTTATCATCCCTGGGGCTGCCCTGACTGAGAAAGGTCAGACGTCTGAGATACTCTCTGGCACCTTACTACCTAGCACCAACTGTACTGTAAGTACAGATTGACATATTATCTATGTATTTTGAGTACTGCTAAATCTCTCTCTTTGTGCTTGTAAGCATCAGGCTTAACAATGTATTACAGCTTGTTGATAGTGGAGAGTTATGACCTCTACAACCTCTGGCTAGGGCAAACAAGGAGAAGTAGTACATAGCCAGCACCAAATGCTTTGAATACTTTGAATACTGAATATTTCGGCCACATGGGCCCCATATGGTTCCATTGAATGGGAATACATGAGAGAATTGCATATTTTCCCACTTAGCCTCACCAGATGTACCTATAGTATAATATACTATGCCTTTTTACTTTATATGTTCTATTGTATATATAGTCTATGTATTATTGTATTATAACAACAGAATAAGATTCACTTTTAATCTTCATTTAGATTACACAATGACATCACTTACAGTGTTGATATTAATACTGATGATTGCTCCTCTATGGTCTCATTTCCTGTCCTTCACTGCTGAAAAAATAAAACCAAAAGCACATAATTCTTACTGTTGTCTGTCCATGTGTAGGTTAGATTCTATTTCTACAGTCTGGATGATGTGATAGGAACGCTTGCTGTGCGTTCCAGGACATATCTGTCTGGCAGTGAGGACACAGTGCTGTGGCTCAAAGGTCAATCACACAACTACAGTTGGCAGAGGGCAGAGGTCACCCTCACATCCACCACCAATAGCAAGGTCAGTGAACCTCTCCTTCAGTAAAGCAGCGGTTCTCAAACCTTTTTTTTTAATTAGGTCAAAGACCCCCCATAACTCTGAAAGTATACAAAATGGAACCAAATGGACCCGTAACCCTGTCTTGTTTGCTTCCATTGCATCATCACATTTAAGAATATATGACACCATTTTTTAAATCATATGGTACTCATACCGTTTGTAATTAAAGCAATTAGTTTTAGTTTTACTGTAATATGAAATGGCTCATAAAATAGATTAAATCAACTATAGTGACACAGATTTTTTGGGCCATTTTGGAATACTAGCCAAACTGGTGATGAACACAATGTGTTGTGTAATACCTGAAGCCTTCAGATCTCAGATGAACCCAGTAAACCTATTGGGTTAAATTAAGGACATGGTTCAATCTTTACTCCCTCCTAAAAGTACATAGGTCATTGCTGTGAATGTGAGTGTACTCTGTGTCAATTTGCATGTGTAGCTCAACTGTAGCAATAAAACTGTACGACATTCATGGCCGTGGCTTGTTTCTAGTATGATTCATCAGTTCACTTGCATGACAGAAAATTACCCACATGTTTTTATAGTATGTCTGCTCCCCAGATTGTCTTCGGCTATCAGCAAGGAAACGGCACAAGAGGGTTAGTTGCTGTGGATGACATCTCTTTCTCCAAAGCATGTGTACTTGACCCCAACAACAGCCAGCTCCCTACCCTGCCAACTACTACTGCTCCACCCATCTCCACTGCACCGCCCACAGCCTCCACTCCTCCCACCAAACCCTGCGAGGTGAGTTTTTGAAATGGTTATGACGTCTTTTTTGTACACCAACCCGGAGGTTTCTCCAAAATCTGCAGTTTCCCTCTGCAGATTTTCAACAGATTTTTTTGCGTTGGGTTTTGGATAAATAACGAAAATAAGCTTTGTATTAAAAAAAAGGCTTATATGATATTAACACGATTTGTGAAATCAACACTTTTTATGATTTTTTTTTATCACACAGGGAAAATAATCAACATTTTAAAAAGCACATTAACAGCTTCAAAAGTCACAATTGAGATTATTAACGGGTGCAATCATTGACCAAGGTCAATGACTTAGGTATATTGTATGTTAACTACAGACTTTACTTTGTGCATAAACCAAAATCCACCAAACGAGAGAAAACATGCACACTCAGGTTGAAGCCCCAAGTATACTATTTCATCATTTGCAAGCTGGCATATAAATGCCAGGCTACTCCGGCTACAGTGGCAACTAACGAGGCAAAAAGTGCATTTATTTTGACTTGTCATCCTTTGTCTTTATTTTTTCTATTTCTTTTTGTAGGACAATGAGTTTTTCTGCTGGCAGTCAGGGGTGTGTATCTTGGCCACATTGCAGTGTGACTATCACATAGACTGCCCCCTAGGGGAGGATGAGGATACCTGTGGTGAGAGCTGGCTTCTGCATTGTGTTCACTTTATTACAGCTATAACACATTGACACAGGATATGGACATCCGTGGTAAACTTGTTGCATGTTGTAATATACTGTGATGGCAAATCTATGTACTGAAGACAAAGTAGCATGGTGATATATCTTGATAAAGAATAACAAAACAAAAACAAATGGACACATTCTCAAACAGTGAATATCTGAATTTGGAATATGACTTTAAATATATTTTCCAAACAATATCAATTTGCGAATTTCCATTAATATGCTATGTATCTGGGGTTGTTTGGGTTTGTTTGTTTGTTTTCAGGCCCCTGCACATTTGAGAATGGTCAGTGCCAGTGGAATGACACCAGTAAGGGGGCCAGCAGGTGGCAGAGACAGAGGGCCACTAATGACACCCGCCCCCCCACTGACCACACTACGGACACAGGTGACCTGTAACCCCTTAGAGCAGGGATTCACAACCTGTGGGCCGCAAGGCTATTGCAACCATTTTAACCACCTTTAACCATTATTTTATACTTTGGCTATTCAAAAATAGCAGATATACAAGCTTCGTGCCACACTATGAGCTTGTAGATCTGCTATTTTTGAAAAATCGTGAAGATTTTTGCAAATGTTTGAATATGTATATATTTTTTGAAAGGAAACATTTTTAACTGAAATCTTTGCTTCTGGGGGTCCCTGGTACAAAATGTTTTGAGATGAGGATCGGCGGCCAAATACATATCATTCTGGGGGTCCTTGACATGAGAAAGTTTGAGAATCACTGATATAGCAACATACGTTTTTTTCAGGAAACTGTTTTGATATTTTGTAGAATCGGCCTCAGGTCTTAATGGGTTAATCAGTACTCAGGACTCCCACACACACACACACACTAACACTAACACTAATCTCCCTGATCCACAGGATACTACATGGGGGTGACTTCCAGTGGAGAAGTGATGCAGAGCGAGGAGGCCCGTCTCCAGAGCCCCTCCCTCCCGCCATCGTCCCCCTACTGCCAGATAGTGTGAGTGACATGCCCAACATTAACACTCGTGTGCCGCTTCCATTTCTGCGGCTAGCTCCGCTTTCATGCCTCCATAATGATGATCATACCGTCGTCACTGTTGGGCAGATGCCTCGCACGTCCAAAAAAAGGGAACCTGTGTCCAATTTAGTTTTTTTTTAAATATACTTTTCATTGGTTAATTTGACAAAACCCACAGACAGACTTAATAACCACTTTTAACTTTAACTTTCCAAATCTTTCAATAATAGCAAAAATAGCAGACCGACAAGCTCACACGCTACACGTTGTGAGCTTGTAGATCGGCTATTTCTTCTGCTTTTGTGCAACACTCTTGTACGATACAGTAGGGCATTAATTAACAAATTAACATTCTTTGAAATATGGAGATACTACCCTAACCCTAAATATTGTTTTGATATGAAGCACAAAGCTGTTACTGGACAAATTGCTCAATGTTTTTGCTAAACTCTTTCTCTCTCTCTCTCTCTCTCTCTCTCTCTCTCTCTCTCTCTCTCTCTCTCTCTCTCTCTCTCTCTCTCTCTCTCTCTCTCTCTCTCTCTCTCTCTCTCTCTCTCTCTCCCCCCCCCTTCCTTCCCTTTTTTCCTCCTGCCAGGTTTCACTTCCACATGAGTGGGGAGAGCGGCAGGTCATTCAGAGTGATTATGCAGCAAGCGGACGGAGGTGAAGCAATGCTGTGGTCACGCAGTCACAACACAGCCTCACAGTGGAGCGCGGCATGTCTGCCTCTGGGCCAGCAGCAGCAGCCTTACAAGGTGTGTGTTTATGTGTGAGCTCCACTTTAACCCAGGAAGACCTGAGGCGGATTCTTAATGCCTGCGGTAGTTCTCAAACCTTTTCGCAATTCAAAATTATTCAACATTTTTCAAACACTTTCAAGATTTTTTTTTAAAGCAGATGTACAAGCTCGCAGCGTGGCACAAAGTGACACGCTATCATCTAAAATGACCGGCTTTCTCAGTTTTAATGGGTTGTTGTAGTGTATTGCAGTGCAGTGCTTCTCGACCTTTTTCAATTCAAGGACCTCCAGTTTGATATGCATTAGGCCACGGACCCCTATTTGATATGTTTTCCTTTTCCCTCTGGGACCCCACTCTACACTGTAAAATTATCAGTGTTCATTTACGGACTTGTAGGGTCCATTTGGTTCCAAACTATCAATCATCTCATTCTGAACCTTTTTAATTACAAGGACCACCAGTTTGATACGTATTAGGCCACGGACCCCCATTTGATCCCCCATTTTTATCTAAACTTTTTTTATTGCTATTAATAATTTTGGTCCAATAGTGTCTATCATTTGGTCCAGAATTCCTTTACTGTCTATGTACCTCATGATGAGAACAAGTGTTGCAAAACATAATCAATTGGCCTGAACAATATTACAGACAAGTAAAAGTAAAGAGAGAAACTTACATTTTGACATGAAGTACACCTCTAATGTGTATTAATGTGAATGTTTATATTTTCTTCAGATATTGTTCATTAGCAAAGATCTAACATGTCCATGGGGTTGCACTGCTGGAGATCGTGCTGTCGCTGTGGATGACATCTCTTTCTTAGACTGTGAAACTTCCTTCCAACCACCAGGTAAATATTTATTTTAAAAAATTGCAAATGGCGGGGTAGCTCACAGAGTAAGAGTGCATTGCACACAAACGAGGCAGTAGGCGTTCTCGCAGCTGACCCCGATACAGGAATTTCAAGAAAGGTTCCTGATGAAGATCTGTGTGTTATCGAAACGTAGAATCGGCCAATAAACGCTGGACCTTAGTTTGCCAGTGTGCGGACTTTATTTTTATTTCATGCACTTCATACCGTACCTGTATTTACCGATGTACAATGGGTTGCCACAGTAATGCCCTGCACCTTACACTATTGTAAAACACAAGCAGAAATGATGGTTGGACCGTTAACTGTGAAGTTCCTCTTTCTGTCCTCAGCTCTGTCTGTCTATGGCTGTTCCTTTGAGGAGGATCTGTGTAGCTGGGTCCAAGGAACTGAGGCTGAGATTGACTGGCAAAGAAGGTCTGGTCCCACTGAGACTCCCAATACGGGGCCTGCAGGAGACCACACCACTGGCACTGGTCAGTTAAGCAAGGCCATGGGTCACAGGAAGGGGAAAAACACTTTTTAAATTGCAACATCATTTTATACAATTGGGTGCCTGCTTCGTGTTTCTCTCAGCATATGGGGTCCTTGGCCTGAAAAACGTTGAAAACCGTGAGCTAGGATATTTTAGATTAGCATTCTCCCTGGATATTATGTGGGTGATTAATGAATTTTGACTAAGCTACACAGAAAACGGTCTATTGTTTTTGTACCTATCATGTCTTGTCTTGCTTAAATTGGAATTTAAAGTGATTCAATTATGTAATAACTCAGCAATTGTTTTTAGCCATAAAGTCCAGTATTTCCTATTGGCTAGTTCTGTTTGTGTTGTTTGACAGGCCAGTATCTGTACATTGAGAGTTCCCTCCCAAGTGTGAAGGGGAATGTGGCCCAGATTAAGTCATCACTGCTTCCCCCTGCTGGAGAAAAGGGATACTGTTTCTCGTTTTGGTACCACATGTTTGGAGCGACAGTGGGATCTCTGAAGATGGTTCTACAAACGCCTAATAACATGACAAAAATACTGGTAAAAGACACTCTGTTCAGTTTCAAAGTAAAAGCAAAAAAAACATGAAAGATAAGTGTCAAATGCTTCTTAAGTTTTTATGATGTGATTTTTTTATTTGAAACAATACATTTACCCTTACTCTTACGTAATAAAAAAATACTCATGAGTTACTAATGACAAGAGACAATTCTTATGTTGGCTATATATTGATTTACAGATATTTACAGTTTACAGATGTATAATGCAAGACCATAGTACATTTTTATTGTTAATGCAATCAGATGTACAGCTGGCTATGCATCATGAATCTCATAGTAGCTTCCATTCTGTTAAATATGCTGAATGAACAAATAGAAAAGCTCAAGTTAGAGATGGGAATTTTGATAGAGATTGATGAGGCCTACATTTTTAATAGTGACCTTGGACTGACCCGTGGAGATTGCACAGCTTACTTCCCCGAACGGTAGTCATAACAGCAACAACTATGAGTTGATTACGAAATATATAGAGCCATTTCAAACCGTTATAATTGCATGATTGTGAAACTGTTGTTGCAAAATAACATTAATCATATCCTACATTCAGGAGTGTGTTGTTGATTAGGTTGTCAGTATCACATCCTCATTGTGGACTGTCCTTCCTGTACTGTAGGTGTGGCAACGGTCAGGCAGTCAGGGGGATGAGTGGCGACAGGCCCAGAGACATGTGTCCTCACAGCAAGTTCACCAAGTGATTCTGGAGGCTTCGGTGGGAGGAGAGGCGGGGGACATAGCTCTAGATGACATCACATTCACCACAGGGCCTTGTCCTGCTTCAGGTACTGAGTCTGGTCTGTGTAGTGTAGAACATCCCACAGCCTAGGCAATGGTCACATATTCTGGTCAGAGAAACTGATATTTTCAAGGCAACGGCAGCATTCTACTGAATAAGAAAAACAAAAAAAATCTCTGTATGTATACATAAAGATTTTACAAATGACTAAACGTTATCCTCTAGATGTGTGTGATTTCGAGGAAGGGAGCTGTAATTGGCAGCAGCAGACTGATGATAACTCAGACTGGATCAGACATTCTGGGCCCACCCCCAACCCTAACACAGGACCAGACAGCGACCACACCACCCACACACCCACTGGCTATTACTACTATGTGACTTCCTCTGTCGCCGACCTGGCTGGCCAGACAGCCAGAATGGCATCCCCACTGTACCCCGCAGGTAATGGCAATGTTGACTTAAATTTGTAGTTGATTCAAAACACCCTTTAGTTGAACAGTGATTTCCCACCCGGGTCCCTTAACCCATTCAATCCGGGAACGCATTCTGTGTCATGTTACATTTTAGCTATAATTATTATTATTTTATACTTTTGAGCGTGGCATTGAGTGCCACGCTATGCGCTTGTAGATCTGCAAAAATAAAAAAAATCTTCATTGGTTTTTGCAAATATTATATATATATTTTCTTTTTTCTTTAACTAAAATCTTTGCTACTGGGGGGGGGGGGGGTCACTGGAACTAAATATTTCCAGATGGGGGTCTGTGGCAAAATACATATCATTTTGGGGGTCCTTGACATGAAAATGTATATCTGTTATTTTTGAATAGCCAAAGAAATCTTAAAACGACACAGATGCTTTCCCGGTCTTAATTTAAGGTAAAGGAACGTGTGTGCAGCTGTGGTACCACATGTATGGCAGAGGAATGGGTACCCTGAATGTGTACCAGCAGAATGAGGACGGGCAGAAGGCCCTGCTCTTCTCCCAGTCAGGAGACCAGGGACGGCTGTGGAGGTTTGCCCAGGCTTCCCTGGTGCAACATGTGAAGCCTTACAGGGTAAGTCCTATATGGTTTGTTCATTTGTTAGTTCAAAGCTAACCTGACACCGTCAAATGGAAGAAGCTTGCGACACACATTTGTTTCAAATCAAATACAAATGAGATTTACAGAGGGAGGGGGGTTTACCAGGCTAGTTTAAAGCCACTTCTGAGCAAACAATGATGTCTGGTTAAAAGAGGTTTTATGCATAATGTCTGTTTTTAAAAATGGATAAATCATTTTTTACAGTAGTTTCTACTTAACAGTAAAACTTTATTTATTTTTTTATCTGTGAATTCCTTTCATGAATTAAAGGAATGAAAAACCGACAAGAAAACATGTATATAAAGATCTTATATTTTCTTATAAAATCTTATATTTCCAAAACCTTAATTTTCCATCTATCCGTTTGTCTGTCTGTCTGTCTGTCTGTCTGTCTGTCTGTCCGCCCACCCTTCCATCCCCCCGCCTATCTGGTTAGATTGTTGTGGAAGGCGTGAGAGCTGGTTCTACCCTGGTGATGACCCAGGAGGGCGACGTGGCGTTCGATGACGTGCGGGTGTCTGACAGCCCGTGCCCCTCTCCTGGGTTCTGTGACTTTGAGGGCAGCCTGTGTGGTTGGAGCAACGTGGGTGGACGTGTGGACCAGGGAGACTGGCTGAGGGGCAGGGGGCTCGACGCAAGGCTCAACGCGGGGCCTGCCGTTGACCATACCACCAACTCAGAACAGGGTGACTATACCCGCATTTCTCAACTCATTTTCTTCAGGTCTCAAAAGTGAGTCCTGGGAATTTCAGAGAAGGTGGCAGACAAAGACCAGCTCAGATGCAGAGTTTTGTTAAAGATACTTTAGTGTACTGTGGTCAATGCAAAATGAATCCCAATTTATAGCCAGTTGCTCTATGACACTGGTCTACACAGTAAACTCCTCAGTGTTACAAATGAATGAATTAGCACTGAGGATTAGATGTGGCTGAGTTGTATAAAATAATTCTAATATTAACTGTTTGTACTTCATGCCTCTTATTTCAGTCGTATATCTCTTAACTTTCCCACAATGCAACCCCCATTAGCAGCAGGCCCAGGCATTTTGTTTCTTTAGGGTTGATTTTACCTGGATTGCAGTAGCTCCATGTAATGTACTTTCCCAATCTTTTGTTCTGTATGTGTCATTTAGTTTTATTTCTTTTTTTTATGCCATGCTGTCCATAGGCTATTATCTACATGTGGACAACTCACTGGGCCAGTCGGGAGACCAGTCCTTTTTGATCAGTGACCAATTCCAGCCTGCCACAAGAGGGCACTGTCTCGCATTCTGGTACCACATGTATGGCTCTCATGTGGGGACTCTCAAAGTCTATGTATTTGACAGGTAATTATTGTAATGCCAAGCCTTTAGCATTAATACATTAGCACAGATTGACAAGCTCTGCTGCCACCATCTGGTCATCATTGGACATTATTATCACAGAAGAAGCTTATAGGAGCACACTGCAGGCTTTTTGACATATGGGTCCAAAGTGCATCCATTGTGCCCTCAAGTCCCACGCATATACATGCACATGGGACATACTTATGAATTATGGCACTATGGACTAAGGAACTAAGTAACAAAATATTACTGAGATGCGTGGTGATTTTCATGTGATGTTTTAGACTCTAAAACATAGACCCTATATTCATGATTGATATTGAAGTATAAATTTAATATCAATCATGAATAGGTTTACAGTATGCCAATAACAAAAAAATGTTTTTAACCTCTTAAACCTTATATAGTATATACTTCATTGACTGGGGTCCCATAGGGGTCTATACTTGGTCCCAGTGTCGTTTCCCGGCATCCCGGCACCCTAGGCGAGATCACCAACCGAAAAGAATACATTTTTTGTTGTTATTACAATCACAATACAAAAGCAAGTGTGCAACCCTTTTTTTCAGTCTGTATTATGTCAGTATCATGTAAATATAATTCTACTATACTGAGAATATCTTCTCAGTATGCCTAGGTTGCCTATGCCTAGAAACGCACCTGGTTGGTCCCGATCTACAAGCTCACACCTCGTGTGAGCTTGTAGATCGGCCAAATGTTCGACTATTTCCGCGGAATGTTCTCCTGTCATGGCATGACGCCAGAATATGAACGCTAGGGTTCATGTGGTTAAATATAAACCTACGATATGTCCTGTTCCCCAGAAAAACACTGACTGGGGGAGGAGATGGGAAAGCCATGTTGAAATGGACAGAAACTGGGGACAAGGGAAGCAGGTGGCAGAGGGCCAATGTGTCTGTTGACCATGACCAACCATTCTGGGTAATAATGATCTTAGTATTATGACGATCAGTACACAGCAAAATCCTCAGTGTTAAAGCTGCATTCTGTAACTTTTATGTCCTGCCTGGGATTTGAACCCTAGTCTGCTCTGCCGCATGAGAGACCACATTTGTACCTCTCATTCAAGATACAATCCCAGCTTGGTCAAGGGAGATGATTGTGCTTGTTAGCTTCCGGCGGTACTACTCATCAACCAGTAGGCGTCCTCCCTGACACCAGGGTCTCAATTTCTCAAAGGAAGAGTGGCCTACTCTTCCCTTAGTATGGAGACTACCCCCAACTCACTGTAGATGCACTAGTTATATTGTATTAACATACTGTACCATACACTACAGATTGGTTAAATTACCTGTTTTATACATTAAAGTTCAGGATTATCCTACTATAATTCTAGTAACCTCTGTCCGTCCGTCCGTTTGTAGTGGTGAGTGAGTAGGTGAAGCTACCCGGTTCTCCTCAGTGGCTGGAGCAATTGCTCTTTGCACACAGCCATTGACTATTACCATCTGAACGCAACTGTGAAGCCCGTTTTTCAATTTCATCAAATCTCAGCTTCTTATTAGCGTTTATGTGTCAAACAATGTCGCCATGGTTACGGGGCTGCCCAGCTATGGGACGAACTGCCTCCCGGGTTGCCAGATCATGTGCGCATATCCCCCCACGGATGCGCTGCGCCGACCGGGTATGGTCTAGTCCTACTATAATTCTAGTAACCTCTGTAGTGGTGAAGCTACCCGGTTCTCCTCACTGGCTGGAGCAATTGCTCTGATTTTGCACACAGCCATTGACCATTACCATCTGAACTTAACTGTGAAGCCCGTTTTTCGATTTCATCAAATCTCAGCTTCTTATTAGCGTTTTTGTGTAAAACACTGTCGCCATGGTTACGGGGCTGCCCAGCTATGGGACGAACTGCCTCCCGGGTTGCCAGATCATGTGCGCATATCCCCCCACGGATGCGTCGACCGGGTATGGTCTAGTAGCTTTAATTTAACTCGGAGAGTGTACAAATGGATAGATTAACACTGAGGCTGTTACTGTGGAGCACCCTTAATAGGAAAGTCTACTTTCCCATCACTGTTGCTCTACATCAATACCTTTAAAAGTCATGTGTCTTTTGGAAGATTCTTGTAGAAACTCGTCCTTTTAATTGTCTGGACATAAAATAGGCTAAATATAATATTCCTTTCCATCGTCATTTCTTCTTCCTGTGATATTGATTATAATTTGAACAGTTCTGAATGACAATCTGAATGACTCTGTTTTTCTTCTCACAGTTGGTGTTTGTATATCAGAGGGGGATGGATGGTGGTTGGAAAGTGGCTTTGGATGATATCGCTATCCTACCTGACTCATGTTACTCACCACCGCCCCCTATTGACCCACCACATAATGATGGTAAACGCTATACCCTCCATATCATAACCACTTATGTCTTACATCAGTGGTTATAAAACGTTTATATTAAAGGTAGGGTGATATTTTTGGGGTTTTTTTTTGTTAAAAAGGTTAAAGTACTATATTCTGATAGTAATCATTGCTACAAAGCGTTTGTTCGGTCACAGGGGTCTCTCCAACTCTTAGTAAACAGAATATAGTACATTTTCAAATTTAAGCCAATCAGGAGAGAGCACTGAAAATGCATTTTCTGTTTAATAAAGAGCTGGAGAGACATGGGAGACTCTTTTTACTGAACAAACACTCTATAGCAATGAGTACTATCAGAATATAGAGCTATTTAACACTTATTTTAACCAAAGTGAATCACTTAGCCTACCTTTAATTCAAATCCTTGAGGGGGTACCCCCTGGAACCCCCTCAAGGACCCCTGGGAGTATGTAGGGCAGACTCAGAGTACCACTGCCTAGTAGTTGAGTGTTCGTGTGTATTTTGTGTGTGTGTTTGTGTCTGCAGATGCCTTGGTCATAGGACTAGTGGTTGGTCTCGGTCTGCTGGCTGGACTTGGCTGTATTCTTGTCCTTTCTGTCTACAGGAGGTGCTTCAACACGTATGTAATTTTGATGACGCCGACGATGACAATTATTATATTAAATTTGATCGTAATGATGAGGATCACATACATAATGTACATACTGTAATAATACTACAGTGAAATGATCTGTGACATACAGTACGGTACTATATGGGATTTGCTAACTTAACCTTTGTCTACTCCCTGTCAGCAACCAGCATCAATCCATGACAGATGAGGCAGTTGTCCAGAACGCTGTATTTGATCTTTATGACTGTAAAATAGATGTAAGTATATAGATTTCAAACACCAACATGTGCGCTCAAGCCTGCCTTGAAATAAGACGATAAGATGTTCTGTTCTCTTCCAGGGTACGCAGCATGGAAGTGAATCCAGCATTTCCTTTTACAACAATTTGTATGATTCATCGTCAGTAACTGAATCCCCCGTGGATACATCTGCTGCTTAGTGTGCACATGGTCTGGGAAATTATACTGATTTAACTCATTAATGGTTTAATAGGCCTAAACAGTATATGCATAGGAATATCATGTAGAACTATGTTTTTAACTTTATCTTATCTATTTGTGACAATGGTTCTCAAACTCAGAATTAACATGTATTTTGCCAAAGACCCCCATCAGAAAATATTGTATTGATTATGATTGTTTTCTTATACCATAGAGTATAGTATTGTTATTACACTGTGAATATGTTGTTATATTATAGAGTATTAGTAAATAAACCGAGTTCAGTGAACTTAGCAGACTACACGGTAAATAAAATCTTGAATGTTAATTTAACTCCAGCCGTAAGGGTACATTTGCACGAGTATGACCCTGAGGGTCTTGTTAGATAGATAGATAGATGGATAGATAGATAGATAGATAGATAGATAGATAGATAGATAGATAGATAGATAGATAGATAGTTCTATGATTTTTAACCCCAGCCTGGTAGTGGAGGTGCTAAGCAACATTTGACTTCAAGTCATGATACAAAGGTCCCCTTTGGTATGGAAGTACCTTAAGGCCATAGGAAAATAATTATCCAAAGAGACAAGTTAGATCACCCTTCTATTTTTTTAATAGGCGTTTTTTTTTAAATGGCCGCCGACAATTAACCACTATTACTCCAGACCCCATATCTTTGCTTCTGTTAGAGCTATAATAATAATATTGGTGTCAAAGTGTACATTTTTGGGGTCAAGGAATTCAATAAAATAGGTTTCAATGCAAAAAAAACTAATACTTCATTAATTGCCATGACAGCGGGAAGTAAAATATACAAATTTCATTAAAAAAATACGTTTTCACAGGGTAACTTAACCCCCCATTCACAGTTCAAAAACTCCATTCACAGTTCAAAAATTCCACCTTACTGTGGACATGCATGTTTGAGATGTTTTTCTTTTAAATCATTTGTAGTTCGGGAGATATTTAACTTTAAGCGCCCAATGCATTGTCAATGCGGCAATGGACATTTAAACTTTTACCTGGGGCTTTTACCTTTATCTAATATTGTAGTGAATACCACACAAGTTAACAGATTACATCAGAATCTCTGTGGTGCAGTGGTTTAGATACAGGGCTTACACCCAGAAGGTTCCTGGTTCAAATCCAACAAGGACATCTTTCCAACTTTTATCTGACTCTTGTGGTCTGTATCTAATCTTTCAGTGAAGAGCGTACAAGAGACCAGAGAAAAAATGAACCATGGTGGAGCTGTGGTTAAAATACAGGCCTTCCACACAGAAGGTCCTGAGTTCAAAACCAGCAAGGACATCTTTTCAACTTTTACCTGGCGCTTTCACCTTTATCTAATCTTTTAGTGAATACCACGCAAGTTAACAGAATGATAAGAACCTCTGTGGTGCAGTGGTTTAGATACAGGGCTTGCAACCAGAAGGTTCCCGCCTTCCCGGTTCAAATTCAACCAGGACATTTCCCAACTTTTATCTGACTCTTGTGGTCTGTATCTAATCTTTCAGTGAAAATCCTGCAAGAGACCAGAGGAACTATGAACCATGGTGGAGCAGTGGATAGGATACAGGCCTTGTACACATAATGTTCTGAGTTCAAATCCAACAAGGAATATTTTCCAACTTTTACGTGGCTGTTTCACCTTTATCTAACCTTTCAATTAAGAACGTGCAAGTGAACAGAATTAGGATGAATTACAGTGGTGCAGTTATTGAGATACAGGGCTTATAACCAGAAGGTTGCTGCTTCAAATCCAACAAGGACATTTTTTAAACTTTTACCTGACTCCTGCACCTTTATCTAATCTTTTAGTGAAGAACACGCAAGTGGACAAAGTCAGTAAGAATCGCTGTGGTGCAGTGGTTAAGATACAGGGCTTACAACTGGAAGGTTCCCAGTTCAAATCCAACTTAAACATTTTTCCAACTTTTACCTGACTCTTGCACCTTCAAATCCCACACATGCTGATTTGCCATTTCCAGGATTTGAGTCTTGAGTCCCAAGACTCAAGACCCAAAAGAGTCTTGAGTCGAACCAATTACTCCCGCGGAGACATCAAATTTCTCTTTTGGGCCTCCAAGACTCAAGGCCCAAAAGAGAAATTTGATGTCTCCGCGGGAGTAATTGGTTCGACTCAAGACCCAAAAGAAGGTGAACTGACTGTAATGTTTCAAAATGTCATATATAGAATGGAAACCCCATTCAAACTTTAAAATGTTCATCCTAATATGGACATGTTTGCCTGAAAAGGAATCTTTGAAATGTGTAATAGTTTTAGAATTGTACTCCTTTAAAAGTTCAGAGATTTTTAATGGAGGCGGATGGAAAGTTTTGGGACCTCAAAAAAACACTTTCACCTAGAAACTCCATTCACAGTTCAAAAATTCCACCTTACTGTGGACATGCATGCTTGAGATTTTTTTTTTTTTAATCATTTGTTGTTTTGGAGATATTTAACTTTAAGCGCCCTATGCATTGTCGATGCGGCAATGGATATTTAAAGGCAGGCTTACAACCACATACTTATGCCTAGTAGCCTCATTCATACTTTAAAAGGTTCATCTCACTGTGGACATGTTTGCCTGAAAGGGAATCTTTGAAATGTTGCATAGTTTTAGAATTGTACTCCTTTAAAAGTTCAGAGATTTATAATGGAGGCGGATGGAAGGTTTTGGGACCTCAAAAAAACACTTTCACCTAGAAACTCCATTCACAGTTCAAAAATTCCCCCTTACTGTGGACATGCATCCTTGAGATGTTTTACTTTGAAATGATGTGTAGTTTTTGAAATATTTAACTTTAAGCGCCTAATGTATTGTCGATGCGGCAATGGATATTTAAAGGCAGGCTTACAACCACATACTTACGCCTAGTAGCCTCATTCATACTTTAAAATGTTCATCTTACTGTGGACATGTTTGCCTGAAAAGGAATCTTTGAAATGTTGCATAGTTTTAGAATTGTACTCCTTTAAAAGTTCAGAGATTTAGAATGGAGGCGGATGGAAGGTTTTGGGACCTCAAAAAAACACTTTCACCTAGAAACTCCATTCACAGTTCAAGAATTCCCCCTTGCTGTGGACATGCATCCTTGAGATGTTTTACTTTGAAATGATTTGTAGTTTTTGAAATATTTAACTTTAAGCGCCTAATGCATTGTCAATGGCAATGGATATTTAAAGGGAAAAGGGTACAAACTTTGCCAGGCTAAGTCAACAGAACAGGTAAGGACCTCTGTGGTGCAGTGGTTCAGATACAGGGCTTGCAACCAGAAGGTTCCCGGTTCAAATCCAACTGGAGTACTTTTTTTTTCTTTACCAAGACTCAAGACCCAAAAGAGTCTTGAGTCGAACCAATTACTCCCACGGAGACATCAAATTTCTCTTTTGGGCCTTGAGTCCCAAGACTCAAGGCCCAAAAGAGAAATTTGATGTCTCCGCGGGAGTAATTGGTTCGACTCAAGACCCAAAAGAAGGTGAACTGACTGTAATGTTTCAAAATGTCATATATAGAATGGAAACCCCATTCAAACTTTAAAATGTTCATCCTAATATGGACATGTTTGCCTGAAAAGGAATCTTTGAAATGTTTAATAGTTTTAGAATTGTACTCCTTTAAAAGTTCAGAGATTTATAATGGAGGCAGATGGAAGGTTTTGGGACCTCAAAAAAACACTTTCACCTAGAAACTCCATTCACAGTTCAAAAAATCCACCTTACTGTGGACATGCATGCTTGAGATTTTTTTTTTTTAAATCATTTGTAGTTTTGGAGATATTTAACTTTAAGCGCCCTATGCATTGTCGATGCGGCAATGGATATTTAAAGGCAGGCTTACAACCACATACTTATGCCTAGTAGCCTCATTCATACTTTAAAAGGTTCATCTCACTGTGGACATGTTTGCCTGAAAGGGAATCTTTGAAATGTTGCATAGTTTTAGAATTGTACTCCTTTAAAAGTTCAGAGATTTATAATGGAGGCTGATGGAAGGTTTTGGGACCTCAAAAAAACACTTTCACCTAGAAACTCCATTCACAGTTCAAAAATTCCCCCTTACTGTGGACATGCATCCTTGAGATGTTTTACTTTGAAATGATGTGTAGTTTTTGAAATATTTAACTTTAAGCGCCTAATGCATTGTCGATGCGGCAATGGATATTTAAAGGCAGGCTTACAACCACATACTTACGCCTAGTAGCCTCATTCATACTTTAAAATGTTCATCTTACTGTGGACATGTTTGCCTGAAAAGGAATCTTTGAAATGTTGCATAGTTTTAGAATTGTACTCCTTTAAAAGTTCAGAGATTTAGAATGGAGGCGGATGGAAGGTTTTGGGACCTCAAAAAAACACTTTCACCTAGAAACTCCATTCACAGTTCAAGAATTCCCCCTTGCTGTGGACATGCATCCTTGAGATGTTTTACTTTGAAATGATTTGTAGTTTTTGAAATATTTAACTTTAAGCGCCTAATGCATTGTCAATGGCAATGGATATTTAAAGGGAAAAGGGTACAAACTTTGCCAGGCTAAGTCAACAGAACAGGTAAGGACCTCTGTGGTGCAGTGGTTCAGATACAGGGCTTGCAACCAGAAGGTTCCCGGTTCAAATCCAACTGCAGTACTTTTTTTTTCTTTACCAAGACTCAAGACCCAAAAGAGTCTCGAGTCGAACCAATTACTCCCGTGGAGACATCAAATTTCTCTTTTGGGCCTTGAGTCTTGGGACTCAAGGCCCAAAAGAGAAATTTGATGTCTCCGCGGGAGTAATTGGTTCGACTCAAGACCCAAAAGAAGGTGAACTGACTGTAATGTTTCAAAATGTCATATATAGAATGGAAACCCCATTCAAACTTTAAAATGTTCATCCTAATATGGACATGTTTGCCTGAAAAGGAATCTTTGAAATGTTTAATAGTTTTAGAATTGTACTCCTTTAAAAGTTCAGAGATTTATAATGGAGGCGGATGGAAGGTTTTGGGACCTCAAAAAAACACTTTCACCTAGAAACTCCATTCACAGTTCAAAAAATCCACCTTACTGTGGACATGCATGCTTGAGATTTTTTTTTTTTTAATCATTTGTAGTTTTGGAGATATTTAACTTTAAGCGCCCTATGCATTGTCGATGCGGCAATGGATATTTAAAGGCAGGCTTACAACCACATACTTATACCTAGTAGCCTCATTCATACTTTAAAAGGTTCATCTCACTGTGGACATGTTTGCCTGAAAGGGAATCTTTGAAATGTTGCATAGTTTTAGAATTGTACTCCTTTAAAAGTTCAGAGATTTATAATGGAGGCGGATGGAAGGTTTTGGGACCTCAAAAAAACACTTTCACCTAGAAACTCCATTCACAGTTCAAAAATCCCCCCTTACTGTGGACATGCATCCTTGAGATGTTTTACTTTGAAATGATGTGTAGTTTTTGAAATATTTAACTTTAAGCGCCTAATGCATTGTCGATGCGGCAATGGATATTTAAAGGCAGGCTTACAACCACATACTTACGCCTAGTAGCCTCATTCATACTTTAAAATGTTCATCTTACTGTGGACATGTTTGCCTGAAAAGGAATCTTTGAAATGTTGCATAGTTTTAGAATTGTACTCCTTTAAAAGTTCAGAGATTTAGAATGGAGGCGGATGGAAGGTTTTGGGACCTCAAAAAAACACTTTCACCTAGAAACTCCATTCACAGTTCAAGAATTCCCCCTTGCTGTGGACATGCATCCTTGAGATGTTTTACTTTGAAATGATTTGTAGTTTTTGAAATATTTAACTTTAAGCGCCTAATGCATTGTCAATGGCAATGGATATTTAAAGGGAAAAGGGTACACACTTTGCCAGGCTAAG
Source organism: Gymnoscopelus microlampas (assembly GCF_963454915.1). Taxonomy (NCBI): domain Eukaryota; kingdom Metazoa; phylum Chordata; class Actinopteri; order Myctophiformes; family Myctophidae; genus Gymnoscopelus; species Gymnoscopelus microlampas. The sequence continues at coordinate 24,239,929 of NC_139942.1, read as the reverse complement.
TCAACAGAACAGGTAAGGACCTCTGTGGTGCAGTGGTTCAGATACAGGACTTGAATCCAGAAGGTTCCCGGTTCAAATCCAATTGGAGTACTTTTTTTTTCTTTACCAAGACTCAAGACCCAAAAGAGTCTTGAGTCGAACCAATTACTCCCGCGGAGACATCAAATTTCTCTTTTGGGCCTTGAGTCTTGGGACTCAAGGCCCAAAAGAGAAATTTGATGTCTCCGCGGGAGTAATTGGTTCGACTCAAGACCCAAAAGAAGGTGAACTGACTGTAATGTTTCAAAATGTCATATATAGAATGGAAACCCCATTCAAACTTTAAAATGTTCATCCTAATATGGACATGTTTGCCTGAAAAGGAATCTTTGAAATGTTTAATAGTTTTAGAATTGTACTCCTTTAAAAGTTCAGAGATTTATAATGGAGGCGGATGGAAGGTTTTGGGACCTCAAAAAAACACTTTCACCTAGAAACTCCATTCACAGTTGAGCTAAGCTGTTGGCTGAGAGTTACAGGTTTCCTGGTGGTTTTAACTTGTTTTTCTAGAAGTTAGTCTGCAAAGGGAAGCATCACTAAGGATATCAGTCAATTCATCCATTGCCCCAAGTTACCGGGGACACTTGACTCGAGTGGGAATCGAACTCACTCAAGTCAAGTCATTGGACAGACGCTCTACCAGTTGAGCTAAGCTGTTGGCTGAGAGTTACAGGTTTCCTGGTGGTTTTAACTTGTTTTTCTAGAAGTTAGTCTGCAAAGGGAAGCATCACAGTAAAGACGCCAGTGGGATTTGAACTCATGGCCTCTGGATCATGAATACTGCGTCTCAACCCATTGAGCTAACTGTTGGCGAAGAAATACAGCCTTCCTGGTGCTTTGACTTGAACAACAAACGACACAAATACATTTATTTTTTCACCATTGTTACACTACCGAAACGAAAGTTTGTCACTACCGAAACGAAAGTTAAATCCGAAAAAATCACTAACACTCCACACTTAGTGATTTTTTCGGATTTAACTTTCGTTTCGGTAAAATACATTTTACCGAAACGAAAATTACCAATCAACTCTAAATTGCCTGAAACGTGCTCCTAACAGGTTTTTGGGGGGACGATTTTGGCCTCCACACTTGGTGATTTTTTCGGATTTAACTTTCGTTTCGGTAGTGACAAACTTTCGTTTCGGTAGTGACACAATGGTGATTTTTTTTTACTAAGTCCAGAGCTCGATGAATTTTAGGGACCAAAAAAAAAAGTCACTACAAAGTACTACCAATCTACTCTAAATTGCCTGAAACGTACTCCTAACAGGTTTTTGGGGGGACGATTTTGGCCTCCACACTTAGTGATTTTTTCGGATTTAACTTTCGTTTCGGTAGTGACAAACTTTCGTTTCGGTAGTGACACAATGGTGAAAAAAAAAATGTACTAAGTCCAGAGCTTGATGAATGTTCAGGACCAAAAAAAAAAGTAACTACAAAGTACTACCAATCAACTCTAAATTAACTGAAACGTACTCCTAAGTGTTTTTTTGGGGGGGGGTTTTGGCCTCCACACTTAGTGATTTTTTCGGATTTAACTTTCGTTTCGGTAGTGACAAACTTTCGTTTCGGTAGTGACACAATGGTGATTTTTTTTTACTAAGTCCAGAGCTCGATGAATTTTAGGGACCAAAAAAAAAAGTCACTACAAAGTACTATCAATCAACTCTAAATTGCCTGAAACGTACTCCTAACAGGTTTTTGGGGGGACGATTTTGGCCTCCACACTCAGTGATTTTTTCGGATTTAACTTTCGTTTCGGTAGTGACAAACTTTCGTTTCGGTAGTGACACAATGGTGAAAAAATGTTTTACTAAGTCCAGAGCTCGATGAATGTTAGGGACCCAAAAAAAAGTCACTACAAAGTACTACCAATCAACTCTAAATTGCCTGAAACATACTCCTAAGAGGTTTTTGGGGGGACGATTTTGGCCTCCACACTTAGTGATTTTTTCGGATTTAACTTTCATTTCGGTAGTGACAAACTTTCGTTTCGGTAGTGACACAATGGTGAAAAAAAAATGTACCAAGTCCAGAGCTCGATGAATGTTAGGGACCAAAAAAGTCACTACAAAGTACTACCAATCAACTCTAAATTGCCTGAAAAATACTCAGGTTTTTGGGGGGACGATTTTGGCCTCCACACTTAGTGATTTTTTCGGTAGTGAGGACCCCCAGACCCCCCACTAGCCAAGCCCCCAACCAATCTCCTGGATTCTGACAGTCCAATGTTGGCAGCCCTGCCTTACCGTGGACATGCATGCTTGAGATTTTTTTCTTTGAAATTTGAAATCATTTGTATAGTTTTGGAGATATTTAACTTTAAGCGCCCATGCCGCCCAATGCATTGTCAATGCAGCAATGGACATTTAAAGGCAGGCTTACAACTACATACTTACGCCTAGTAACCTCAATCTGTGACCAATGACAAATAAATCTGTGACCAATGACAAATAAACCTGATTCATTCATTCAATCATACTTTAAAATGTTCATCTTACTGTGGACATGTTTACCTGAAAAGGAATCTTTGAAATGTTTATTAGTTTTAGAATTGTACTCCTTTAAAAGTTCAGAGATTTATAATATGGCTTAAGCTACTAACTTAACTTTTACGTATTTTTTTGTAATTTTAAATAACAAGATTATTATTAAAATAAACATTACTCTGCTGTGGGGCAGAAACCAGCTATGTCCAAAATCTAATTTTATTAGGAAATGGGGAAAAAACGTTTTTTAGAACAACACAATACTGCCTCATCATAGTTGCTATGGTGACTTTATTCATTGTCAGTACTTGAATGTGTCCTTATATAGTATCACCATTTTACCCAAATACAGCTCAAGTGGAGTTAGGAGGTTTTTGACCATTAATGTGGAGATAGGTCATTCTAATCAATTAAGGACAAAACAACTATCTCCACAAATTGGAGTTAGGTGGTTTGAACGACAGTTTGAGGATCCAATGGAGTGTTAGGATGTTTAGTCAGAAGCGCTTTTTAATACTTTTTATTGGTTCATTATTTGTAAAACCCACACAAAGACGTAAAGGGTGTTCAATAGCACTGATTTATTTGAAAAAAATGGACACATGCTGCACTTTATACCACACTACATGACTTCATACACACCTCATACTAAGGACCGCAATGGAAACAGGCTGTAAGCTTTTGTCCGTTATCCTTTTGATTATGGTGGATCAGGGCCCTATTCCACGAAAGGTGAATTAAATAAGCCTGGCCTTAAGTCAAATCCAGGCTTGACAAAGTCGGGTCCGTATAGCCTGTTTTATTCCGTTCCATGAACGCCAAGCCAGGCTGAAAAGGAGCGACTTTGTCGAGTTAGACCTTGTCAAGCCAGGCTGTGTCGAGCCAGGATAATGAAGCCAGGCTTCACGTATTCCTGTAAAAGACCATGAAAGTCGATAGCAGAATCCTTGAACTTGACCAATAATGGAGCCCAAAACAGCAGCACTGCAGCAGCTCATGGAACAGAGGCTCAAGCTGCTCTCAGAGCCCCTTTTATGCCAGGTGAGTACAGGTGATGGCCCAGACCCCCACCCCTGGCACTCCTGGTACCCCATGAATAAAGCGTCATGTCTCTCATTTTCTACAATGTATTTGATATTACCTTTATATTATTTAATACATTATGCATTTCATCCTCTATATATTGTCCAGCAACCTTTATGATAAAGGCGAAAAAATAATAGACCCGTAGGAGCCAGATTGCTCAATTGCCAAGAATCCTATGCTGGGATTCGATCCCATGACCTTGTGGACTGAAGTCAAGAGCTCTTCCAACAGAGCTAACCAAGCACACTGACCTTTGTACATTGAAATTACATGAACGTGATGGGTCATTCCACCAAATTAATTAAAGGCATTTGGCTCATGCACTTTACAAGTGGGCTTATTGTCAGAACAAAGGCACTGGATTAAGTAAACTTGGCTGTTAGCCTGCTCCTGACCAGGCTAACTTCACAGCTAAATTGCCATGGTAACTAAGGTAGACTTGCTTCAATTCTCTTTTGTGGAATCGAGTCATGGCTAAATTTAGCCAGGGTGAACTGGCTAAACTAATCTTCAAGATTATTCAGCTTTCATGGAACCGATTCATCCCTAATCCTGGCTAAATTAAGCCAGGATAGGTGTTAAAGCCAGGCTTTAGCTCTAATTCACCTTTCGTGGAATAGGGCCCAGGTGTATGATCAGTAAAGATATCAAACCCCCATTACTCTCAGAATGTACAAAGGGAAGCAAATAGCATTGGTTCCATTTGTACACTCACCTGCAAGGGTTCATTTGGAACCCCCTCAAGGAACCCTGAGGGTCCTTATGCTCCATTTTGAGCCCTATTGTAATGTGAGGAATTATCAACCGTAACTGGGTTTATTTGCGTGAATGAAAACACCTTCAAATGAACTCTATGAAGTTCACATTGTTTTGACATTTTACATTCACGTACAATTGGATAATTTCCCTCAAATACACTTTAGTTTATTGGGTTCTCTTTGTCTACTGTAGAACTATTTATGAAGAAATATAGAACATTCTAATGGGTTCACAAACTTTGAAACACCACTGTAGGTGTCATAAAGGAAAAGGTCAACATTTATTTATTGTTTTAGGCGTAAACAGTGGGAGTGAGGAGGGGACTCCCAAGGCCATACTACGTCCCCAACTCAGAAACTATGGTCATCTCCACACTAACAAACAGGCTCCCGACACCAACAAACTATCTACAGAGATTATTGCTAATCAAACCAGTGTTGAAATAGCTATTGCCAATTTAATACAAGAAAAATAAATGTGAATAAAATACAATATGAAACTACTATCAATGTATGGTTTTTATTCAAAGAAGCATAGTAGGCAGCATTACAGGCAGATAAATGCAAACATGACGTCATGCACAAATTATTGAGTCATTTCAAAATTGAGATTACAACAGCAAAGTTAGCAAATCAAATAATGTTTACAGCAGTCTACACAGCATGAGACGAAGGTGCTTGCACTTGAAAATGTCTATAATTGAATCATAGTTCAAACCTTCAGTTTGACACATTACACATCAGCTACATTCATCTGACTCGTATAATAACCCCATTTAGAGTTGCATTAAAAGCAGCACCATGTAACTTTCCTCTTCTACTCTGGATCTGAACCCGGTTTCCTGCGAAAGTGCTGAAATTTCTACCATTGATCTAATAGAGCCGGTCTACTTGCTCTGGGAATAAATTGAATCTTGACCGTCAAGTCAGAATTTGTGTCAGGTCCTGTGTCTAGATGAGACATGACCTTTGACACAATATCAATGTCTCAATAGAAAAGCAGGGAGACAAAATACAACCACCCCATTTGTATAAGTTACATTGTATATGTCATTAACATACTCTACCAAATAGATTGGCCAAAACAATTACATAGTGAGGCTTTAAATGTTAAAGTTAGGGTTATAGTTAGTAATTAGGATGAAACAAAGATACAGGTATGGGTAGAGATCAAGTACATAAAAGTAGTAACACTAGTAACAAAAACAGTAACAATATAATATAAAAGACAGTATAAGGATAATTCAACATCCAACCTGGCCTTCTACTCCTGGGCTGATCAAGTGTGCATAGTGTATAGACCACCATTAGGTAGAAACAGGCAAAGAAGGTAACCAACAAAAACAGCTTATAATAGACTTGAAAATAGACTTGAAATAGACTTAGTTATCTCCATGGTAAAGGAAGTTTACATCAAAGCTGCTGTAAGTGATCTTTCCCCGCCTTTTAAAAAAAAAAGCTCTATATTCTGTCTCCCTGTCCCTCCATCTTTTAGTAAACAGAAGGAAAATAAATTCAGATGGGTTGCCAATTTCATCCAATCAGGAGAGAGAACCCATTTATCAGCTTCAATTTGATCTAGTTCCAATTTTGTCAGCTTTTGTTTTGTTTCATTATTTCCATTTATTTAATCTGTATCCTGTACGAGTTCTCTCTCCTGATTGGAGGAAATTAATATCCTCACCTGAAAATGTATTTTCTGTTTACTAAAGAGCTGGAGAGACAAGAAGACCCCTGTTACTTAACAAACACTGGTCTAGCAATGATTACTAGGGGGAAAATAGGGCTATTTGCAACATATATACTAACAAAATAATATCACTTAAAGCAGGGGTCTTCAACGTTTTCAGGCCAAGGACCCCCTAGCTGAGAGAGAGATGAAGCAGGTTTCAGATTCAACTTTTTTCATTTACTTGGTCTGCTCTTTTTAAGAGTTAAAGGTCAAAGGGGAGTGACACAGACAGGTTTAGGGGTTAATGCCAATAAATGCTTAAAAATAATCCATACGATGTCAGAACCTTTTTCGGATGGTCTGTCCAAAAAATAAATAAAAAAATCCTGAGAGACAAATGTCCATTCACTGTTCTGTGTTCTGAACGCCAGACCCCGCCCAGTCACTAATCTGATCAATGAATCGCAGCTGTAGCAGCTTGCATCTCCAGCGACTGAATCCAAGCCAGCAGAATGGATTTAATACCTGGATGTGGTTCCGACATGCTGAGGGCAATCCGTCATGGAGGTAGGCAGATCAGAGAGACAACATCACGAGTCCTGAATGACGTCGATCTGTAGTTATAACCTACCCTGTCCGAAACGAAGTTCTGTTCGGATGGAGTATGTATTGGGCTTTAGGGCCAGGAGTTCCCCCGGTGCTATCTGAGGCAGGGTATCGACCTCCAAGATGAAGTCGTTGTTTAGACACAGGAAGCCCAGTATGGAGAACATAGACCAGGATGAGAGCTAACAGAGCGGTCAGCAGGATGGAGCAACCCTTAAGAAAGAGAGAGAGATATAGAGAAATAGGGAGGGAGAAAGAGACCATGTTTAGCATTTCTTGTACATGTTTGAATTGAGATATCACTTGATTACCCTGATCCAACAGTTATGGAACAACAGTTTTGACATTGATTTTCACACTTTCTGTGAGTGTGTGTGTGTGTGTGTGTGTGTGTGTGTGTGTGTGTGTGTGTGTGTGTGTGTGTGTGTGTGTGTGTGTGTGTGTGTGTATGCATACCAGTATGCTTCAGAACAGCTTAGGGACACACAGTCCCAGGGTGGAGGTCGGGACGTAGGCTAGATGGTAGAGCAGCTCCACTCTCATCAGCATGGCCTTGTATCCCAGGATGAACTTCCCATTGTTCCCCACCGAACTCACTGGAAACAACACATTACATTACCGTTACTACCTGCTCCCAGATGCTTGATGGGTAATGTAGTTTAGTCTACAAACTAACCACAAACACCACCTTGTTTTAGATTATTGTAAGTGGAACAGAATTTCATTCAATTACGCATGTATTGTTGAATGACAATAAAGCTATCTATCTATACATAGTGTCGTAACTGAAAATAACTAAACAAATATGAACTTGGCAGGGTATATTTGTTTGACAGAAATGTAAAGCTAGAGAATATATTATCATGGTAGAGCTCTTGAAAACAGGAAATTCCCTTTAGTTTCTATAATGAAAAAGAACAGTCCAAAACAGAGAATAGGTGATTATTGGTAATGGGTTATTATTACTGTTAAGTAGCAGCAATAACAGTAGTAACAGCACTACTACTAGTATAGTTACCTTGTCCAGAGTTGTATGAGTAGAAGGCGGCGATGATAAGGTTGGTGAACACAGCCAGGTTGAAGGAGATGGAACCCCACAGGGTAATTATCCTGGAGAACCAGTATAATACTGCCATACCTGAACACTCACACTCACAGAGTTTGGTAAATGTTAGTAACTGCAATATTTACGGCCCATATTTGAGTACGGTTACATAAAACTTAACATTTTATACATTCAACAATATCATACAGAATGAAATTTGTATGTGCAGGGGGATTGTGGGAAAGGCGAAGGGAAAAAACAATTATCTTGCCGTTATATTTCAACATTATAGCCCAATCAGACCAATATACCAGTGATTATATGTTAATTTATGATTAATACTGATTAACACAATTATTATGTTCAGCCAGCCACCCCTACCTTCCTTATGTTGATGATATGCACACTACAGTGAACAGAGCACCCCCTGGTGGCCAGCATGGAAGTTAGACCAGGGTATCAGGGAAGAGCGGGGTGGACCAACGACAATAGTCTTCAAGCCAGATGAATGTGGCAACCAGCTCCTGCATGACACAGAGAATAGCACTATATAAACAGCAGTACAGTATACTGAGAAAATCAAGAAAGAAAGCAGGCATGCAGTCAGATATAGAAATATACAAACTTGACCAATAAAACTGATCTTTAGAAGGTTGGCCATGACCTTCAGTGCAAGCACCTCTGCAAGCTGCTTTGATGCCAGTGGCTCATAGCTTACAAACCTGTTTGTTAAAAATACAAGCCTTTCACTTGTAAAAAATATTGTGGTATTACTACATTTTAGTATAAAATATTCCACTACTGCTACTACCTTGCACAGGTGTTGTTGTGGCTGGTGTCTCCTTGGACGTCCTCAGGAGTGCTTTGGTTTCTTGTGATGATTTCTGTAACATGTTTGTTTTAAGGGACGAGGTTGTTAACCTCATTCCCAACCCCCAATATGGAGGACAAGGGATTGTCCTTAGTCTGACCCCTACCCTTTGAGCTGTCTGGCATGGTTGGACCTGCCAGGAGAGCTCTCTGGGTCACTGGGATAACACAAGCTCCCCCACCGCAACAAGGTGACAATCATGGGAGGAGACCCAATTTAGTCATTGCCAATTCCCAACTGTCCCCAAGTGTCCTGCAGTCCCTGTTGCTGCTATAAACTGCTATGTGCATCAATGTTATTATAGCTAACTAAAATTAGCAAAATAGCAAAAAATGTAATTGAAAAAAACATTTTAGTTAAGTGAAACAAAGTATAAAATACAACTAATTGAAACTGTATATCCTTACTAAGACTAATTAAAACAAACACAAAAGAAAATATCCTTACTTTTAGTCTTACATACTGTAAGACTAGTACTGTACCAGTTTCAACTGTGAATACATCTTTAAAAATGTTGTTTTTATTACACAATACCTTTTATGACCTTTCTGAATCTCACCCCTGACAAATACCCCATATTACAATAAAGAACTAAACCTAACACTACATTTAATAAAAAAAAACTAAACTAAGAACTAAGCCTTTTCCAAAACTAAAAACTAAACTTAACTAGCAAAGCCACTTTAAAAACAAACTACAAACAACTAAATTGAAAACATGGAAGTCAAAACTAAATTCAGAACTAAAACAACCTTGATGTGCATCAGCAGCTTCTGCAGTGCAGCAAAAAGAACATGATCACTTGATCCATCCAGCTTCCCACCTGCAAACACTGTAGCCAATTGTGTTTGTTGGAGCGGTCAGCCAAGCGGTCAGCCAAGCTGGAGGCACTGCTGCTGCTGGGTATTGAACCCAGCTACCTGTGTGGTGTGAGTGTTTTACCTCTACCACACCCAGACGCTCCATAGATAGATAGATTAGACAGACAGACAGACAGACAGACAGACAGACAGACAAGATACAGATACAGTATATATTTTTTTTGTTTTTTTCTCCTTTTTAGTTTTTGTTTTTGCATTTTATCATGTAAATAAACGTTTCAAAAACAGGTTTACAAAGTGACTTACCAGTGGGGGATACAAACCTGGGACCCAGCATTACAAAGTGCATTCACTTGAAGAGCCAGGCTCACTGGTAAGGTAATGAAAGCAGCTGCCTTCATGCTACAGTCTAGCCTGGTAAACCCTCCCTCCGGAAATCTCATTTCCATTTGATTTCAGAAAGGAGTCTGGTCTGAAACGCCTTTCTGCAATAATCGCTGTGGGCTGGAGTTGGGCGGGAGTAATACCGTTGACTGACAACCCCTTCAACCAATGATCGTTTTTCCCCTTCAGCCAATGAGCAGTTCATTTTGACGAGCTCCAGACTATGTGACGCAACGGGACTTTTGGGACGGCCATGCCGAAAATAGGTTGCCTTATTGGGATACATGCGTGTCACTCCCCGCCCCTGCCGGTTCTCTAAATTTATATTTTTAAATAGGCTCTGTCATGATTAATTGACCACATATATGAAGTTAAACAACTAAATTCTATCCAAACGATATCTTATAAGTAAATTCCGTGCCTCAAAAAAGAAGTTTGAAAGCGTTATAAAACTGAAAGTAAGAAGTGAAGGCACTCGCACAAACAACAATGGCTGCCGTTCGTCTTTTGTCGGCGGCTCTCAGGCTGCACTCGGGTTCATTCGGGCTCACTCGAACTCGCCACCTGATTGGCCAACTGTCGCTGTCAATCACAGAACAATAAGCGACGACGCTGATAGGCTCGTCGGCTCGGCGAGCAGAGCGATTATTGGAGAAAGGCGTTTCAGACCAGACTCCTTTCTGAAATCAAATGGAAATGAGATTTCCGGAGGGAGGGTTTACCAGGCTAGCTACAGTCGTCCGTCCGTCCATCCTTCCTAGAAACACGTCCACACGCACCAGGAGCGGTTAGGAGTAGGGCTCAACTAACCCAGCTCAGCTGGGGGGACCTCTGTGACCAGTCAGAAGGGACTCCTTACTCCTGTGCTTGCTGCAATCAATTCCTCTGTTTTACCTCTACCACACCCAGACGCTCCATAGATAGATGAGACAGACAGACAAGATACAGATACAGTGCATATATATATTTATTTTGTTTGTTTGTTGTTTTTCTCCTTTTTTTGTTTTTTTTGCATTTTATCATGTAAATAAACTTTTCAAAAACAGGTTTACAAAGTGACTTACCAGTGGGGGATACAAACCTGGGACCCAGCATTACAAAGTGCATTCACTTGAAGAGCCAGGCTCACTGGTACGGTAATGCAGCTGCCTTCATGCTACAGTCGTCCGTCCGTCCGTCCGTCCGTCCGTCCGTCCGTCCATCCTTCCTAGAAACACGTCCACACGCACCAGGAGCGGTTAGGAGTAGGGCTCAACTAACCCAGCTCATCTGGGGGGACCTCTGTGACCAGTCAGAAGGGACTCCTTACTCCTGTGCTTGCTGCAATCAATTCATCTCAACCAGAGTTTATTATTATGTATTTGCACATTTAAAAAAAACAACAGCAGCATAATATTGTGTTGGATGTGCAGGTGAGGTTTATAAAGTTAATCTAACCTCACTTAACAAGAAATACAAAGTAATAAAAAATCAATATAGCTCTCATGCTTCAGCTGAGAGCTCAAGTATTCAGTTGTGGAGATTAATTTCTGTCCTCTCCTCCTCTCGTTTTCGGTCCTCCTCTCCTCTCCTCTGTTCTCTTCTCTCCTCTCCTGTTCTCTTCTCCTCTCCTCTCTGCTCTCCTCCTCTCGTCTCCACTCATCTCCTCTCCTCTCTCATCTTCTCTCCTCTCCTCGGAGGGGTGCATTGTCACTCTCCTGACATCACCACGCTCTTGCTAGACCGTTAGTCTCAGGTCCTTCAATTGTATGGGGATCTCGGACGGCCCCATATATACCTTGTATATATACCTTCCTTGTATATGGTCTTTGTTCCATGGTTAGGTCCAATCCTCTCCAACATCCACTTACCTGGGGCTCAGCACAGCGGCTCCGCGCTGTCCACACTGTCCCCACGCTCCCCGCTCAAAGCTGACTCAAAGAAGGCGCCCCAGTCAACGTTCACCACCACCTCCTCGCTCAAGGCCGAGTCGAGGAAGTCCAAGTCGTCCTCTACGGGGCTGGTGCTGTTCAGCGGCTCGCCGCTGTACAGACTCAGGTCCCCGCTCAAGGCCGGATCGAGGAAGTCCGAGTCCAAACCCCAGTCGAAGTTGACCGTCTGGTCGTCCTCTATGGGGCTGGTACTGCTCAGCGGCTCCCCGCTGTCAAGACTCCTCAAGGCCGAACCAAGGAGTAGACTCAGCTCCCCGCTCAAGCCCGAACCAAGGAGCTGATGGTGAACGAATGGACTCTGTGGGAGCCAACCCGAGGCACAGCTAGGAGGGGAAGGAGGCGCACAGGAGACAGCGGAGGTAGCAACACTGCAGAGCTCTGGACCCTGATGCTGCTGGCTAGGAGGGAGTGGGGTGTCCGGACTGAGCTCCCTGCTCAAGATCCAGTCGAGGAGGCCGTCCAACTCTTTCCGTTCTTCAGCATGAAGCCGCAGGGAGCTGGATCGACGGGGGACTTTGGCCACGCTAGCTGTACAGTCTGGACGCTTCTTCCTCTTGAGCCTGCCGATCTCCTTGGCTGGCTGGTTCTGTTCCACGCTGGTGGCTTCATCAAGGCCCCTGTTCAGCTGCTGCGACACGGGCAGGGGTGGGCTCTGCAGCGGAGGGCTCTGCAGTGGAGGGCTCTGCAGGGGTGGGCTCCACATGGGTGGTCTCTGCAGTGTCGGGTCAATCTGGACGGAGGTCATCCACTTGCTGAAAGCCTTGACAAGGATGCACTCGGCATACTGCGGGTCGACCGTCCAGAAGCCTCCCTTACCTGTGTTGTCTTCCGGCCGAGAGACATTGATGAACTTCTTAATGGTGGACAGGTTGTGCCGGATGCTGCTCTTCCAGGAGTCAGGATTGGCGTGGTGGCGGAAGTAGGAGAAGTTGTCCTCAAACCACTGGTAGATGCAGGAGACCGGGATGTTGCTCTTCCCGCTGGCTTGCATAGCCATGCAGATCATCATGGGGAACGTGTACGGCGGTCTCTTGCCAGGGGCGCCGTGGGGAACGATGCCAGGGAGGCTCTGCTGCGTCCGGATGCAGGCCGCCGGCGTGGTCCTGATGGGTGCGGGGTCCGCGGCCAGAGGGGACAAAGGCACCTCAGGAGAACTCACCGGCTGGCGGCAGCTGAAGACAGGAGGTGGCTGGCGGTGGTGGCCGGGGCCTGGCTGGGACCCTCTGCCGTTGGCATCAGGGACGGAGAAGTCACAGGGCAGTGGCCTGACCGGCCACTGCAGGCTGGTCAGGCCGTCGTCCACGTTGAAGGAGGAGAAGGAGGCGTTGTCCATGTCCTTGGCCCGGGTGGCAGTCGTCACCACCTCGGACCACCGGTCTGCGCGACACAGCATGGCTGTACTCTGAAACCTCTCCACTCTCTCACACGTTATTCCTTCTGTGTGTGTGTGTGTGTGTGTATGTGTGTACTGTATGTGTGTGTGCGTTTACCAGTACTGGTCTATTTGTGTCCTCTCCTTGTCCTCCTCCCTGCTGCACTGTGGAGAGAGAGAGACAGAGACAGAGAGAGAGAGAGAGAAAATTAATACATAGCTCACACAAAATTATAAAAACACAATGAGGATCTTATTTGAAAGCAGATAACATGGCCTTTCATTTTAATTATGTTTCTGTATTTGTAATCATCAAAATATACTTAGAGTACCAAAGTAAAAAGTACTTTGGTAGTAATTATGAATGGCCTGTTTCAGAAGAAAATCACTCAAAATGTGTCAAACCTTTTTGACAAATAGACAAAGTATAAAATAGGGCTTAAGTAGTTAATTATTGTATTAATAATCTAAATCTGCAAAGCAACTAGTAACTAAAGCTGTAAAATAATTGCAGTGGAGTAAACAATACAACAATATTATTTTCCTCTGAGATGTACTGTAGAGGAGTAGAAGATTAAAGCAGTGGTTCTCAAACCTTTTCATGACAAGGGCCCTGGTTGCACTTGAGGCACAAGAATACTTTATACCCCGCAGTACAGCGGTATCTACTGTATTGCCAAAAAAGAATACATCTACAAGCTTAGCAAGCAACCTTGTGATTCATTTGACAGATTTAGAAACAGCGGGATTCCATCACTGTATTCAAATGAACAAAACAAAGTGATGGCCAAGTTAAATGAGCCACAATGAGATTGTTGTAGATAGCCTTTTAACTAATTTCACCATACAATGAATGAATGAATGAATGCAGTTCCCCTTATATATCATTTATTTAACCAGTAAAAATACATTGAGACAAAGTCTCTTTAGCAAGTATGCACTGCCAAAGAGGCGCATGCTTAAAACTGACAAACAGACAGAAGTCCATAAAACACACTTCAGCTTAAAACTGACAAACAGACAGAAGTCCATAAAACACACTTCCATGCTGACTACCTAACTCCACTCTAGTGGGAGGAGTCACTAAAGCACACATGGGCAATGTAGAGCCCAACCAGGCCTTTGTATCTGTACTTTACTTCACTATCTATATTCTTGTATACCTTCACTCCACTAGATTTCATATATTGTACTTGGACCCTGATACATTTCTAGGAAGGGATATTTCAAATAGAAAATAGCAAATCTACAAGCTCACAATGCATCACATCACTTAAAGATCTGAAATAGGCTATGAGAGGGGTTTCCAAGGATACAGCATTGTAAATGAACATGTACCAATGCTGTACCCTACGTGAAGCTAAAGATGACCAAAGAACTAGAGCAGGGGTCTTCAACGGGGGGTCCGGGACCCCTAGGGGGTCCACCAAATATTTGTGTGGTGGGGAACAATACCAGAAAAAACAGCCGATCTACAAGCTCACAACCCCTTGCGCTGCGGGGCGGTGTGAGCTTGTAGATCAGCTATTTTCGGAGAGTTGGTGTAGTGGGGAAAAGAGCAGATCAAGTACAGAGCCAACGGTCAAGTTGATTAAATATTGAGGGTTTAAAATATTACATTTCTGAAAATGCACACAGGAATCCAACAATAGAAAACATAATGTGTACACAATCAATCAAACAAACAAAACATGAATTGACACAGCCAATAGTGCTGTCAGACAAGTCTATGAAGCCATCTACAGTGGTGGAAACTGGAAAGTAACTAAGTGCATGTACTCAAATACAACTTTGAGGTATTTTTTACTTTACTGGAGTATTTCCAATTTTCAATACAGTGAGTTTCTAGATCGTCTATTTTCAAATGATTTTTATACATTTTAAAGCTTGTAAAATGGGACATTCTGCATTATGAGTGCTTTTACTTTTGGTACTTTAAGTACATATTTTTGCCAATACTTTTAAATGTAAGTACATTTTGATTATTTACCAGATTTTTACTTGTAACAGAGTATTTCTGGTTTCAACATTACAGTATTGATACTTTTAGTCTTTTACTTAAGTAACAAATGTGACTGAGTATTTCTTCCACCACTGGCCATCTATAAAAAAAAGTTTAATCAGCAACACAATTGTATACAATATGAAGTGGGGGTCCTGCTTCATCTCTCTCAGCTAAGGGGTCCTTGGCTTGAAAACGTTGAAGACCCCTGACCTAGAGCATACAAAGTACAATGAGGGGTCCTGGCCTCATTGTACTAAATCTTAGAGCAGCATGGTAGAGGTAGCCATGGTTCACATGACGCTTGTACAAGCGTCAACCGAGCCATGGATGTTACAAGGCGATCTGGACCGCGATAAGTACCCGTATCTCCCGTATTGTTCAATAAAAAGTATTTTAATCCGATCGCCGGCCATTTTCTCCAAATTTTCTCCGATACTTTCAACCATGTGACACTAATGGTTGGGAGGTGTATTGCACTCTGATACATTACAAAAAAAGAAAAAAATGAAAAAAATGGCCGGCAATGGGATTAAAATGCTTTTTATTGAACAATACGGGAGATACGGGTACTTATCGCGGTCCGGATCGCCTTGTAACATCCGTGGCTCGGGGGTAAGCACTTTATATTTGAAATCTGAACGTTTGTGAGAGTTGGCAGTGTAAAAAAATCGAACACCGCTATAAACCGGGGGGACATGGCACCATATCTGTCATGGTATCATGACAGTCATGTTTCAGGTCTAGGTAGAGGGGATTCAAATGATCCACTACAGTGAGCCAATCATCTATAATTTATAGACTATAAACATCTATAAACATTGTCACCATAATCCAGCTGATATAAAAACACACACCATCACCAACTGCCCACAAGCAAGTGGGGAAACAAGAAAACTCAAGTCAATTTGAGTTTAAAACATCAATGTGGTGTTTGAAATTTTTATCATAAACCACATACCAACATATCTCTAATACTCCCACTATAGCTCCGTTACGAACGCTTTGAAAATCACAAAAACTCAACGTCATCAGGATGAAAACACAAGCTAGCTTTCACCAAAACTCACCCAACATCACCATAAAAGTTCTATTTGACAAGCAACAGGGTGACTTGAGTGATTTATAACGACAACATGCTATCATTTTTTTCAAACGTAAACACTAGCTATCTATGAGGCTAAAAGAAACCGAGCCGTTGAAATGTTACACAATGAGTTCAGTTAGCTTCTGAAAATGTAAATTAACTCACTTCACGGTACAACCAAACATTTTGCAATCGATAAACATCAACATGTCATGTTCCACAATTCCGTTAAGGTGGCATTTTGAAGAAAATGAACTTACAGTTAAACTTGACGACGACGTTGGCTTCCAAAAACAGAAGAAAAGGTTGAACACAAGTTTAAACTGCAGAAACTGTTGAAAGTTAAACGAGAAAACGAAACCGTTGATGAAAACAAACAGTAACTTCCTCTCAGTGTTGTGTTTCCTCGGAGCTGATGCTGATGCGACTGACCCACAGCGTATCTGAAGAGCATTAACATCTACGCTGAACTGGTACTTAATGCACCTGCTGCATGAGGCCGCTTCCTGCAACGCCATTGGCCAGCGCTGGATTCGTACAGTATGTAAACACGCCTTCTGATTGGTCCCCAAACTTAACGTCCAACTAGTATGCTCTGGCACGCCCATTCCGCCGGAGGTTGACGTAATTCATTATAACTTTATATAAACACGTTCCTCCTCGGAGTTTTAATTTTTCATTTGTTTAGTTAAGTACTTATAATAAATAATAATAATAATAATAATCATTATTATTATTAATAGAATACTTTTATTTCAGTTTGTATTAGTTTTAGTGTTAGTTTTATTTATTTTTGTAATATGAGGTAGTTATTAGGGTCGGGATGAGAGACTCAAAAAACTCAGAATAAATATTGGATTTTGACAAGGACTTTTTCTCACTATGTTTGGTTCGTTTTAGTTAGTTTGCAAACACACAGACAGTACAACTTCTGTGTGTCTGACAAAATACAATAACATTTAAGGTTGTGTCACTTTAAGAAAAATATCAGATTGAATTTCGTTTATAAACACTTTAAACTATCTCACCATAGTGATAGATTTAATTTAACGTTTTGTTAATAATAAAAAATATAGCCCAATGTATTTATACACAACCGGAAATGATTGAATTTGGCGGAAGTACCGCCCAAGGAAATTACGTTGATGCTTTACAAATCTGTTAACGATTCTCCGTGAATGAAACGAGTGTTCTGATTGGTCAAAAAATATAATTTCCGGGGGAAACGGAAATTATGTCCACTCAGGACTTCCTAGACACTCGCTGCTTTAGGTCGTGACCAGGCTCTTCTTTTCGCAGATGAGTGAGACTGGGACCGAGGTTAGGCATTGATGGACAGTAACTATCGACATTTACTTGAGTACTTTTGTTCATATCGGACACCACTGCGAGATGGGTCCTTGTCTTAGACAAGCTGTCAAGCTGTCAAGCTTTGAGTAGTATTATCTTACAGTATTACTTTCAACTTTCTTTTGTTTTAGATAAACTTCAACCATTGTAAATAGTCGTTATTTTGTACAAAAAGTACGGTATGCTTTTTGTTTGAAGAAAACTGTAACAGTTCTGTAAATAATAGTGTCATATTGTATATTGACTATGGTTTCATGTTTTATTTTGTGCATTATGTTTTATATTATACAATAATATATTTGTGTTTAATCTTGTTATTATTTTGTACATAAAGTATTTTTTCATCTTTTGTTTTGCACATTGAATATGGTTTAATATTTTATTGTGTACATTCAGTACAGTATATTTTCTTTAAAGTAAACCATAACAGTTGTAGTTAAGTAAGTCATTAAGTTTGTTATAGGTTGTGTAATAAATAATATATAATATACAAATAATAATCATATATCAAGCTTCATGTCTTTATTATCTTCTCTTTGGCTTTAGTGTGAAATATAAGCTATGAAAAGCTCTCCATTCCAATAACTGAAGAGATTGACGATAACAAGTGTAGAAAAATGTCTGTCTGAGATTTAGAAATGTCAGGCTTGAGGTTTGCCTGATGACAAAACAACCGTTAACCGTACTGCTTTTATGCAGACCTGGATATGGGAGTGAAATAGTATACTAGTGGATTAGACTATATGCATGTTACCAATGAAATGAACACGCTAATGTGGGGTTTTCAAACGAGACTTTGAATCAGAAATATATGAAGGTCAGGATTGATGTCACTATCAGCTACTACACCCTTTGACACCTGAAGGACTGAAGAATGTTAAATATTGAAGGAAACCAAAGGCAACAAGATTCACTCTTCTGTCATTTTGATGGAAGGAATTCAGTTGAGAGGGTTTATCAAAGGAAGAGATGGAGATAGATTGTAAAGTTGTGTTGACTGTGCTTATCCACACAATGGTACAGATGAGGAAAATCCAGTCCTGCATTGGGTATGTTTGAACATACTGTACACAAGGAATGTGTCTGTGAGGTCGGTACGTTACAATCAAAGCAACAATTTACATTATATAGCTGCTGTGCTGCAGGCCATTTTGAGGAGCAATAACCAAGAAGAGGAGAAAGATGAAATATAGGTAGAGGAGGAAGAAGACATGAGAGATACAGGATGGGCCATTAGGACACTGGTTCTCAACATCAGGTCTGGGGACCACCAGGGGTCCAAATGGGGCGTGATGCACACCAAAGTAGCCCTACTGGCAACACAGTTCTAAGGCCCTTTCTGCAAAGGGAAAGACTTTCCAGAGAAGAAGAGAAGTTTTGTCTGTATTAAGCTTGAGGTGGTGAGAAGATGCATCGACTATTTTATTTATGTATGCCAGACAGACATGAAAAGAGGTACAACAGGTACTAATGGAGTTCTAAGATGTTATGCTTTTACTGTGCTTTATATGCTTTAAACTTGCTTTTGGGTATTGTGGTTTATTGTGGCTGTCATGTTGCTGTTGGCCATCCTCAAATTGGAAAGTACTTTAGTTTAGGTCAACTCCTGTTGTTGTTTGGGTCACCAGACCTGTCGACCCAAGACAGGTCGACCCGGACCGGTCGACCCGCTGTCGACCCGCTTGGACCCGACAACTCGACCCAAATTCGACCCGGACCGAGAGAGAGAGAGAGAGAGAGAGAGAGAGAGAGAGAGAGAGAGAGAGACACAGACAGAGACAGACACACAGACAGACACATAGACAGACACAGACAGACAGACACAGACAGACACAGACAGACAGACACAGACAGACACAGACAGACAGACAGACAGAGAGAGAGAGAGAGAGAGAGAGAGAGAGAGAGAGAGAGAGAGAGGGAAAGAGACATAATAATAATAATATGTAGAATTATTATTTGTCTGTCAAGGCTTTCAAGCAAGCACAGCCATTGAGATAGACACCTCCTTACCTCAAGCCCTATTGTCTTCTTGATGTGATAAGGCTTTCAAGCACAGCCATTAGACACCTCCTTACCTCAGCTCTAAATCCTTACAGTGTGTCTATTATCAATTGGTTCAGCCTGGCGATCCTCAATCTGTGTTGTCTGACAATTATTCTTGCACTCACTTTATTCTCCCCTTTTCAGGTAAAGTGCAAAGTTGCCATGTTATAATACGTTTCTATGAATGCTTTAGCTTCAAGACTGTATTGGTGTGGGACTGTTGGTGTTTTTGTTGCACTCGTTACAAAGCTAATGGAGGCTAATGGAAGCTAAAGGGAGCCACCCAGAGGCCGTTTACAGAACATCATAAAGTGACGTTCAGTCTACACATTAGCAGACTGATGTCAGTGTTGTCGTATATGAGATGCAAATATTATAATTGGGATTTCATTTATATTGCATATTTCATCTTACTTACATTTTGTTTACAAGGTGAATATGTATGCTACACAGCATATGACCGTGTCCTTGTTTTCCTTATAGCAGATGGATAATGGATCATAAAGTGATGCTTCAGTATTACATTTCTGTGTGGATACAATGCTTAAATAGTGTGTGGTGCTCCAAAATCAAATGCTTTAAATATGTTGTCATGCCTAGAGTGAGAGAAGGTGAAAACACTATGTTCATTATTTGAGGTAGCAACAGTAACAAATTCCAGTTTTTGTTCCCTGCAGGAGTAATGTCACCAAACAACAGTGGGATGTTTTTCACAAGACACAATGTCTGAATAGAATTCAAACCAATGCCATTGCCAGCACTCTCCAAAATAATCTTTGTGGGACGGTTCTTTCGTTCTAAAAATCCATAATCAAATGAATAAATCCTGCAAAGTAAATCCTGTTCTGAAATAGTGTTGTGTGAGATATCCAAAAAGCAACTTCATTTCGTACTGAGTACTCACACTGAGTAATTGGGATTTAATTTCTATTGCATATTTCATCTTACTTACATTTTGTTTACAAGGTGAATATGTAGAAACACAGAGACACTGGCCATCAACAACATCAATCACATTCCTAAGGCTATCAGCCATCATCATCAGCACCATCATCCATCCATCCCCATAGCAGAGTAAGACCTCTCCTAGGGGTTTTGTGAATAATCACATGAAGTATAAAAGTCTGATATATAAGAAAAGTTATAGTTATAATGGTAATGCCTTTATTGATTGTATGCTGTGCTTTGAATACACTATATTATTTGTACACAGCAAAAAGTGGGGTGTTGTTAAATGTTTTACTCTTTATACCAGAGTTAAACACTAAAGGGATTAGACAAATAACACTTTAAAACAGTTTAAAACATTTATTTTGGCAATAATATCCCAGTCCAGTCAGTTTTTCTGTCATTCATTCCAACATTATGAATGAAGGTATAACATACAAACTTTCATCTGAAACACTGTATGAGCTCTGAACATCAAATGGTGTATACATTTTAAGTTCAGACAGTTTAATTATACACCTTGCCTCACTTTTTGATACTCTGAATGCATGATGATGCTCATCAAACTTCTCTGTAAATAGCTTGCTTGAAAAAAACAAAATGTGGTCCTCTACTAAAAGTATGTCACTTATTTGACAAAAGACTAGCATGTCTTCTTCTATTGCACTGCAAACAACAAGTCCAGCTTTATACTCAACACCATCTACTTTAACCCAAGTGGTTGAGAAAACCTCTTTTGACAAGATCATTTCAAGATTAGAATTGTTAACCACATTTTCACAACTGAGGGAAAAAGGTTTGATTGGCCCATACTCATTGTGGTTGAGAATGGAGGTTTCCCAGTGATGAGCAATGGTCATCTGATGCTTTTTAGCCAGTGATTTTGTTATGTTTTTGAATTTTTTAAAATAATCTTTAAACATCTTGTGTTTAGCTTCAAACCTCATACACCACATATGTAGTAATGGGCCAATTTTCCTTATAGCAGATGGATAATGGATCATAAAGTGATGCTTCAGTATTACATTTCTGTGTGGATACAAATGCTTAAATAGTGTGTGGTGCTCCAAAATCAAATGCTTTAAATATGTTGTCATGCCAGCACTGCCATTGCCAGCACTCTCCAAAATAATCTTTGTGGGACGGTTCTTTCGTTCTAAAAATCCATAATCAAATGAATAAATCCTGCAAAGTAAATCCTGTTCTGAAATAGTGTTGTGTGAGATATCCAAAAAGCAACTTCATTTCGTACTGAGTACTCACACTGAGTAATTGGGAGTAATTGGGATTTAATTTCTATTGCATATTTCATCTTACTTACATTTTGTTTACAAGGTGAATATGTAGAAACACAGAGACACTGGCCATCAACAACATCAATCACATTCCTAAGGCTATCAGCCATCATCATCAGCACCATCATCCATCCCCAATGGCCCATTTCATCAGCACCTTTGATACACACATAGATTCACACCTCACACCTCTCACCTAAT
Source organism: Gymnoscopelus microlampas (assembly GCF_963454915.1). NCBI lineage: Eukaryota > Metazoa > Chordata > Actinopteri > Myctophiformes > Myctophidae > Gymnoscopelus > Gymnoscopelus microlampas. Next base: position 24,217,923 of record NC_139942.1, on the reverse strand, counting down.
GGTCAATTAATGGTATGCAAATGTCTCCTGAAATCGTCTTTAAAAGCACAGCATGTCTGCTGCTATGCCACACAATCTCTGGACAGTGTGGTGTAAACATGGCAATTGTTTGCTTTGCCCTACATCCCGGCCGGTGAGATAGTAGACGCATTCAATCGCCACACATCGACGTCGACAGAACGGCTAGAACCTCTTGTGGACTACATCCGTGACACCTGGATGAATGGCCAGTGGAAACCACAGCAGTGGTGCGTTTACCGACAAGCCATCCGAACCAACAACGATGTGGAGGGATGGCACTACAGACTCAACAACGCAGCACAGCGGCCAAGCTTGAATCTGTACCTGCTTGTGTCGTTGTTGTACAAAGAAGCTGGTACAATCTCACACCTACAACGTCTCGTCACAATGGATATGGTGGCACGCTACCAGCGAAAGAAAACTAAGGACACACAGGGCAAACTGGTGAAACTATGGGATGCCTATGCAATGAAGGAGTTGGACATCACCCAGCTGCTGGCAGCTGTTGCTGAGGTGAACACGATGCCACACGGGGTCGGACTGGCAAGAGCGGACAGCGAGGTCTAGCCTGGTCTCCTTTCTCTTTTTTATTCCCCCATTTTTTGTATATAACTATTTTTGATAGTTTGATAGTATGACTGAAATAGTGCACATTCGATCAGACTCAGCCTTTTTGTAATATTTTTGACCTTTTTTTCAATCATTGAAATTGTTTTGATAGTATGACTGAAATAGTGCACAAAGACTCAGCCTTTTTGTAATATACATTTTATTTCACATTGTTTTGTATATACTACTATTTTTGACCTTTTTTTCAATCATTGAAATTGTTTCACACTGCCCTGTTTTGTCAAATAAAAGAACAGTTACTTTAATTCATTTCACCTCTTGTGTTGTGTTTAATGATGGCAACTAGTGTAGATCTGCTACTTTCAAATGATTTTAGAGGAGAGGAGGACAAAACAGGCTTACAATATTTACTCTTAAATATACTATAACACTTCTTAAAACAAAGTATGCAACTGGGGGAGCATGCTTACAATATTTACTCTTAAATATACTATAAATATACTCAGGACCTCCCTCACCGTCACCTTGTACCTTGTACTCTACTACCCTCTAGGGGTTACACAGAGCTACTACTTCAGACAACCAGACCCGGTCGATCTGGGTCGAGCTGTCTCAAAATCGCGGCTGGTCGACCTGTCTTGGGTCGACATGTCTGGTGACCGTTGTTTGTACGGCCTCAAGATGACACACTGGGTCTGAAGTTTATTGCGCAGAGTTTTGGATATTGACACAAATTGCAGTGTGTGGAACATTCACTTTTTCATAAAAGCTTTTAACTTGGCGGTGGTAGAAAGTAACTCATTTACAATTTTGAGGTATTTTTTACTTTACTGGAGTATTTCCAATGTTCAGTACTTTTACTTCTACTCCACTAAATCTCAGAGGCAAATATTATACTTTTACTCCTCTACAATTATTTGAAAACTTTAGTTACTAGTTACTTTGTAGATTTTGATTATCAATACAAAACATACATTCACCTTCAGGCCTAAATATACTTCGACTATTTGAAAAGATCTGATCAACAAGCTCACAATGTCCAATGTGTTGCTTTGCAATGTGAGCTTGTAGATCTGCTATTTTCAAACGATTTATTACACATTTTGAACATTTGAAAATGGGACATTTCTGCACAATGAGTTTGAGACTGAGTACTTTTTACTTTTGGTACCTTTATTATAAGTAGGCCTACAATTTCATGCCAATATACTTTTGTACTTTTACTCAAGTAAATTCAGAATCGTGGTATTGGTACTTTTACTTTAAATACAAATCTTGAGTACTTCCACAACCGCTCATTCTCTGCTGTAGTGTAGACTCTACTGACGCAGCGATGTTCCTCCTCCTCCTCGCAACATCTCTCTGTAAGAGCACTGCTTATCATTATGATGAACTACTGTCTGCCATACAAGCTTCAAGCCCTCATCGCACATATACAAGGATAAATAGGCCTTCAACTCTGCAGTATCGCATGGATCTCTTTACAGAGAAAGGGACGCCAAAGAATTAACGAGGAATACATTTTTTAGGCTATTTTACGCACGGGGCTTCGATCGTCAACTAACTTTACATTTATAGGCTACATAATGCAACACTATTTCGCTGTCCACGATAAGACTTGTACGGATTTTTTCTTTTCTTTGAGAAAGCAGAGCCTTTTTTGACCGGACAACTTTAAGAAAAAGAGAGTCAGACTAAACGTCAGAATTGCACATTTACGCGTTTTGTGAAGTTGGAACTTTGATTGGGAAGCATGATGGTTACTGCATTAAGGATAGTGCATCTCACCACGGGTATGGTGATGGCTTTACACTTCATTATCAGCCAGATGGAGATCATGTGTGTTTATGGTAAGTCTCAAAATCGCTCTTTTTTTAATCAGACATGGCATGAGAGGGCAATGTTGATGTGATCAACATTGCAGTCTATATAAGCCTATGGCCCCAGGACACTTCCATAAGAGTAAGGTACTGTAGGCTTCTAAAATGTATTTGATGATGTATTGTAGAGCTACACAATTATTGTGTTCTGGTCCTGTCCATGTTGCACCTCATTCACATCAAGTAAGCCTATCATATAGCATCATATTTCTATCGCATCTTATTTTTTTTGTGGCAAAAATGTTGCAGAGAGTTGAAATTTAACATATATATATATTTTTTTTTTATAAATATCTTTATTATTTTCAGTTAAGATTGACAAGTCAGAGCAGTTAGACATTTTTGAATTGTCTCCCTTTCCCCATCCCTCCCCCCACGTTGTTATCGTTTTCTTACTTTCTTTTCCAAAAAGACAATTAAAAAAAAATTAAGAATAAAATATAATCCAGACAAACAAACATAGGCCTACATGATATCAAGCTAGGTATATTTTGACCGTTAAGTCAATGGTCATATTATTATAAAGTTATTGCGCATAAATGTCATTCCATCATGAGATGACAAAATGTTTACTTTCTCCACCACCGTTTTAACATTAAAACAGTTGTTACTGATGTATAAGATGAAGTATAGAGCATCAGGCCTCATAGAGCCACACTGCTAATAGTGCCACTCCCCCATATCCCTTGTGCTGGGACTGTTGGTGTGAGGAATGTGAGACATTCCTTCACTCTCTGCTGTGAAGGAGAGTCTTAGCACACAGAGTTGTCACTGGAAGGGAGAATGATGGGGTGACCATGTGTGTGTTTGCCACATGGTGATGGTCGGGGATTGTTTTCGTCCCATTGCAGATAGCACCCACGATTGGAAGTGCTGTGTCTTCATCTAGACCGGGGGGTCTTCAACAGAGGGTCCGGGGACCCCTAGGGGGTCCTCAGAGGAGGGAGAGCTAGTGCATCTGCCTCAGAGTTACTACAGGGCCACCAAATCTTTGTGTGATAGGAACGTTTATTTTACATGAACCTCTTGAACCCTACCCTTTTCTATGGAGAACTTCAGCCAAAATAGCAGATCTACAAGCTCACAATGCCTGGCGCTGCGAGGCATTGTGAGCTTGTAGATCGGCATTGTGAGCTTGTAGATCGGCTTGTAGAATCTGCGACACAATTTTATACAATATGTAGTGGGGGTCCCTGCTTCATCTCTCTCTCAGCTAAGGGGTCTTCAAAAACATTGAAGACCCCTGATCTAGAGGATATCTTTGATATAAAGGGGCCTCCGCATTGAATAGGCCATTAAAGATTCCGCCAATTCTACCGCAGAAGCTCAAAAGTCCAGACGGTTTTACGCTTTAGGCAAATTTTGACCCTTAAAAGTTCTCTCAAACACAAAAATCAAGAATGGGTAAAAAACAAAAGAGGTGACTAAGCACTGTTACAAGAACATAGGCCCTCCTTTGTGATCCATAGGAGTCTACCAGCCTGAAACCAAGACACTGGCCCCTCCAGAAGTAGGGACTGACATAAATGAAGAGGGCCCCAAGATGAGGTGGAGGAGATGGGCATCAAGGAACAAGTCTGTGTCCCCTAGTTGGGCCGTTGATAAGAGGGGCCACTACCGAGATCAGCACCAGCTAGAGGAGTCTGACCCTGACCTGCTGACTGAGGAAGGACATGGCAATGCTACACAGATAGTGGTAGGTGAATATTGTTGTACAGTATGGTGCACTATTTATGAGCAGTTAGAGCAGAACTTAAACCCTCTAGACCAGTGATTCTCAAGCTGTGGGGTTGACACTGGTGGGCCGTGAGGATACTGCAAGTGGGCCCCCAAATATTTTGCAAAACAAATTGTAATCACACAAAAAGTCACAAAAAAAGCATTTTTTTTCTTTAAAATTTGAACAATGGACTTCCATAAGTTACTGTCCACCACTGGCTTCAACAATAGCGTTTTCGTTTGACAGGACATTGATCACATCTACTATACATCTAAAATGTACGGCTCAGGAGACCCTGCCAGCAGAGAGCTGTGGGTGGACATTGATGAGATGGAAGAAAGCAACTGGAAGGTCCATGGCTTCCTGTCCACCACCCACAGACAAGCAGCGGTATGGACTCTGTTCATGAGAATAGTTTGAATCATTGCTAGTCTTTATCTTCTGTGTATAAAATGGCCAATGGACGAATACATGAGAAAAGTGAAAATGTATAGAAGGCAAGATTGGAATCGTCGCAATCTTAATTCAGGGAATCGATTTTCTTCCAAACAGAATAGAACTAAAGACACACTGGGTCTGAAGTCTGAACTCAATACTTGTGTGTATTTTCTTATTCTCTTATATGCCTTCCTTTGCTTTCAGAGAGTGAATCTGTCCTTTGACTTTCCTTTCTATGGCCATATACTAAAGGAAATCACCGTGGCAACTGGAGGTAAGTGTTCTACGGCTACGCCACCACTCCATCTTTTGTCTGCAAATTATGAGTGGAGAATTATAAATGACTAAAATGTGTTGAGACATGGAATAAGGTACAGTGCAATATTTATACATTTTTGATCGCAATACTAATATACAGTAGGAAGCTTTAAGAAATTAACCTTTTTGTTTCAGTCCAGAATATCAGATGGAACCATACAATTGTAAGGTCATGAAATGGTTTATATCCAGTGTGTCTTCATGCCCTACAAAATAACTTAAGGTGACCTGTGTGTGTGTGTGTGTGTGTGTGTGTGTGTGTGTGTGTGTGTGTGTGTGTGTGTGTGTGTGTGTGTGTGTGTGTGTGTGTGTGTGTGTGTGTGTGTGTGTGTGTGTGTGTGTGTGTGTGTGTGTGTGTGTGTGTGCTTGTGTGTGTGCTTGTGCTTGTTTGCGTGCTCTCCTTCACAGGTTTCATTTACACAGGAGACATCATCCATAGGATGCTAACAGCCACTCAGTATATTGCTCCTCTGATGGCGAACTTTGACCCCAGCCTATCCCAAAACTCCACTGTGCTTTACTGTGACAACGGTAAGATTAATTTAACACATAAGTTGCTGGGAAGACCAACATTGAAAGCAATCCACCGAAGAAATACATTTGTACTGGAGAGGGTGATGCTGTACACAGTAAAACCGTTGCTTTACGACCTCAGATCAGACGAGACGACCGCTGAATTTAAGCATATTACTAAGTGGAGGAAAAGAAACTAACAAGTATAGGATGCAAAAAAGTGAAAATAGCCGATCTACAAGCTCACAATGCGTCGCAACATTAGATCGTCTATTTTCATTATTTTCAACATTTCCATTCCATTTCCTCAAAAGTTACGGTTTTATGGATCTATGATCTATGCAACGATGTGTACTGATATTGTGTGCATAGGTGGAAAAATTCACTGTAGGTGTGCTATCATTTCATTCATGCCTTTTCAAAGGAAATGTTCGCAAGCATGTTGGACAGTATCAGATGACAATCACACAGGCTGAGCAGCATCAAATGTATTTAACATTTAAACACTGACATTTTGGTCTGTGTGTGTGTGTGTGTGTGTGTGTGTGTGTGTGTGTGTGTGTGTGTGTGTGTGTGTGTGTGTGTGTGTGTGTGTGTGTGTGTGTGTGTGTGTGTGTGTGTGTGTGTGTGTGTGTGTGTGTGTGTGTGTGTGTGTGTGTGTTTAGGCACAGCGTTGGTGGTGCAATGGGACCATGTTCATCTACAGGACAGTTTTAACTTGGGAACCTTTACATTCCAGACCACCCTGCACAGTGACGGCCGTATCATCTTTGCCTACAAAGAGGTGGCACTCCTCTTCATCGTATTACATTACATTACATTACATTACAGGACATTACATTACATTAATTACTGTTATGTTATTTTTTCATAGATCTCCATTGACATCAACAACATCAGTGCAAATAATCACCCTGTTAAAGTGGGCCTCTCAGATGCATTTGTGGTGCTTCATGATTTGGAGCAGATTCCAAGTGAGTATAGCAGAATATAGAGATAAAAACTTTGATAATGTATCACTGCCATCAGAGGGAACCAAATACATTAATTAATCTTTTGAGGGATCAGTTATAAGACTGTTAATTCTGCAATTCTGCTAAATTCAAGGTAGAATTAAATTCAAGGTTCAAGATGTTCTTCTGTCAAAAGTGATGTAATACCAACACTAAGGATCTGCCCACTGTCATATGTTCTTGGTGCAGACGTCAGGAGGAGAACCATCTATGAGTACCACAAAGTAGACATCCTAAAATCCAAGATCTCCAATTCTACAGCCATTGAGATGCTACCTCTACCCAGTAAGTCATCTTTACTAACAGTTTAGAACATGGGTCTTCAACAGGGGGTCCGGGACCCCTAAGGGGTCCTCAGAGTTTCCACAGGGGGGCAACCAAATATTTTGTATTTACATTAACCCTACAGTACATATTAATAGAAAAAATAAACAAAAACTTGAATTTACACAACACTGATGATAGGGCTGTCAGACAAAGTCTATGAGGCTATCAATGAAATATGAAAAAGTTTAAATATGTAGTGGGGGTGCCTTCTTCATCTCTCTATCAGCTAAGGGGTCCTTGGCCAGAAAAACTGTTGAAGAACCATGGTTTAGACGCAAGCTGCACAGCTACTGTACACTATCTTATGCAAGGCTCTGTCCTTCTGCCTCTGACTCTTCTCACTCAGCCCATTGTATTTCTACATTCCCAGCATGTCACCAGTTCTCCAGCTGTGACGCATGTGTCACGTCTCAGATTGGCTTCAACTGCACCTGGTGTAGCCGACTGCAAAGGTACGCAGCAATTGTTTTAAGTTCAAATGCAATCACATATTCAACTCTCTATATCAACCCTGTAATTGTCTGAGATATGTTGCATTTCTATAGCATTAAAAAAGAGAGAGAGAGAGAGAGAGAGAGAGAGAGAGAGAGAGAGAGAGTCGATAGTTGCATGACTATACTTCTGCCACCTTTTGCTGCAAAAGGCTCTGATTATCATATTTCATTTAATTATAATACAAGTTACAACACAATTTATGCCCTGCTAGTTTAGAGAATTGTGTTTGTGTTCTTTAATTTTTCACTACAATAAATGCAATACCTTGTAGTCTTCAAATAATATCTACAATAATACACCAAGCGACACCAATGTCCTCTTCGCAATCATGATATCCTATGGTTTGTGCTTCCTGTTGTCAGATGCTCCAGTGGCTTTGACCGTTATCGACAGGACTGGGTGGACTCAGGCTGCCAAGAGGAGGTGCCCATTATTTTTTCTTAAATTGCATCAGCACTGGCTGTACCTCTCTACAAGAAAATATAATAATATAAATCGGTCCTTCTTTTTGCAGAGACGGGATCCTAGGTGCACCACCCCGGTTATGAACAAGTCACACAACACATTTCACAGCCTTGTGCACGTGACCACTCCCGTCATCTCGACCACGTTGCAGCAGAGGACCACCAGCACCACCTCCCTTCCCCTTACAAAGATCTCCACCACCAGCAGCCCCATCAGCAGCTCTACACCCAACAGATCTGTAGCTACTCCCCAGTCAACTACCAGCACACCTACGGAAGGTTGGTTCTTGTACTTGTAATTGTTACCTTACTGGCACAATGTAACAATTACAAAATAAAAATATGAATGTTATTACCTTCCATTATGCTTACCAATCAAAATGTCTGCAGTGAAATGGATCTGTTTGTCAGCAAAGGAGTCTATTTGTTTTTTCATAAGCATGCACTGCTTTGAAGAAAGTGTTTTTAGACAGTACACACATTCAGTGGTGGAAAGTAATTGCGTACTTACGGCGCGCTCCCACCAAAACATGGTCGGCTAGCGTTAAACGCAGGTTGTGCACGGCCACAGTTTTTTGCAGCCAGCGGATTCTAAAAAACGGGAGTGACGCGCCTGTCACTCACTTTCAGGACCCTCCCCGTAGCCCGCACCGCCTTCTGCCTTGAGCACTATGCTTGAGCACCATGGTGCCTCCTGAGTCTTGGGACGGTGCGCCTTCAACACACCCGATTGGGCAGAGGGGGAAAATCAGCTCCTGCCTCCAGCAAGTCGTGTAGAGCGGATATACGCACGGTCTGCGCGACAGGCGGAAAGATCCGCCTTTGCGTGAATCCACGCATTTACATTGACAAAGCATTGGCAGATTCTGCCCCAGAGGTAAAATAAAAGTGCGGTGGGAGCGCGCCCTTAAGTACAATTTTGGGTTACTTTTACTTTACTGGAGTATTTCCAATTCTCAATACTTTTACTTCTACTCGACTACATCTCTTCCAAAACAGAGGCAAATATTGTACATTTCGGCCATTTGAAAATAGCCGATCTACAAGCTCACAATGCGTCGCATCGCGACGCATTGTGAGCTTGTAGATGTGCTATTTTCAAAATATTTTTACACATTTGAAAACTTGTGAAACGGAACATTCTGCATAGTGAGTACTTTCTACTTTTGGTACTTTAAGTACAATTTGATGCCAATACATTTGTACTTTTACTCAAGTAAATGTAGGACTTTTACTTGTAACAGAGTATTTCTACATTGTAGTATTGATACTTTTACTTAAGTAAAAAATGTGAGTACTTTTTCCACCACTGCACACATTATGGGTATGAAGCTCTTGTGTCTATGGCTACCGCTGCCTTGTACCATTGGCATCACAGAAGTACACAAACCGTAAGCCCAGTAATGACTGCCCTCGCAGGTATTATTGCCGTGATGTTGTGTATGTTGCCTTGAGATCAATGCAATATAGACTCCATGAACTTGCCAAGTGATGCTGAGAATGTGTTGAAGAATGTGCCATAGTTACAGTACTGGACAGACGTGATTTGCTGAGGTTGAAATTAGTTTCTAATAATGTCTTTACCACCACGTAGCAACTCATAATGTAATAAAACTACATTATGAGTGCATAACGTAATAATGGCTTTTCGCATAATGTAATAATGTATTACATTACACATTCATTATTACAGTATGTAAAAGGTCATTACTACATTATGTGCTCATGGTTTTATTATGAGCTTTAATTATATCTTAAGTGTGCAGCAAGTATGAGTTGCTGCACACCAAGCCGGATCATTTTACATTGATGAGTCTCACTGTTTTTGCCCATGTTTATCTGTGCTGTTGTGAGACCATGCAGTCACTTCCTATTCCGGACTATTTCTGCACAGGGTAGGGCTACTGTTATTTATTTTCATCTCGTCAGTAACTGTTTGTTGTCACTGCATGGTATTCTGGCCCAAGTTATTCAGACTCCGTCAGAGGTATGACAGTTTGAGGGTCAAGTGGTCAGCTATTTGCCAGCCCACTGTTAACTCATAGATGAGCATATACAATGTCATGTTAAATACTGCATACTCTGCCCAGTTGCTGAGGGATGACGGTATGGATGTGTATCTGCCTGTGTGGCTGGGGCGGTTTGTTTTGACATGTGCTCTTTCCTGGAAGGAAAAGGTAGAGTTGTTCTTTAGAGTAATCTCAAGGTTAACAGCAGTTCGATGGTGGGTGGAGCATGGCAGGGTTCTGAATGCTACAGGGGGGGGGCATTGATTCTTGGTACTGTATGGCACTGTACCATACAGTGTTATACAGTACCATAGCACTGTACGGCACTGAACTGTACTGTATGGCACTGTGCTGCACTATGAATTATTATTTTTTATATATAAAATGACTACGTCCTCTCTCCTCAATATAACATCAAATTAAAGTCAATTATTATAAATAATTAAAATAACCTTTATGCTGATTAGGATGAGATTTTTGGCCTGTCCATCATTCTACTTCAGCAGGACTTTTAGTTTGTCAATTGTAAGCTAAATGTAAAAATATATATATATTTTTTACATTAAGTATGATCTTATTGGTAAACAGTGTTTTTCATATATCTCCAAAGTATAGATCAGTTTATCAGTGTCCCCATATTTCATGTCATCCCTAGTTACATTCATCAAAAAAACATTGTAAATACAGTTTAGAATTTGTAACATATAAATATAAACAATCATGTATTGCTCATAATATAATCAATATGTACACATAATAATAACGCTTCAAATCAAAGTACACAGCTTTAGCTAACATGTTTAGCAAGTACTGTAATTAGCAAATTAGCTTGAAATTATAAACCCTATTGCAGTCAACCCTGTTTCTTTTCCATAGTAATGCCTTGTAACGGGGTTGACAAAACTAATAAAACATGAATGAAAGAAAGTCATAAACTATGAAATTACACAGCCTGAGACGGCACAATACAATTTATTGTCATTTTAACGTGTGGTTATTCATTACTGTAGCTATTTAAAAAGTGATGATTCAAGTTATTTTACCGATGTATAGGCACCGATGTTGTGCTCCTTGAAATTCCTGTTATTTTAAAAAATCGGCATGGTAGAGTTTATTAATACATTATGTAGTACATCTGCAGTGGTTGGAGGTGGTCTCCCTACTCTTCCATTGAGAAATGTAGACCCTGGTGTCGGGTAGGACATCTAAGTGCAATATCTCTCCTAGCCAAGCAGGGATTCCATCTTGGGAGAACAGCAGAAATTTCGTCTCCCACGCAAGGTTTCGGACAAGACATGAAAATTACAGATTGCAGCTTAAACTCTAAAGCATCTTATGAAGGCCAGCATCCCGAAGAACACTTCAAAGTCACTATACGAGAAACCTGTAAAGTGTGTGAAAGTTCTGCAATGTGGTGGTGAGGTCATCAGACTTTGAATACAGAGATTCCTTGTTTCATTCCCATGCATTCCATGGAAGTTCCTCTCTTAACTACAGGTTCATGTTTTGAAAGTTAACACCAAGAAGTACTCTTCAGCACTAGGAGAACCTGCCTAGAGTGTGAAGTTTCTGTGTGTACAGTGTTGAGGTCCTCAGAACTTGAATACAGAGGTTACTTTTTCGATTTCCACGCCTTCCATGGTTATGCTGGTGAAGGTCCTCTCTTAAATACAGAGCATGTTTTGAAAGTTAATATCCAGAAGTACACTTCAAGAGCACTAGGAGAATCTGTCAAGAGTGTGGCGTTACCATTGGTGCAGTGGTAAGGTCAGGTAACCGCAGCCTCTGCAGGTTAAGCAGGTTCAAGTGCCCCTCTCTCCCAGTGTTTTAGTCTCACAAACCCAGAGAGGTTAAGTTGTGGCAAGAACATGCTCACCCTAATGAGCCTTCTATACTGAGTGATGATGTCAGTATCATGGTCAATATCATGTGACAAGGGCCTGATATCCCATCCCTGTGACAGGGCTGTGACAAGCTGTCAGGCTCTGTCTTAGCCCTGTCACAGGGATGTCAGGATCTGTCACAGCCCTGTCACATCAGGCCCCTCTCAAAGCACTGTGTGACAGGGCTGGTAACATGGTTACATGACAGGGGCCTGTGACAGGGCCATGACAGCCCTGCCATTCAGTGCTGTGAGAGGGGCCTGATGTGACAGGGCCTGATACCCATTTGCAAGTCTACTTTCTCCCTGGGCAGTAGGCTAATAATTGCATAATAATAATCACATCCTAACAGTTCAGTAAAATCTGATAAGTAAATCGATTAGATGTTTTCTACATGATATAAGCATCACAATACACAATAAAGACATGTCTTACATTTTAATTGGGTGTTGGGGGCGGTAAAGGACCTGGATATTGGATAGGGGCACTGGCCCAAAAAAGGTTGAGAAACATTGGTATCTTTTTACAGTGTTCTGTCAAATAAACTTCCACTGTCATAATTCGTCACTCATAAAATAATATGCAATCGATATGGTTATTTGCAAATGAGATTAGATGAAGTTCAGTAAGCAGTGCATTTGAACTGTATCTTCTGTGCCACAGCAACTGAGTTGGACGCCCCGGAGGGCACAGAGGAGCAGCTCCAGACTGGTCTCCTGGTGGGTGTCATCCTGGTGATGGTCATCATGGTGAGCGCCATCCTTCTGACTGTCTACTTGTACAACCACCCCACCTCCAATGTCAGCCTGTTCTTCATGGAGGTCAGTGTGTGTGTGTGTGTGTGTGTGTGTGTGTGTGTGTGAGCGAGTGAAAAAAGAAAAGAAAATGTTTGAAAATGTGTGTTCTATAGTCCAAAATAGGGACGCCAATTTGAAAATGGCTGATGAATGTATGGTTGTCTATATTCTCTATAACGTGTGTGTCACATGTAGACGGACGGCCGTGGATTCTGATGCAGTCGGGGTCCATCTATAATCTGCAAAAATATTCAGAAGTAAAATACTGTATGCTTAAAAGAACTGAATTTGAGGTTAAATGTGAACGCTAGGGGCGGCAGTTGCCATCCCCTGGGACCCCAAATGACGCCCTTGCGCAGAACAGGAACAGTAAGGTTCACGCAGTTAATATTCCCCCCAGGTAATGCATCCAATCTTCCCCTAACTGACCTCTCTATTTACAGTCTCCACCTTTCTCTTTGCCCATTTCCAAACAGAGGCGCCCCACCCGCTGGCCAGTAATGAAGTTCCGTCGGGGTTCAGGGAACCCCTCCTACGCTGAGGTGGAGGCCCCTGGCCAGGAAAAAGACAGCATTGTGGTCATAGACCCCAAACAGTCCTTCATCATATCAGGTAGAAGAGAGAGCGAACAAAAAGAAGGCTTTATCGTTCCTGATCAAAGGGAGCGTTTTCTGGTTTCAGACAACTCCTGACTAGAACTACTGTGTGTATCCCGGGAGTCTTTATGGACAGAGCTGGTTCTCTTTATGCGCTGGAGGCACGGAAGCGTTTCTTCCTTGAATTGGTTGAATGGTTCCTTGAATTGCTTTCTGTTCGTCTATTGCTTGAGTTGAGCTTGAGGACAGAACTGACTCATTGCCAGCCTGCCGGCAATGGTCGGTCAGGGACCAATCAGCAGCCTCAGTCATAAATATCAATACAACTGAAAAACACGTTTTTTCAATGGTAGTGGATGGAGAGAGGATTTTGGTCCAACAGCAACCAGTCGGTGCAAAGAGGGGTGGGACCACGGGCAGGACTTGACAAAGGGTCAATTGGAACTGGAGAAGGTGATGGAAGTAAAATGTGTAACATAAAGGTGGTGTAAGTGATAATTATTTGAGTGTTAAATAGCTCTATACTCCGATAGTAATCATTACTGGAGTGTTCAGTAACAGGGGTCTCCCGTCTCCAGCTCTTTATGAAAGATAATAATCGGGATACCAATTTTATCCAATCAGGAGGAGAGAGAACGTGTTATACAAGTGAAATTGTAAGTGATGAAAAAAAATGAGCAGACAAAATCGGAACTGGAACACTATAAAATATAAACTGATAACTGACCTATCCGTGGTTCTCTCTCTTGATTGAATAAAACGTGTATTTCGACCTGAAAAATGTATCATCTGTTTACTAGAGCTAGAGATATCGGGAGATTACTATCGGAATATAGAGCTTCAACTTTTAAACTAAAAGTTTGTTTTTAAACAAAGAAATATCACATACAACACCTGTAACTCAACATAGGATACATTTTTACTAATTGACTCAGCTACAACAATGTGGCTTCTTTTTTAATGTATTGTATGATTGTATTTGCTTTGAGCCATTACTCCTCCAAGGACTGACTGTGACTAATGAGAGGAAAGTTTTTTCTTTTTTTTTTACAGCATAAATCTGTACTAATGTAAATATTCCTCTGTCTGGTGACAGGTATGTGTGAAGACGTGGATGTCACAGAGTGACAAATCGACTGAAACTAACTTATTGTGTTGTTCTCTGCTCAGGTCATTCACCTGTGTTTACTGCAACATATCCTAAAGGATAGGCTGAAAATTAAAATGTTTTATTATGGTGTATGTTTGCCTCCAAAGACGGCTTGTTATTTTCCAGAATTGTTGTGTGTTGTTCCCACACCTCCTTCAGATTCAGGAATGTCGTACATGGATGCTATATCCTCCTCGTCTCAAAAATACAGACGAAATTCCGCACCTTTTTTCACCCACCTTCATGTACCTTAAAGGAGGCAGTGAAACGGTTTAGGTCCTGTGCTTGCATGACAACTAATGAGAAAATGTTCACCTTCAGTGGAACAAAAGTTTTAAACTTTGTCAAAATATACGTATATATTTGTATTTATTATATTCCAGTATAGTGGGAATAAACTGAAACGATGCAACCAATTTACTGATTGATTTATTGCACACATTAAACATGTACATTTGGAGGCTATAAAGACCAAACAACAGTACAGATTGCTGTGACATATTAAAATTTAAATACATGTATTATTATCTGTAGTCAACAATTACTGTAATCAATAGTTTTCAGTATAACAAGTTATCGATTTAGTATATGATAGTTTTTCCCACATCCTTAATATTCTTGAACTATTCACATTGATGATCTATAAACTGTTAATTTTGCAAACATATAAAATAAGTGCAGTTTTAATCACAGATTTTGTCCAGAGGCTACACAACTGGTTTGGGAAGATAACAGAACCGTACTGTTATAGTACTGAATAAATATGGCTTCTTTCACTAAATTGTTGAAACGTCAACAAACAAAACATGATTGACATCCCATAAGGTGCACACTATAAAAAATGGTAAAATCTTAATTTAAGTATACTATATACTAATTCCCAAACTATTTTCTCTCTGGACATCAATGACTAAGTTGAATAAGTTTCATGTCGGTCAGCCCCATGAAATCAATTCCAAACCCATGAGGAATTCTGAGGAATGTTGAATACTGAAAGTAGCTGAAAGTAAAGACTTTTGTGTCTGAAGATACAACCATATTTAGCAATGCAACATACTGTGCCATAGCTGTGTTCTTTGAGGTGTAGTGTACAGTAGATTAGGGCTGGGCAAAATGGACAAAATCAATTATCACAATATTTTTGACCAAATATGATCGTATTGTGATAAATGTGTTCCTTTGTTATTTGTCAAAAATATTCACATCGTGCCGCGTTGTGAGCTTGTAGATCAGCTATTTTTGAAAAAAGAATTAAGTATAAAATAGGGCTCAAGAGATGAAAAACAGGAAAAGACCACACTTATGCCATGTCACGATATTACAATATCCAAAATCCCAGACAACATCTAGTCACAATATTGATATAACATCAATATTTTGCCCAGCCCTACTTTAGATTTAAGGCAGATAGCACCAGGTCCCACAATGTGACCTACAGTATAAAGTCTGCAGAGTGACAGGGTCGAGGCACTGCTGTGGTTGTACAGTAGATAATGCAGCGGTTGGTTCCCATTTGGTAGGGTCTTGCACATGGCACTGTCTGGGTGTCATCCTAGATTTTCTTGCCTTTGGGACATGGTCAAGTAAAGATACGGTGCATTTGTGTTTCATTGTCTAAATGTCAATTTTTCTCTGGAATATAAAAGTGAGATAAAAATAACAACAACAAATAAACTATGAAGCTATCTCACCTCTGAAAGCTGAAAATGTCTTGGTGAATAGATCAAACTGGTGTAAAATAATTACCTTTCATTGGTGGTGCAGGTAGCCGTCTCCTAAGCTGTCTTGTTGAATCCAGGGTGATTGGCTGCAAGGACAAGCATTAGAAAATGTGACGTCCTTGTCTTAATCCAACACGTAGACATTTCTTACTAGCTTGCAGTTTAATCATAACATATTTTCATACAGTACCATGATTGGAACGGCCTTGGCCTTGGTTAAGCGTGGCCGAGTGTCCACATTTAACCCTGCGTTCTTCAAAGCAGCAATTCTAACCGAGATGTCAGATATCTAGACCACATTTGAGAGGATACATGTTAAAATAGCTGTAAAAGCAGTTATGTACACCAGTAACATTAAAAGCTCAGGGTCTCTTGAGCATTCATAGAAATATATTGTATATGAATGTGTGCAGTGCACACAAAGGGCAAGATAAATGAAGCATAGCGTTAGTTCATGCAGGACACAGAAGTCGTGCACGCCAAAGCTGTAACCAGCGGTCAGTCAGCTGATGTGAACATCAGCTTTCTATTCCCCATTCACACCTCAGCTGGTCATTACGTCACTCACTCATACTCCAATCACAGCTCACACATTAGCAGAAAGGTTCCTTTAAATACGGTTCAAATTCTCTAGGTCTCTGCTGGTCTTGCTGCCTGACCACTTCTGCTAAGCTGCCTCCTCCACCCCAGCCTCCACCTTTTTTGATAATAGTCTGGCATAGGCTAAAATACTGTGATTATCATGTATATCTGCTTGTTTAAAGTCTGTATAGGCTAAAATACTGGTGATTATCATGTATATCTGCTTGTTTAAAGTCTGTATAGGCTAAAATACTGGTGATTATCATGTATATCTGCTAAGTCATCTAATATGTCACAATACTGCTTATTGTTCACATTGTATCCCTATGGGGGATTTGCTTAAGCATTCTCTGAATATATGCTTAGCAGGCTGCTTCGACAAAATTCAGTGAATATTCTCCCAAGAGCGGAGCTTTAACGCCAAGTTTAACTGTATTCCATTTGTGGCAATAAATGGTGATCTTAATCTACTGAGACGAGAGTGTTTCTTATTGAACTGACTATAGGTCTGATCCTTAAACCAGCAAGGTTCCATGTGGTTTGGGGACATGGCCTTGATACCATCTCTGAACACAGTAGTATTAAAGATCACACTCTGGCAAATGCCTTCATCGCCAAAATAACTTATACAGGTAGCAGAATTATGTTATCAGATTAAGCTTGTCCCTACCCACCTGTAGTTCAGACTGTTGAACTTTGGCAGCTGCTGATGCAACCTGTTCTTCCAGGAATGACAACTCCTTGTCAGAAGTGGCATCGCTGACACCCCTGGCACACTCCTCCAGGTCACTCAGCTCTGCCTCCAGGCTGAACACCGTACCTGCAGCCACATACACCTAGAACAATAAGAGGTTAACACAGCTGAAAAGGTTTCTTTACAGAATGAGATGTCTTCCATTTTTAAAGGGTCTACACCATGAATTTTAACTTTTTCTTCATTTTTGTGTGTTTTTGGTCTCCCCCACCTCTCTTCTGTTCCAACAAATACCCGACTTCGAGCATGCAGGCTTTCATAGGCTATCTGTGGTTTTCATGTAAATTGGTCTGAAAACAGTCCGTCAGATTTGTTCCCCCACCCTACGTCACGTCTGGGAACAATTCCTCCCGTTTTTCAGTTCTAACCAAAAAAAAAAAAATCCTCAAAAAAAAAAACATTTTTTTTTTCATTTTTAAATTTTTTTTTTTTTTTTTACTTTTTCCACACAGAACCAGGACATGACATGCATACAAACTGGCTCAATAGCGCCCCGTGCCAAACAGGACAATGTGGTATTGCAGGTGAAAGTGCTTTATAAGCCAAGTTAGTTGGAATGAGTATATCTGAGGCTTGATTTAGACTCAAACCTTTTGAAAAACGTTTGAGGGACATAAACAATATGATATCAAATATTATTATTATTTTTTAAATTCATGGTGTAGCTCCTTTAAAGTATGAGTTATTGCTGATTATACGTAAGTGAAAGTCTTAGAAGGCTCTTTCAATATTAGCAAGTCAACATCAAGTAGCAATACCTTTCTACATTTTAGAATGTGATCCTGCAACAATACCAAGAACTATAGTAGGAATTCAACTGTACAGTATTCTCTTGTTGTGTCTTGTTGTGTCTCTTGTCTCAAAAGAACAGCATCAGTGAAACCCCTAAAATAAAGTATACAGCAATTCGAGTGAAATGGATTGCAAGTGCGACGTGTTCAGCATCCAAATTCTGGGAGCAAGATTTGAGGTAGACAGAAGAAAGCACAAGTACAGTTGCAACTCAGGTCAGTTTCACTAAGAATAGAGGGTTTAAGTGGTTAAACATAAAAGCAAATTATGTTGAATCCCCTCACATTCTCTTCCATCCTGGAGAACTGTTGGTCCAGCTTCTTGGGGTCAGTGTTAGGGGGCAGGGAGAGGATGCAGGGCTGGGTGCTACTGTCCTCTCGGCCCTCCACACCTTGTAGCAGCTCCTCTGTAGCGTTCAACACCTTCAGCACCTCAGTGGTGATACTGCACAGTGACAACGCTGAGTACCTCTGTATAGCACCGCACACATGCATGCATACACACACACACAAGCACATACAGTACAAATTACATTAAGGTACACATGGGGAAAGATCAAATGCCCTCAGAAAAAAAGAGGGCTAATAAGCCAAATATGCCTTAACCCATTGAGACCTGAAGCCGATTCTACATGTCTCCTAAATCTCAACAGTATTCTGAAAAATGTATGTTTCTTTATCAGTGGTGCTCAATATTTTTCATGTCAAGGACCGCCAAAATTATATGTAATTGGCCGCGGACCCCCATCAAAATATCTTGTTCCAGGGACCCCCCCAGAAGCAAAGATTTGAGTTAAAAATGTTCGCTTTAAAAAATATATATATTCAAAGATTTGCACACATTTTCACGATCTAAAAAAAAATAGCAGATCTACAAGCTCGTAGCGCGGCACTCGTGGACAAATGACATCATCAACTTGTGAAGGGCATTGTCCCCAAGCCCCCAGAACCTCTGTAGAACACGTCGCCTGGTGGTCAAATCTGAGATTGCAATACTTCCGCATTTAAAACGCTACAGCGCATGCTTCAATCGTCTGAAACGCTAGTACGCCTGCTCTATATTGGAGCCAATCCAGGAAGTAGAGGTACTTCCAGGCGCTTCATGCGCTTGTTAGCAACTTTCATTGAAATGAATTGGTGGGTGCCGAGCAGTCCGCCCTCTAGATATATTATAACTCTATGGTTGTCCCCTTTGAGTAGAACTATTTCTAAAATAAATAAAATATTTAAGGTATTTTTAATTTTACATTTTAGTTATAGAGGGCAATTATAATGCATTAAGGCATACTTGGCTTATTAGCCAGGGATCCTTTTAAGGTCCTTTCACACTGGAAGCGTGATGAATAAACGATCCGAAAATATTTCACATCAAAGTAATGATTTGGTGATACTCATACAGGTTGCTTTTATGTGCAATGAAAAATGGACCTTGTTTTGAAAAACAATTATAATAATTACATCGCCTTCTCACAGTGTAATATTCACATTCTGTGTGGATGTACCCGTGACACAAACAGCAGTTTAAATTCATTTGATTTATCTCACGAAATAAACGCTCCCAAGTCTAGTAAGAACCTTTACTATTAGCTAAGCAGAGTACTGTAGTGTGTACATTCTCACCTGCACTATCAATGTTGATATAAAGTGTACTGTTTTCACTACTGCTTGGTCTCTATCCTAACAGAGGCAGGAAAAATCAGAGAGGATTAATAGAGAGAGGAGTATAATAGGAGTATGAAGTGAAAAGTGTTAGTCGCTGCTGTTTAATTATTTGTATTGCAGACTTTATGTCTTGAGATCATGATACACAGAGCATCTCTTTAACAACCAAACGATCTGCGTCATCATTGATGCCGTAATCATATAAGCACCTTGTGCCACTCTTTGCCTGTTCTAAGGGTCTTTATCTGGAGAGATTGCTCAGGGTATCACCACCGTGAGAGAAGTCAAAATCCTGCTCTGATTTGCGGTCCTTACATTCTGGATCTCCTGAGGTGACAGGATGCCCTCCTGGTCAGTGGGGACTTCCTCTTCCAGGCCTTCCTCCTCTCTCATCGCGGGTTCTTTTTCCATCTCCTCCGCTGGCTCCTTTGCACGTGGGTCCCCTCCGCATTCCCCGAGAACATCTCCCTCCCACTTTGTCACTGGCTCCTTTGATGGCATTTCCTCTCTTGTCTCCTCCGCTTCCTCCTCCTTTCTGCTCCGTTCCTCCTCTGCAACCTCCTTGTGTGTCTTTTCTTCTCTTGCCTCCACCTCTATGTTTTGTTTGTTCACCCACTTGGGTTCATCCACCTCTTTCTTGTTCGTCACCCTGTCAGGCAGTGTACACTCCTTTGGTTGTGCATCAGTTACACGTTGATATGTCTCTAACTCCTGATGCTCACTTTTGATTGCTTGTAACTCATTCTCGTCTTTTCTACCAATCATTTCTTTACTTTGGACAGTTTCGTTCTTGTTCTCGTTTCTCTCCTCTGGTTCTTTGCTTCTCATCTTCATTTCTGCCGGTCTCTCCATCTCTTTGTGTACATGCATCTCATCCATAGAAAGCATCAGCATGCTACTGATGATTCTGTCAAACTCTGCATCTTCCTCATCACTTTGTGCTCTCTCCCATGTCCCCGTCCTCTCTGTGGATTCTCCTGTCTCTTCTTCCTCTGCCTTCCCCTCTTCCGCCATGACCGTTCCGTCCACAATGCTCTCTTCTTGGAATTCTGTTGCTGTGCTTTGAATCACCATCCTCTCGGCAGCTTTGTTCTCAATTTTCTCTGCGTGAACCTCTGATTTGGATGCTTTCTCCTGTGTGTCCACTGCCTCTTTCCCAGTTTCAACCTCTCTCGACTTCTCTGTCCTCACATCTTCCGTCTTCTCCCTGCTGTCCAGCAGGTCCCCGGTCACTGCTGCTTGCACGTCATCTCCTCTGGTTTCGTCTCCATTCCCGTCTGGCTGCTTCAGTTCGTCCAACACCGCCTCAAACATATTCAAATCCAAGTCAAACCCAATGCTTTCTCTCCTGGACTCAGTGTCGAACTGCGGCTCCTCCCTCTCCACCTCAGCCTCTCCACTGTTGACCTCCTCTCCCCTGCCTCCTTCCTCTCCCTCTCCCACTCTGTCCAGCTCATCCTCGGTGGAGGAGAACTGACAGGCGCTGACTAGACAGGTCAGCGTGTGCACCTGCTTCTCCCTCCTCCACAGGATTCCTTCATCGACCTCCTCATTCCTTTCCGTCGCCTCCTCCGCTCGGCCGAGACTGTCCAACTCATCCTCGGTGGACGAGTACTGGGTGGCGCTGACTTGGTGAGTGAGTCTGCACAGCTTCGACCCCAACTCCTCTCTCTCCTCCCGCTCTTCCTCGCCGAGGCCGATTCTGTCTAGCTCATCCTCTGTGGATGAGAACTGGTTAGCCCCGACCTGGCTCTCTAACACGCGCAGCTGGCAGGTGAGACGCTCTGTCCTCTCCTCCTCCCCTCCGTCCTCCTCTTCTTCCTCTCCCTCCCTCTCTCCCTCACTCAGGCTTACCACTGCCGGTACGCCCTCCATCACATGAATGTCGTCTTCACCCTTTCCCTCCCCTCTTCTCCACTCTCCCTCATAGTCGTCATCGTCCTCCGTTCCTCTGGTGTCCACATGCTCATTCTGATCTCCTTGCCACCCCCCGCACCTCCTCTCATCCCTCACTTCGTCGCTGTCGCTCTGGTCATCAGAGTGGTGGTCGTCTTCTGAGGTGGAGGAGTGGGAGCTGCTAACTTGGTCAGCTAGTTGTTGTAATCTGGAAATCAGTTCCTGACTCATTATGTGACCGCCAGTTACTTCACTCTCAAAGTCCACGGGTTCCGGGGTTGTGGCCCCTGAGGTCAAAGTGTCAGGAGTTGCAGCATTAGAGACCTGTTGGGAGAGGTTGTCCTTTTGCTCTCTGCACATCTGCATTGGTTCGCCTACAAGCACGCTGTTGATATCCTGTGAGTGTAAGAAAAAATAAGTGAAAGAAATCAGTTCAAGAAATGTACCTTTGTGTCAAACTTAAGACACATTAGGAGTTGTCAAATTCTAATATACTGTACATCTTTGGGTATTTCTCTAAAAAGTAGATTCCAGGATTCATTTCTTTATCTGCAGGAAATTACATACATATTTTTTTGCTTTTTGTCTTACCAAAACAGAGGAGGAAGGCAACAAATGCTCTCTCTTCCTACTCTTTCTTTTCTTTCGCGACCTCCTGACCTCTCTCACATCCAGCTCATCGGCCCCGCTGCTCTCCTCCGGGTTAAAGTTCATGTCGATGACGCTGGTCCGTCGTGACGACGAAGGCCGTCTGATCTCCTGGGGTACCTTCCTCTTAAACAGAGCCAGTAGCTTGTGAGGCTTCGCATTCCCCTCTGAGTCAGAAAATAGGCCGTCTCTGCTTCCACGCCGCGCACCGTGCATCTCCGGCGTGTCCTGGAGGCCGTTGTTGGAGCCCATCTTTCGGTGGATCTCCTGCAGGACGGCGCCCCACGAACTGTCGAACTCCACCTTGTCGTTATCAGAGCTCATGCCCTCGTACGCAGAGACCACTCCTGACTCCCTCTCCAGGGCGCTGTAGACCAGACTCTTCCTCTTGGTGAGCAGGCTGGGTCGTGACAGCTGGGCGCTCTGCAGCGCAATCCAGTTCCCGTCTGGGCTCTTCAGCACTGAGGACGACACACACACACACACACACACACACACACACACACACACACACACACACACACACACACACACACACACACACACACACACACAGTATATATACTATAATACAATATTGTTGCTCGGCTGACAAACAACTAAGAAGGACAGACGGAAAGAAGAACTGAGGAGGCAGGCTTCAGTCATGATGCGATCAAATGCTTCAAGCCTGTATTTAAAGCCTTGTCTTGTTATAATCGTTAGTAATGTAGTTATTTGAATAAGAATGCTTTTGTGATGTCTATTGTATGTCTTGTCTAAAAAAAATGTATGCATCATCTGTTGAAAGTAAACTCTTTGTTTGTTTGTCTACAAAAGAAAATAAAGTATGAATCATTAAAAAAAAGCCTGTATTTAAAGCCAAAAACACCTTACTTGAATTGTCTAAACGATCCACACTCTTCCATGTAGACATGGCAGACCCTGCACCTTCTTTCTTTAAACCCTGCAGATCCCGCAGTTGGGACACATCAGGGTTGGGTTCTGGTGGGTCGTTGTCCAGTATGGAGAAGGCAGAGTGTGACCTCTGGGGGAAGCAAATAACAAATCACAATTTACAACTGAAAATGAAATGTAGCTGTTGTTATCATGCTCATCACTTTCACTACCCTGTTGTGGTTCTATGACCATTGCTATCCCAGTTTCACGTTGTAGATTCAAATGTACAATATGTGCATTATACTGTACAGTATGTGGTCATATACTGAATGCTACCGAAATAATAATGCATGATGTTATTTTTAAGCATAGCCACTAGAGGTCAGCATATATCCACCTCATGTGTGAGAGGGGAAATCAAGATTACATGTGTAGTGAAGCATAGGCCTTGGCAGAAAAAAAACATAAACAAACACACACACACACACACACACACACACACACACACACACACACACACACACACACACACACACACACACACACACACACACACACACACACACACACACACACACACACACACACACACACACACACACACACACACACAAATCCTATCCTTATCCTAGATTTTTCAATATCATTTTGGTTATTTTTATTGTTATTTTATTTTTATTTTATTAAATAAATAAATACATCCAAGACACATTCAGGTCCACTTATTGGACTTGGTGATTACGGTGATTGTGCTTGATGTGATTCTTACCCAGAGGCCAGCCTGCGGGTTGAGAGCTCCGTAGGACTGGCTGTAGGGCAGGGTAGTTTGGGTGTCATAAGAGCTAGGAGGCTGGTGGTGGTCTGGGGGCCAATCCTCATCATACTGTTGCCTCATTTCATTCAAGCTTTTCCTCCTCCTGATGATCTGTCATAGACAGATAAAGGATTCTCACTGCATATCAAAGCACATGCAATCATTTGATTGAAATACGTTGATTCATTTCAGCACTTACTTTTTTCACGATAGTTTTGGCCAGTTCCTCAATGAGTTGTCCTTTGTGCTCCCGTAGATAGTGGGCCTCATTTTGCTTCGCCTGACCAGTAAACAACAACAACAACAACAATCAAACACACATGGGCAAATATATCATAGTCACACATGCTAAAAAGCCGATTACTCTTCGAAACATGCTATCCCACAGGGTAGGAATTTCACTGGCTGCCATGGCCCCTCAGTTTGGTCTCCTGCCCCCTTCTGTTTACCTGACAGGAAGTTTCCCTGGGAGGGCATAACGCAAAGGGAAAGGAAAGGTACTGTAGCTTTGTTAGGACCTTTGTAAGTCCGACGGGGGAAATTCCGTTTCAGATTCACCCATCTGATGGTTGCTTAGATGGTTTTGATGAGCACTTGGGGGGAGCATTTAGGGATTATAAGTGTCTTGCTCAGGGACACTTTGGCACAAAGACTAGGAAGGCAGGCCATAAAATGTCATATGTCCCTCATTTTGGGGGCCAAACATTAGAAACATTGATTCAGAGGTAACAGAGAGCACATGGCTAGGCCTAATTCATACTTTCTTGCTAGACGGTGTTGTGTTGAAAATTGCATAAAGTAAGCCTAAAAGCATCTCACCGTATTTTCATTGTCAATCTCAGCCTTGGAGATGGCCTCATCGATGGCTTCTTTTGCCACACGCAGGGCCACTGTCAGCGTCTCTTCCATGCTGTGTTCTGGGAGGGGGGAGATAAAGAACATTTAACATTTAACATTTTACATTTTAACCCGACCCTTAATGGAACCATTTGTAAGGGTCCATTTAGAACCCCCTCAAGGAACCCATGAGAGTCCCTGGACCCCACTTTGAAAACCACTGATCTAGAGCTATAGTATTCATCCTTCCTTCACCATCTATCCATCCATCCATCAATCCATCCATCCTCTCAACTGTCTCTCATGCCATCTGTCCACAAATACATCCATTAATTCATCCTTTCATCCATCTATCCATCATCATCTATTTGGTGGCACACATTGTGTCAATTTATCGGTGGTTCTGATTATATTTAATCACTCAGGAAGTAATAAATCAGAGACATGATTTTCGGAGCTGCAATTAAGTAAAGTGAGCTAGGGGAAATCGGCCATTCAATGAACTCATTCAATACTAATCGTGCTCGGTGTCCACTAACTCATTCATACAGCTACAGCTCTCTCTCTCACTAGGGAAAGAGAGAGAGAGAGAGAGAGAGATAGCGAGAGAGAGAGAGAGAAAGAGAAAGAGAAGAGGTAAGATCAGATCAGTAGAGGTTAATTCATGGCTGTCGTCAATCATCCTGTTAGTGCAATGGACCGAGGGGCAAGAGGGAATGCGTGGGAAAAGTGGGGGTGAGAGAGTGGGGAATGTCTGTGTCCCTTTAATGGCCAAAAGGAGTTCTGTGTCAGGCATGCCCAAAATTTGGAGTCAGGAGTTCCTGACATGGAACTCCATATGGGCATTAAGGGGACACAGACATTCAAATATGGAGTCCAGGCCAGTGTATCACGTCAGTACTATGACGTCATATTGATTACATCAGGTATATATGGGGATCTGCCTATCTATCGATATCTTTGGGAGATCCGCTGACTTCCGCCGACTCCGGAAGTGCAACTTACCACAGCTGGGGCTGGATATATGAACAAACGAAAACAGTTTCTACCATTGGGCTCGACTCATGAGCTTGCGCACAAGCTTGTGCACAGGGTTGCGCACAGAGGTGACACTATTGTGCATGCATCCATAGAAGTGAATGGGCGGGGATTTCCGGTTACCATTCTAATTCTTTTAGAACTCTATGTATCCGACCAACTGGACACCGGGCACCACACTCCCTTGCTTCCTCGGCGAGTTTGAAATCAGTCGGTCGGACAGTTCT
Organism: Gymnoscopelus microlampas; assembly: GCF_963454915.1. Classification (NCBI taxonomy): domain Eukaryota; kingdom Metazoa; phylum Chordata; class Actinopteri; order Myctophiformes; family Myctophidae; genus Gymnoscopelus; species Gymnoscopelus microlampas. Next base: position 24,191,880 of record NC_139942.1, on the reverse strand, counting down.
CAAGATAGGTTAACCACAGGCACACGCACAGATTTCGCACGTTTCTATATAGGATGATAGTTGTTATTCAGATATATGTTATTTACTCGTTCACAGATGCTATGAACCTAGATGTATATTGTTTGCTTGCTACTGTACGTTAGTCAGATGCTAGGTTTGGTATCAATCTGCTATCCTAGTGACCTTGCAGCACTTATTGTACTTGATTTCTTGGCACTCTATTTTCACCCTGGTGTCAGCTGACTAGGGTTCATGTTGCTTAATCTGACCTTGCACAAGTAGCTCTGGATCTGAAGAGCATCTGCTAAATGCCTAAATTGTAAACTGCACACAGCAGTAGTGATATGTGTGTACAGCGATGCTATGGAGAACAAATCACAGCTGATTGATTCATTGGAAACAGCTCCCGGAGTGAGAGTGCAACAGCAAAGCGATAAGGCCAGCAGCATTCCCTACCACAGGAGACTTTCTTATTAGGTGAGAGTTAAGCACTTACTGGTATTAGCTATATAGTACTGTATGTGTGTCATTTCCTTAAGTGCACTGGAATGTACCAACTTAGTTTAAGCTAACCTGGGGCAGAGCTACTGTACAATAGGCTAGACTGTTAGACAAATGAATCTGGAAATAACAAGATTTAACAAAATCACTGTTGTTGTGTTATTCCTTAGTGGTAATTGTTTTCATTTAGAGGACATCCTCAGTTCTTATAGTTTACCACTGTACATTGTGTTCTCAATTGCCTTTCATAAATAATTGAAGATTATCCCTATAGTGTAGGAGATACAGTGCTCATAGAGTTAGCCGACATCACATGCATCATTTACAGTATATCCCTGCTGTTATTGGCACTGTAGAGAGCTGTGCGCTTTCCATGAACATCAGTGCTCACCTTCACTTTGTCTGTAGAAAGTTGAGTCGCTCCCACAGATGCTGCTCTCATTGCAGAGACTATCCTCATAGGTACTGCCTTCTGCATAAATAACAATAGAGACACACATGAACGCAGCACAGTGTGCATAATATTGTAGATATTTAACTGAACTGAACACACAGTAAAATCTAAAAGTGTTAAAGAGGCATTCTAAAACGGCTAGTCCCATTCCTTGATTCTTCTAATGGTTTCTGGTTTACGTGATAAAACACAATATAATCTACTCCTTAGATCATCTTATATCATTCACAGGTGTGTTATTTGTTTATACAGTGATCCAGCATATCTGTAGATGAAGGGGATTCCTTGTTTTCCTTACAAGCCCCGGCCGTGCAGGGCTTCTAAGCACCACCCATGTGGGACGGCAAGTGACTGAGGGACTTCGGGCGGGGCTTGTACGGAAAACAAGCGCTCCCCATTCCTCGCAAACCATCTGTGCTGGAAGGCTAAGTAGCTAGGCAGTTTACAACAATTGGACGGGGCCAAACGTCCGAACTGCGCTTTTTTCTAGTATTAATTGATGGCCCCAGTTTGACATGCGGACCCCCATTTCTAATATGATTTCTATCTCTGCAGGACTCCAATCTAAACTGTAAAATCTTCTGTGTTAATTTAACGCATTTGTGCACTCTCAGAGTTACAGACCTATAAGGGTCCATTTATTGTATCTGTAAGTATCAATTACTTTGCTTGGGACGCCCTAGAACCCCTCAAGGATCCCTGGGAGTCCCTGGACCCCACGTTGAGAACCACTGCAATATACAGTAGATGGCTATGGTAACTATGTGGTCTCAGCTGTTTTCATGTCATGTACAGTACATGTTTGCTCAACAATATAGCCATTTGTGGTTATGCAAGAGCATTAGAGCAGTCTCGTGTACAGTATTACCAGGGAACCTGATCCATGCACAGCAGACCAGAGTTAAGAAGTGGGCAGGGGATAGAAAACAGGGTCATTGTCTCCGCCAGGAGACTATGTTTTCACTTTCCGTCCCCCCCCCCTCGGCCAAGCTAACATTGGTCAAGCCTCACGTGACACGAGACAATACGTTGAAAGAGTGTGCTCTGATTGGCTAGTGAGACGCATGACGTATAGCGGCCTATAAATAGATGTGTCACTTTGAAAGAGTCTGTGTCTCTTTCAAAGTGAGGTAAGACAGGAATAATCACGAAATGGCTGAGAAATGGCGGAGCAATACATTATGTAGACACACTGGTGTCATCACAATACGTAATATAAATAGCTTAGACAGGATTAATCAATATTTGCTGGCGGAGACTTGTGCTCCGAGGAGCATATTTTCTAGTTTCCTATAATTTCCTACCATCATCCTATCATGGACTGTTCAGAGTTATTTTACCAAGCCTTTTTGTGAGTCAGTACATCCACTTAGGACTTGTGATGCATTCTTGTGATACATTCTAAGATATATTTTGCTTGTTAAGGACACCAGGTAGACAGTGGTAAGAAATTGGGAAACATCATCCGCTGCGTAATTGCAGATACTGATGTTGTAAAAAAAGAAAAGTCAAATAATGACCAACTAAACCTTGTTGTTTAACAAGGCAGATCAGTGTGGTATAGTATGTGTGTAGTATGTGTACTGTACGGTATATGTTTGATTATCCTTTTGAGATGAACTGTTTGGACCAACCAACAGAGCGACAGAGTGGCTTATACTAGTTGCCTGGTCGCAACTAATAACAGTTTTAGGTGTGTTACTGTAGAGACTTACCAGTGAGCTCAGACAGTGCACCGTGCTCTGCTAGATGCTTCTTATAAAGGGTCTTCAACACCTTGGCACTGCCAAATCTCTTGAAGCGATGCTTCACGTTAGTGTAGAACCACTCCAAGGACTGGGTGTTCAACAGCCTTCAACACAAAGACCAGTACAACAAGAATAAGACAGATGGTAGCAGCTGCTTTGAATTCAAATGACAGCTAAAGGCGTTAAGTGTCTTGCTCAGGGATAGTTCAACACATGCATTGAGTGAGCTGGGGATTGAACCAGCAGCCTCTTGTTACCAAGACAGCCTCTTTAGACCAGCACCCCCCCCCCCCCTTTCCCCACCCGCACACACATACACACACACACACACACACACACACACACACACACACACACACACACACACACACACTGTTCACACTGACACAAAGATGCGTGCATGCACAGCACACACAGCTTTTACACAGCTTTTAATTGATTCGGTGTAGTTCAAAGGATCTGATAAGAGAAAGATGTTCATTGATCCAAAGATCAGGAGAGATTAGAGGATCTATTTCCCACAACTGCTTACCACTAACATGATAACAAACGAAGGCCTATCGAGGCAAACACTTACCGCACGTCCATACTGGTTGAGTGGCAGAGCCTTGTTGCTTTTCACAGTCTGTTTTCCCGATTTATTGTAATGCCAATGCCTGTATTCATCAGGTGAATTGACGACAGTGTACAGTACGTAAGGTGAAATGAACCTGATTAAGCAATAAGCATACAATATATCTTCCTATTCTGCCAAAGCTACAGTCCAGCTGTGAAATATATCATTACTATTATTATTATCTCCACCAGGCCGAAGGCAAAGGGGGAGAAGTCTTTTCCCCATGTATGTATGTCTGTCTGTCTGTCTGTCTGTCGGTCGGTCTGTCTGTCTGTCCACGGCTAATCTCACAAACCACTGGAATGGTCAACATCATATTTCTTGGGCGCGCTCCCAGTAGACCAATGCAATAAACACACACTTTTTGTTTTATATATACATATATATGGTACTAGAGTTTCGGGGGGCTACGCCCCCCTCAACCCCAGCCGCGCACGGGGCCCAGCCGTGTGTATATTGGGGGACCCAAATCGCCGGAGTGAAACTGTGGAAAAATTTTTTTGAAAAAGGAAAAAATTTGAAGAAATAATATTTGTTATGTTTCAGGGGGTCCACAGGGGGTCCGCGGACCCCCTGATGGTCCACTGACCCCCTGTGGAGTGTTGGGACGCGCGGGGACACCCCTGGAACATTGCGGACCATTTCGGTGTTTTTTTTTTTTTCATGAAGGTGGTTGCTTGTTTCTGGCGCAGGCTGTGCAAACCTGGCAACCCAGCGCATGCTGCCGCACGTTTAAGTGGCGTAGCGTCATGAGGGTCAGTGGGGCCGTGGCTCGGTCAGTGAAGACCCTGTAGTGCGGATGATATGTGGCATAGAGGGGCAGATTGTAAATCCACAGAGGAAACATCCGTGGGCTACCATTGGTTCAGCGATGTGTGCGGTCGCCCTGCGGCCCCTCCTCCTCCACCAATGTGCAGTATTGAGAGCCCTGACGTCACAACAATTGGAGCGATGGGCACTGCACTGTGGTTGGTTAGGGTACACCTAGGGCCCAGGTAGAAGCCAGTTAAAGCCTGCATGGGCAAACCCAGTTAGGACCCGCCTTGGTCCCACATAAACATGGCTAGTTGGGGCCCACCTAAGGGCCAGGTAGAAGCTACTTATAGCCTGCATGGGCATCGCAGTTGGGACTGAAGTGGATGCCGCTGACATTGCTGACATGGGGTCCATATGGTTTAGCCCACCTTGAAACCATATGGGAACTACGCTGGCATGCTGGCTGTAATGCAAACGCTGCATCATACCTGCAGTGTGTAGTTTGATGTTGTGTGTGTAGCAGATATACCTGCAGTGTGTAGATCAATGTCCATAGGAAAGTCAATGCCCAGCAGTGTTTTTTTTCCCCAGCAGAGTTTCTAGTGTCTCTGTGTCTCTCTGGAAGAGGTTGCACATGAACTCTGCAGCCGCACTGAGGCGCTCCAACACAAACACTCTGACATTAAGCTGCTTCACACAACAAACATCAGCACCACGCTGCTGTTTGTCCAAAAGACACAATATCTGCTGTCCCACCAACGTCATGTGTTCATTTATCGACAGCCGTGCAGACTCCTTGTGACACATTTTACGTCGTTTATCCAGCTGTCACTGACTCTCCACATCGGGCTGTTATTTTGCTGCGATCAAGTCAACGATGTGAGAGATTAGCTATCACAGACGGACGGACAGGGGGTGAAACATAGTGTTGCGCCATGCCTTTCGGCCTGGCGGAGACAATGAAAAACCGAAAGTAAAGGAAATGGCCATTTCTGCAACAGAAGTAGTCAATAAACTATGCTATGAAAACATGGGCCACATTGGCAAAGAATGTAAGAAAGAGGCAATCATGTAGAAAATAGCCGATCTCCAAGCTTACAAAGCCTCTGAACGTGAGGCGTTTCGAGCTTGTAGATCGGCTATTTTCACAATATTTCACAATATTTCCCAGATCAAGTACGTGTATTTGGGGGGGGGGGGGGGGGGGGGGGGGGGCGGCGTGAAAGGGTTGATAAACACTGCTCTAATCGGAGCGAAATTATCTGAAATGACTACATGACCATAATGCAGCCTAACATCTGTTGCACGGGGCGGTCCTGCCATTACGTTAGTTACTGTAGTTGCTGTGGAGCGACATAGTTCTCCAGAAGACACACACAAACATACACCATCTACAATGGACGAACTGAGCAGCAATATAGACATTCACCACACGAACGTGCATTGTTGACAAAGTGATTGCACAGCCGCTGCAGGCATGACAACCAGGTTAGCGTTAGCGACATGGCAGCTATCACAGCGCCCGGTCCGTCGTGCTGCAACTGCCTGTGATGGCTACAGCAGTAACAGCAAGCTGTCTGCGATGCCATTGTCTGGAGACTGCTCTTAGCGTGACACGACCAATGAGAGTGAGCGCTGTAGTTGTTGCTAAGATACGGTGGCGTCTCTGCCCCATAGCTTGTAGATCTCTCACACATGATTGGCGTAGGCTGCGTTGCCAGGTCTGACTTTGTGTCTAAGCAATGGTCGGCTGATTTTGGCGCGCCTTTGGGCTCGTTTGCATTGTGCGCACGGCAGCGCTTGTTTAGCGTACGTCAGCGCGACGTGGCAACGGACGTGGCAACGTGAAAGGTGATTGGCTGGTGAAAAGAAACACCCGACGTTACACCAGAAATGGTGCCTGGAGAAAATGGTGACCAAAAAAAAAGTTTTGAAAAAAAGGAAAAAAACCCCGCAGCGGCTGCGTGCTGTTGTGGTGATGAGGTCGTGCGCACGGTAAACGGTACGAAGCTGCCTCCCCTTCCGTTTTGTCCGACATTTGGTGAGTAGAATTAATTATGTTGCGCGGTGGAAAAGGTGTATTGAGCAGTGAGATGTCCCCTACGCGAGGCGTAAATTCAGCGCGGCCGGCGTGGCGAGTCAGTTGGCGACATGTGGTCTGGCGGTGCGTTGTTTAGTCGATAACAGAGCTGTGGGGTGTGGACACCGAGGGTGCGGAAGTTGGTCGCCATTTATATAGTTAGATAACTGTATATCATTTCTATAACTAGATTATAATAGAAGTCAATAGAGGTCAGTTTGCCTATGGGGATGGCTGACATCATAGATGGTGACACTTCCTGGCGGAGAGGTGTGCTCCACTTTCTATTTACTATTAGTATTATTGCATTATCATCATTATCATCATTAGCCTTCATCTGGACTCAAGTTATGCATTCTAGCCGATGTTAAAATGTCCTTTACTGAGCAGGCTGACTCACATAAACACCAGACGCTGCGTGTCCACCACCCCCCACCACTTACACCCCCCCCCCTCCTCTCATTAGCCCCCTCATTAGGTGCTTAGCAACACATGCTGACAGGAGACTCGGTAAACCTCAAGAACTGATACTGCCGACAACTCGATGAGTGTAGTGTGTGCATGTGTGTGTGTGTGTGTGTGTGTGTGTGTGTGTGTGTGTGTGTGTGTGTGTGTGTGTGTGTGTGTGTGTGTGTGTGTGTGTGTGTGTGTGTGTGTGTGTGTGTGTGTGTGTGTGTGTGTGTGTGTGTGTGTGTGTGTGTGTGTGTGTGTGTGTGTGTGTGTGTGCATGACATGTGCTCCATTTGACCTGTTTTTCACAGATGTGTGCTGCTTCTGTGTGCTCGATGCACAAACATCGAGCACACATATGTCCCGATATATCCTCCAAATGAAGTTGCATAAGCGACCATAACTACAGCATAAGTAATAGAGGATATGCGCATGCTTAAAGTGAATGGCACATCGAGTGGCAAATCGAGTGGCAAAGAAACATGCAAAATGAGTTTAACATTGTTTAATGTTGTTTAATGCAATCAGATATGACTTTTCTGTTTGGATGCATGGGCTGTCAAGGCCAGAAAGTATTTTTTTGACACTCAGTAGGCATTGATGATGATGTCACACGCATATCCTCTATAGACCATGGTGCACATTGCATGGTTGTTTACAAGAACATATAGGGCAACAATCCAATGAATAAAATATGTGCTTAATGAGTGGTTAGATCCAACAGCCAGGTGTCTCTGGGGGTTGCATATGACCTATAACCTATAACTACAACTATACTGTGCACAGCTGACTGATATTAAATTATTTTAACGGTGTGGCTCTATAGGTGTGTGTGTGTGTGTGTGTGTGTGTGTGTGTGTGTGTGTGTGTGTGTGTGTGTGTGTGTGTGTGTGTGTGTGTGTGTGTGTGTGTGTGTGCGTGTGTGCGTCTGTCTGGAGCTAATCTCGCAAACCACTGTACCGATCACTGCCAAATGTCTTGTTCACACAATTAATCCACAGAAGTACATCCAGTATTTATTTAATATAATAATATATTTTTTTTATTTAACTTTCCTTGTATAATGGGGCTCTGAGCAGGCTGAAACCATGCCCACATTTTTCTTTTTGATTATTTTAAAACATTTTAAAATAAATACACAAACTAAATTAATAAATACATTTGGCAGCAAACTCGTAAAACATCATAAATAAATGATATTCCGTGTTAAAAAAAGTAGTACGGAAAAGTAAAAAATGTATCAAGTCCTCTCAATAAACTTTCTCTAAACATTTATAAATATCTTGATTCCTGGTGTCTCTGACTGTTGACAGCAGGTGAAGGTGACACACGCTGACCTCTAGGTGTCAGCGTATCTGTCTGTGTCTCCAGACAGTTCCTTGTCTGCACTGCCTGAGTCGACAGCCAGCGAAGAAGTCCAACATGACATAAATACTACTTTTAAATAAAAGATGGCCAAATTAAAGGCTTTAAGTCACAGTCATTTCATAACACGGTGGCTCTCAATAGTGTTTGCACTTGCATTTTACAATGATCCGAAAGTCTGGGGCTGGCATTTTACAAACGCACGCACACATACACACACACACACACACACACACACACTCACACGTGCGCAAGCACACACGCACACACTCACACACACACACACACACACACACACACACACACACACACACACACACACACACACACACACACACACACACACACACACACACACACACACACACACACACACACACACACACACACACACACACACACACGCCAAAGTCCTAACATTACAGGAACACCTACTCCTACAAAACTGCAATCATGCCGACAGCCCACACCCTCCTCCACCACTAATCCTTTACACCTCCCACAAAAAACCTTCCTCGCCACTCGCCCTCTCCCTCGTCTCTTCCACCGGCTGCTGTGTTGTATAACACACCCAACTAACCATATAACCACTGTCACCCCAAACACCACCACCGCCCGCTCACATGCACTTTTCACCCAGCCCCACCTACAGTATGTAGCTGCATAAAGGGCTAAGCTTGATTTATATTTGGTGTCATTTTGGTGTCACGTTGTAGATTATATATCATATATTATATATATTATATCGTTGTAGATATTTTGGGTGCATGACACCGACACACAACTAAGTATAAATCAAAATCAGGGATAATGCAAACACCCCACACAGTCCAGATGGTGCACAATCCACTCGTGCAAACACACACAGTAACAAGATGGGGTCTAATAACAGCGTGGCTGTCATCAGTACCATGTGGCTCTTGGACTTCATGTGGCTAGTCTATGACATTAGTCACCTATGACCTATCTATGACATATGACTCCATATTTGGGCACGGTTTAAGCCTGATCCAACCACCATTGACTTCCAGTATAAAATCTATGTAAATATATATTTATTTTTTAGAACATTTTGGGGAGAAGTTACTTCCTTTGGTCTACTTAGCCCTGGACAGACAGACAGACAGACATAGACACAGATACATACTGTATAGACTCACAAACCCATTTCTAGATGGTCTCTCTCCTGCAAATCCTCTGCACCGTATCCATCACCAGCATCCAACCACTCAACCTTTAACTCCACCACCACTGCCACCATGGATAGACCCCCCTTTCCCAATGTGAGGCTAATGTCCTAACGCACGTGTGAACAACAAAGTTTTCTCATTCGTTCTATGTGCCCTTGGGTCCATTTGGGTCCATTTTTACACTCTCAGACTGATATCGGTTTGGTTGGCCATTATTAGCCTTTTTTTTAATCAGTATCTGCAATTATGCAGCCGATGATGTTTCCCAATTCTTAACCACTTTGTACCTGGTGTCCCTATTTTGGGCATGTTATTGCAGCCAAAAAATCTTGAAAGTTTAATCTTCAAAAATACCTTGTAGATAAGCTAAGATTTTGGAATAGGACTTAAGTGGTTAAATAAAGTAAAATGAAATTTTTTGTATTTCATTTAACGGAATATCGGCCAAAACATCGGTAATCGGTGGTCTAGGGTTCTCCAAAATCGGGATCGGCATCGGCCCCAAAAATCGGGCAACGGTCGGGCTCTACTCAGAGTTCCAGGATGAACAGTCAGGATTTCACACCCTGCCCCTAGCAGCTTACCGTCTCTTCTGGCAGGCAGAGCAGATCCAGGCTCCATCCTGCTTGCTGTAGATGCAGCAGGCCTTGCACACGTTGTAGCGGCAGCCGCGGCACTGGCGCCTGGGATTGAGCAGGAAGGTGAAGGGAGTACAGCAGCGGATGCAGCAGCGCTGGTTGAACAGGCTCTGACGGGACAGCAGGAGGCAGCGGCTAACCTCCTCATCTAGCTCCTGGCGCAGCTCACTGTGAGGGAGAGAGAGAGTGAGAGAGAGAGGGTGGGATGAGAGAGAGGGAGAGAGAGAGAGAGACAGGTGAGATATTTAGTGGGGTGAGATGTAGGGATGAGAGAGAGATATGGAAACAGAGTGTGAGATGGAGTGGAAAGAGAGGGAGGATAAGATGGGGGTGTAAAAAACGAGACTACTGCTGTGTGTGTGTGTGTGTGTGTGTGTGTGTGTGTGTGTGTGTGTGTGTGTGTGTGTGTGTGGGGGGGGGGGGGGGGGGTCGTGTGACTGTGCATATTGAAGATAGAGATTTCATAGTTTAGCTAAAGTGCCTTAAAGACCCACTGGAAGGCTACAGTACCAAAACAGTAGAATTACCATATTAGTATATTATTATAGTGTGCTTATGACACACACACGCACGCACCCACCCACCCACCCACCCACCCACACCCACACACACACACACACACACACACACACACACACACACACACTACTCTAATTGAAAACAACATGTGAGGCACAGAGGCAGTTATTTGTATTTCCCACGCTGCGTGCTGTGTGTGTGTGTGTGTGTGTGTGTGTGTGTGTGTGTGTGTGTGTGTGTGTGTGTGTGTGTGTGTGTGTGTGTGTGTGTGTGTGTGTGTGTGTGTGTGTGTGTGTGTGTGTGTGTGTGTGAAGGTTAAACTACAGAGACTACAGTGTTGAATAATACATCACTGGGTTTTCTTCAACTGAGCCGGAAGCCTCCCTGTGGCTACTGAGCATGCAGGTATCACTCACTGTTTTAATAGCTCATTTAAGGCACAGTCTTATCAAGACTGACCGATAGTGAAAATAGCGAAATAACAACATCGATTGACCAAAGTATAAAATGTCGCAGAAAACATTTTTCCTAGTGTGTAGTGTCGGGGTGAAATTCATTTTAACCTGTTGTCTGGGTGTCCCTGTTACCCCTGTTGTCATTATAGGGAAATATTTTCAAAAATAGTGAAAATAACAGATGGACTGCATTTACAGTACCTGTATATAGCACCTTTCTGTGAAGCACTTCAGCCATTCACACACTTTCGCACAACGACAGCAGAGGAAACCATGCAGGGCACCAACATGCTCAATGGGAGCAGTTAACCCATTCAATCCGTCATTTTAGATTTTAGCTATAACCGTTATTTTTATACTTTGGCTATTAAATAATAGCAGATCTACAAGCTCATAGCGCGGGATCTACTATTTTTGAAAAATGTTTGCTTCTGGGGGTCCCTGGAACAAAATATTTTGAGGTGGGGGGGTCCATGGCAAAATACATATAATTTTGGGTGGTCCTTGACATGAAAAAAGAACCACTGATATGATATCATAGCAACATATATATATATTTTTTTAAACTGTTAGGATTTAGAAGACATTTGCAGAATCCCCAGAAGCAAAGATTTGAGTTAACGATGGTCGCTTTAAAAATATATATATATTCAAAGATTTACAAAAATGTTCAAGATTTTTCAAATAAATTGTAGATTTACAAGCTCATAGTGTGGCACTCGGTGGGGAACATTTCACACACGTTCATAATTGTCATGGGATGCAACCTACTGTAGGTCTGGCCTGTTTAGTAACAAAGTAATACAACTCATATTCCGTGTTGTCTGAGGCGAACTATTTCCTGTATGAATTGACATGTATAGTATTGATAGTATTTTTGCACATTGACATTCATATGGATGGTATGCATACAGTACCCTACCTACCTCCTAGGCCATACCCTTGACAAATAGGGCTTCCCCAAAGAGTTATGGCGCATTTCGAACACTGGTCAAAAGTATTTTTCAAAAAATACATAAACCAACATAAAAGCAGTACCCTAATGGCCCTGTCTGGCAGAGAGTAGTCTGTCTGACTAGTGCTGGAGCCATTACTGCAGAGTATGTGTGGTACAACACATACAGTATGTACAAACATAGACACGCAGACTCACCCACACAGTGTGTATAAATGCACACCACTATAACAACTAGTTGAGGTAAGATAGCATTTATAGCAAGATAAACGCGCGCGCACACACACACACACACACACACACACACACACACACACACACACACACACACACACACACACACACACACACACACACACACACACACACACACACACACACACACACACACACACACACACACAAACTCCCATTAGGAAGATATGGAGAGAGAGAGAGAGTGAGAGAGAACGAGAGAAAAAACGAGAGAGAGAACGAGAGAGAGAAAGAGAGCTATTTGAGTTTGGTCAGCCTCACTACTCCCCACTCCATCAGCAAGGATTACCACCAGTATGTCATGTGTGTGAGTGTACGTGCGTACATGCGTGTGTGGGCGTGTGTGTGTGTACATACAGGTCTTACTCTACTTGTCAGAACCAAATGTCCCCACAAGTATAGTAGAATTTAGCAAGTTGACATGAAGAAGAAATGGATGGATAAGAAAGATAAAGATAAAGTTAGTGTTAATTATGAAAAAACTCTAGGTTGAGTGTCACTGGGTAAGGTTAGTTTTAGGGGTAGCTTTAAGGGTTGCAAGGTTAAGGTTAGGGTTTGGTTGAGCCAGCATGTTAAGTAAAAATGGCATTTGTAATGAAGTGTCACAACAATTATAGTGTAGTACGACTTCATGAATGCTTGTCTGTGTCAACACTGCTTGTGTGCTCCGGAGGTGCTAGGTGCCAAGTAGTGTGCGCTCACGCCCACCGCACTGTGTCTGGGTGGCACTGCAGAGAAAAACATACCAGCCATCCAATAACTGAGAGAGAATAGGAACCCACTGCTTGTGTCAGTACTGAAAGACAGTTCAGTTCTAGCAGGATTTAGTGTAGTGAAGTTAACTCAGAGCAGTAGCAATGACCGTATATGACGTGATTATAAATATTAGCAAATTGACATTTAGGCATGAATTTGGTCATTGCTTATCAAAACAACAACCACAAGGTGTCTGTGTGTGCTACGTTGTACAATTAATTGAAAATAATTACGTTACTGTGAAACTTTCCACCTTATTTGGTTAGGTATTGCACCTTGCCCTCATCTCCGCACCATGGCACCAGTACACAAAGTTTAATTCAATGTTCTGTGTAATCTGAAAAGTGTGATCGCTAATGCCTTGTTTAAATTATGTTTGCATCACCAGACAATCAAAGGTTACGATTAGAAATGTGTCGGGTTTCTGCTGCCCCACAGCCGCTTTGCAAGTTATTAGCGGTGCCAACCGCTCTAAGCTTGACTTTGTCCGTATGTCCGTCCGTCCGTCCGTCCGGATGAGCACGGCAAAGAAGCAAACAGCTATAACTTCAGTGTGCAGCATGCCACCAAGTCCAAATTTGGTATGTGGACTTAGACCACCAATAGGCACGAGCATGAATTGATGAAGTTATCAAAGAGGGGTCCAGGGACCCCCAGCGCCCGTATGAGCACGGGATGAGCACGGGATTTTAAACAGCTATAACTCCAGTTTGCAGAATGCCACCAAGTCCACATTTGGTATGTGGACTTAGACCACCAATAGGGACCAGCATGAATTGCTGAAGCCCCGCCCCCTCTGTCTTCCCATTGGCTGGCCTTCAAACAGCCATAACTGAAGTTCGCAGCATGCTATGGAGTACAAATTTTGTACATGGACTAAAGGCAGCAATAGGGACTAACTGTCATTACTTAAGCCCCGCCCCCTCTGTCTGCCCATTGGCTGGGCTTTAAACAGCCATCATTCCAGTTTGCAGCATGCTACCATGTACAAATTTGGTAAGTGGACTCAGACCACCAATAGGGACGAACTGAAATGAGTTAAGGCCCGCCCCAAAGGCACCGCTTCCTTCACACAGGGTGTGATTTTTTTCCATGAGAGGAAGTACAGTAAGCACTGCATTGTACCTGACATTACGGCTACAAAAGTTGACAGTTCATAAAAGTGAAAAGTAATGGCATGTAAGGATGAGATGTACACAGCTAGAGTACAGTATATCTGAATGGTGGCATACCATGCCAGGAAAACGTGGAACATGCCAGCATTGTAATTGTCTAGTTAGTAATATAGATCTCATAAGACTGTTATGGGAGAACATCAAAGCTGTGAAAAACGAAAATTCTTTGTCAAATTGAAAAGCTGTGAAAAACAAAATTCTAATTGAAAACACATCTTCTGCCCACATTCCAATAACTGATGGCTAAAGCACAGAAATTATTGTCTCCGCTGAACCTGTGTTAACTCCCTGTCCTTCACTCTGGCCTTTCTAACAGGAGTTAAAACGCTGTCTGTTTTTCAAACTCTACTTAGAAAGGAGTTCTTGCATTTTTATCTCATGCCCTCTCGCCCTCCCCTATGGCTCCTGTTTAAGATGTCCTGATATTTGGGTAGTAGAGTTAGTTCACACATTTGACCAGTTGTGTCTCTGCTCTGTTTACTGCAAAGATTTATTTCTTGTTATTAAATATCCACAAAGACAAGTCAATCAATTTTTATTTACTTCACTCAGACACTTAGGACTATAGTATAGACTATAGTATAGTCTGTCCTGATGAAGGTCTAACGACCGAAACGTCGAAATAAAGAGCTACATTTTTTTGCAAGTTCCAGACGGTGTGTGGGTCCCATTCTTTGACTTAACCATCAGAGATCTCCTCCATAATTTATACTTTTTTGACTTAAGCACCTGTCGCCAACCCTGGAGGTGTGCATCGGCCTCCTTTACAACAGAAAGTGAAAGCATGCATAGTGGAATTTCCACAATACCGAAATAATAATAATAATAAATATTCAAGAACTGAGGTCATTGGCCTGCTGTCAGTGTGCAGACTGTGCACAAGAAAAATGACACTGTTCAGCCCGTTAGTATGCGAGATTAGCTAGCTACGGACGGACGGACGGACGGACGGACACACACACACACACACACACACACACACACACACACACACACACGGGCAAATGCCCGAATGTCCTGGTGGAGATTAATAATCAGGATTATAATTTTAGCATAATTTTGTGCAGCCCTTGTATGCGCGAGAGTGTATTTTGCTTAATTACAATGTCAGTCAAACACTGCGATGTAAAACAAATGGCATACAGACAGAGCAAGGGATAGCTAATTCATAAGTTATGAAGGATGACATTCATTATAAAGTGTGTGTTTGTCTGCATCTGTACATGTACATGCTAGCATGAATGCCATTAATGCAAGAGTTGCATACAACTGTTCAATGTGGCCCACTTTCAGAGATTATAGGCAGCATTGCTCTGCTCCATTCTGTACAGTACATTGCATTCTTCAAGTAATCTCTCACTCCACTGAGGATTACATCAAAAGCTTGGCTGTAAATGCAAGTATAGTTCATCATCATTATCATCATAGGTCTAGTAGGTGTAGTTACTATCAACATTAATTGAATTACCAATATAAAATCTTAGCTTTAATGTCCTGTGTTAAATTCCTTTCTTGGACACTAGGAGATTTAACAGAGAGTTCAGGGTAGTTCAAGGTAATTCCTCTGCTCAACACTGACCCCTGTCAGTCTGTAGTAATAATATAATGTTATATACTGTGTGTATTCATTCATGTTTTAGAATTACTGGAATTATCATGAGAATAATGAATATTCTCATGTGAGTGTATTTACATTGTTCACTATCCAGAACTATTTGTTAATACTTGTTATTTGCAGAATTCATAAAGGCATAGTGCTACTCTAGCTATCCAAGCTATAATGACAGCATCTAGGACAATATTAATTCATGTTAATGTGTGTTATTGCTTAAACATATCCTCCATCTGACACAAGGAGCTTTACAAACTCAGTACCAATATTGCAACATCGTGTTTACTGTGACCTACAATATAACTCATGACCCGATCAGCTACAGCTAATAACATACAGAACAATCTGCAGTCAGACTAACAATTCCATGCACATTAACTGTATGCTGTTTTCCTCTGCATTTATTGTGTTTTTTCTCTGCATTTATCTTTAATCCTCAGCTACGCAGCTCTCTAGGCTATGACCCTGGTCTTTCATTTGTTGCTACAGAATTTGAAATTCTGTGAGGGTGTTTAGGTCCAAGATGTTAACACTAGCTGACGCCCACCTGTGGGGATGACTGCTAGAATTGGAGGAAACAGAAAAGCACCCTGGCTGAATGACATGAGGGTCACTCATTATCACTGATCACTTGGATTCGATAAGAACACTTCATAAACAAGAGAGCTGGGCGGTCTGGATGTATTTAGAAATATTAGGGTGTCATGAATCCTTCCTGATCTCACTCTATTCACAATTCTTTCATTCAGTATTCATTTGTTTTCATGGTCACAAATAGACCCTTTTCACGGCAGCCATATTGGCATGAAATAGTAGTGTAAGGGCACGGTCACACATTATGCTTCAGTTCAGCTCCGGTCAGTTCCATTCTATGGGAGCTAAGGGGTGGAGAGTCCGGTTGCATCGCTTTGACGTGACGCTTTCAACGCTTCTGAACCGTGGAGTTCAACATTGGTGAAGTTTGACTGGGCGGCAACCAGTAGGAAAATAGCACCGTGGTTGACCCCACTTGGCAGGCACTTTACTTGTAGTTTTCTTTCAGTGAGCTAACCAACCACTCCAACATAAGTCAAACAAACTAAACACCACCACAAACCGGCATTGCCAAAATCCGCAAGACAATATGGGAAATTGTCACTTTTGATGCCTCATCACCTGGCCATTTCCCATCTCATTCATTAGTCATTAGTCAGCTCATTCACACCCAAGAATTTGGCACCAGTCAAATGTGACTTGCATACGAGTTAATCATGTTTAAAAGCAATACGGCATGACCTCCATGTCCAATCTTTAGCTATCAATAGCATTGCAAGCTACTGGTTATGCACTTTGTGAAGGAATTAATGCCATATGTGGTGTAAAAGTTAAGCAGCTTTCACATTATAAGCCAGGGATGCAACAAACATTACCTTCAGTACCACTTCCTGGTGTGTATACGATGTCCATACAGTATGTCTGCTGCAGCAGTTCACACCAGGCATGTGGGCACTGTTAAGTTTCTGTTTTGTGACATAGTGCATGTCTACCTTTGTGGGCATACAGACAACCGCTGTTCAAGGTGGCTTGGCCCTCGGTCATGAAAATAAATAATGGCCGAATCCCAATGTCCCCCCTGAACCCTCACAGACGTAATTGATGTCACCTGGTACCGTAAGTGCTGAAGCTAGGAATGGAACAACACTTTGAAGGTGAGTCCTTCATTCATGACCCATTCCATAACTTTTATTTTCCATTCCATGTATTTACTGTATGTGTCTCAGTCAAGAAGACAATGATTACATGGTATGGCTCACAAACAGAATATACAATAGTAACAAAATTATATCACACGGCATGACTTAAGTACAAAACTTAAAACTTAAACAAAAGAAGGGCATTCTTCACAAAAGGCACCTTATTGACAAATACTATTTGGCTTATCTGATTGTAATAACAAAATTAATTTAAACAAATGCGACGTTTGAATTTTGGCTGATGCCTTTCTCTATAATTCATTATGCTTACATTAAAACAAAAATATTATACTCATCTCCCAAATGGGTCATTACAAAGTTTGCAAATCCAGCCCTTTATATCTTCAAATTACCTTGGGAATTCTGGTGTTGGAGGACACAAGCCAGCCTTCACACTACAGCACTCTTATATATCTCAAAGGAATTGTCTGCAATTAATTTAATCTTGGGCGTAGTCAGGTCCGTTAAGTCAGTGTTATCTCAACCACATTCCCAAATTCCAGGGAAGTTCTTGGAAATGCTGCAACTGACATATGTGGACAGAATAACATTTTGTGAGGTAAAGGTCAGCAGCACTGACATTAGCACATGAAACGAGATGAAATGCTACTATGTCTCCACTCATGCATTGTGCAGGACAGTGTACAGTCACTGTGCAGTGATAGAGGATGATGACATAACCATGTTATTCTTGCCCACTGAA
This sequence comes from Gymnoscopelus microlampas, assembly GCF_963454915.1. Taxonomy (NCBI): domain Eukaryota; kingdom Metazoa; phylum Chordata; class Actinopteri; order Myctophiformes; family Myctophidae; genus Gymnoscopelus; species Gymnoscopelus microlampas. Next base: position 24,173,919 of record NC_139942.1, on the reverse strand, counting down.
CAGTTACTTCCTCCTATTTAGGCCAGGAAAGGTGGGAATTATCCTTTCTCACTCTGATCAGACAAGTCCACACACAGCCATAAAAAGCCACTGAAAGTCCTGATGAAGAATTTAGAAGGCATACTGTATTTCCATGGGTTTCTCCTTCCTAGAAGGCTTACTGATTACTAAACTACAGATTATTATTACACATACAGTACTGCCAGATTCTGTTTGGTTCATTGCCAGACATCATTGAACCATTTCTTACATTGAGAGATGCTTCTTATAAGACCAGTGCCAGACGTATTGTTATTTCTTCCAAAGATAATTTTACATCATCACCTTGGCGGTCTGATTGAGGTGCTGTAGATTTGTTGTTGAGGACTTTGCACCTCCCACACAAGGACATCAGTTTGCTCTTAGGAGGAATTATGGGATTTTCTATCATGACACTGTGGAAAATTACCAGTACGCAGTGTAATGAATGATGTCATTTGACTGGCCATGATTGAATCCACCTGCATTACACCCACTGACAATATAATGAGCTTAATCGAACAGGTATTCCACCCTTCTCCACTCTAGAAAATAACAAAAGTCCATCACCATGTCCCATCCATTGACAGTGCTTCAGATCACTTTGCCTTTTCCCCAAAAACAGGGCCTAAAGGGCTTGTTGTATCGATGGTTTGCAGTGTGAAAGTTGGATCATAGTTGAAAATGTATGGAAGTAAAAAAAGATGTTGTTAGACCAACATTCTTCTTGTGAAGCTCTTGTGTACTATACTCTAAGTTAAGTATTTATAAAGATGGTTATTTTTTATTATTATTATTATTCTTGTTTCTTCTAAAATAGTGTGACCAGGGCACATATGTTACCTATAAGTTTGCTTTAGATCTTTCCACCTCAAAGGCTTTTAAATGATAACTCCAATGGCTGACAGTACCTTACCAATCAATCAGTGCAAGTATGAGAGACAGTTCAGTACAGTTCTGCTGAAGGAATACAGCATGTCAAACATGGCCACCAATGTAGCTGAACGAATCTAAGGCTATTTTCTCCTTGCCTTTGAGACTAAATAAAGCAATGGATATGGTAAAAAAATGATCAATCATGACGCAGTGTTCACAAAAAAATAATTTTAAAATATCTTTCAATTTCTGCTTAGCAGCCAGCTAGCTAGGCTTCAACTAATGGTTTTGGTTTCTAGCAGGAGTTATTTACGCGACAGCACAGGTGAAACAGAAGTGGGGAAATGGTGTGACATCCGCTTTATTTTCATTTCCAGATTTTCCAAGTACTGTTAGGCAGAAGCACTTGAAAATTGTGGTAACCAACATGTCTGTCTTGAAAGACTAGGGGTTAAGTGTCTTGCTTAGGAACAAACAGACTGGGCAGCCCGGGGGGTGACCCAGCAAGCTTCCGAATCCCAGACGGCCTCTCTACCCACTCAGCTATGGCCGACCACAATGCATAATGCATATACCACCACAATCATGGTTTTGAGTCCCTGTCTCTGTGCATGTTACATACATAGTCCTCGGATGCCACTGCGGCTTTGACGACCCCACATACTGTACACTACAGGTCTAGAGAGGAAGTGAGTCATAATACAACAGGAAAGGGCAGTCACTTCCTGTCCAGTGTTCTGAGGACACGCCATGCAGAGTGCAGGGGTGGGATGGGAAATCTCCATCGACTTCTAACAATGCCTGGAATGCGAACTGAGCATGCTAGAACACTTATGGCACAAAATATGGCAAGTGTATAACATATAGGTTCTGTATTTATAATGCGCCCCCCATTCAGCTATTACACTGGCCCAGGGCACAGCCCCAAGAAAGAGAAAAGGAGTACAAACAAAACAAACAAACAAACAAGAGAGGGAGGGAGTAGAGAAACTAAATAAACACAATTTTACAACCCATATAAACAATGACAACAACAAGTGAACCAACAGTAGGTGTCACCCAGAGGAGGCAGACTTGATGCTCAAGGGAATAGTCCACTATCTGAGTTTGTTCCACATGTATAAACAGGGATGCACTCAATTATATTTAGTTTACAATGACATGAATAGTAAACGGGCACCTTGAAGGAGTAATGAATAAGTAGTGATCTGCATAAAAGATTATACATGTATTAAACTGGAGCTCTTTGACACTAATGATTCAGAAGGGATTCAGTGAGGATATTTGAACAAAACATAGCTGGAGAAGGCATTGTGGTAACGATGGTATTGCATGGTGTCACTAATCACTACAACACTGAGCCTGACTAATGACTATTGCATTGATTCACCAAGAAGTTCAGAACTCACCTGAGGCGTTCCTCTTCTGTCCTGCGTAACTTCATGTCCCTCTGCACCACCTGCAGCACATGTTCGGCCTCATCGTCAGTAAGTCCAGTCAGATCCAGCTTCCGACCCATCACTGTCTCAGGTTTATTGTTCATTCAAACCCTCTGGCCAGTCGATCCACTGTCTCCTATCACCTGTAAAGAGAGATAAAAATGAGATTCACCATGTACAACAAGGGCACAAACATCACAACAGGTGATAAAAAAATCAGCTTTTAGCACCAAGGAAACAAAAATAAGTTTTGAATTATTTATCAATATGCAAATCTCCTGACTACAGTTCGAAAGTAATATTTCCTAGATCTTTTGACAGTAGGCATAGGCTTACAATGTTATATACCCCTCTGTAGTAACTGATGCTGTTATTTACATAATTGAACACTCATAGACAGTTAATTCTGTCCATGAGAGTGGACTGGTGACTTCATTGTTCTTCGGTTATAGCCTAGTTAAAGCGTCAGATAGTAGGTTATACTTTCAACAATGATAAGCCACTCAAATAAATCAGCCAACACCACCAACAAGGATTTGCATTCCTCCATTTAAGACACTTTAAATGTCTCCCTCTTAAGACTGGTGGCATATATGGCATATGGCCTCAGTTTAGGGTTTTCGGAATGGCATCTACAAGAGCATTTATAATGTTACTAGACTCATTGACTGTGTAGCTAGTTGTGTTAAAAATTATATTGAGCAATTTATGTCCAGATTCAAAACAAGCCTACAAACAATATTGTGAAAACTTTACAACTGAGATATATTTGTATACTAAACAGCAACACCCAATAATAAAGCAGTATCCTCGTTAAAAAAAAGTTAATACAATTTAGACAGTCCAAAGATAAATGAATTAACATTATCCAGCGTTGTAAAGTAACTAAGTACATTTACTCAAGTACTGCACATAAGTGCTTTTTTTTAGGTGGAGTATTTCCAATGTCTTATACTTTTAATCCACTACATCTCAGAGTCAAATATTGTAATTTTTAATCCAACACAATTATTAGAAAACTTAAGTTACTATAGTTACTTTGTATGTTTGGATTATTATTAGGCTACAAAACATATAGCCCTCTTACCCCTCTATATACATTTCGGCCATTTGAAAATAGCAGATTGTGAGCTTGCAGATTATGCTATGAGCTTGTAGATCTGCTATTTTCACAGGATTTTTATATATTTCATAAATTTGAAAACTTGTGAAATGGGACATTCTGCATAATAATGAGTAGGCTACTTTCTACTTTTGGTACTTAAGTACATTTTGATGCCAATACTTTAGAACTTCTCAAGTAAATTTGAATACCGAGCTTTTACTTGTAAAAAGAGTATTTTTTACATTGTGGTATTGATACTTTTACTTAAAGTAAAAAAAAATAGGTCCAGACCGGTCACTCACCTCTGCTTGTCCCGAATGATTGTGTTGCTATTCCTCCACCTATTATCTATATCATTATCATAATCAGAAACACCTGGTTGTGAGGCTGCTAAAAGAAGAAATACTTATAATTCTGAACCTCGTAAAATAACATAAATCTCGTATGGCTCTTATTCTAGCGGATCTACTGTAGGTTATGTGTACCAAAAGTTGCCAAGTACCGATGTACACACAGCACCGTGCGCATGTCGGCTTACACAGAAACTGGTGACCTATGGAACTCTGTGACTCCAAAGACTGCCTTTTTTCCAAGTTGGGCATTTAACATTTTAATGGAAATCATGAATATTTCATTCAGATTTGTATACATTGTGAACTTGTGAAATGTGACATTCTTCATAAAGAGTACTTTCTACTTTTGGTACTTTAAGTACATTTTGATACTTTACTCAAGTAAATATTGAATTCTGGGCATTTACTTGTAACAGCATTTCTACATTGCAGTATTGATACCTTTACTTAAGTTATTGAAAAAAAGGAGAGAGAGTAGGCCTACTTTTTCCAACACTGGCCGTAGCCACCATAGCATAGAGAGGTATAAAAAGAGCCACCTCTGTGGTCACAGAATTCATTGGCTCAGTATTTCTGTGTAACACAGGACGGAGGTTCATCATCTTGCCTGGTGCCGTCTGCCAATCATTGCAATCAAACTGTTTCCAAGAGAAAAGTGAAATTTCTGTTTAATTTGAGTAGTTTTAAGAAGGCTGAAGCATGAATAAATCATCTGTGTTTACGATCACTGTACGGTGGACTCTGCACAGTGCACCTGATGATGGCGAAAGGTCACGAGCAGATGGTGGGAAAAGTACTCACATTTTTTACTTAAGTAAAAGTACCAATACTGCAATGTAGAAATGCTCTAAGTAAAAGTCCGGAATTCAAAATTTACTTGAGTAAAACTAAAGTACAAAAGTATTGGTATCAAAATGTACTTAAAGCACCAAAAGTAGAAAGTACTCGTTATGCATCATTATTTTCAAATGATAAAATGTATTAAAAATAGAGATGTAGTGGAGTAGAAGTAAAAGTATTGGAAATTGGGAAATACTCAAGTAAAGAATAAATACCTAAAAATTGTAAAAGAAAAAAAAAAGAAAGTACAGTTACTTTCCACCACTGTCACTCCATCTCCATCAACCATATCTGCAAATGTAAGTATACACTGAAACTTTCTCATGAATTGTAAGGCTTTATCAAAAACAGTTTTCCACCACTGTGTAGCCTCTAGAATGAGAATTAAGCTCTACAAATCCTCAGGATTTGAGTTTCAAGCCCCTCTCATAAACCCCAAGTAACTTTAAAGCTGTTAGAGTATTAGTGTGTGAAGTACAGGCCTAGTGTATGTATGTTTCTTCACCCCACTGGGCCCACTCCAATATAACCCCCCTTATTCATTTCACTGCATACTGTATATCTATTATGTATGAGTCACTCACTCATACATGTAGTGAAATGTTACAGTGTGACATGATCTGCAGACAATATATATAAGTAAAACAAAACAATATATGATTTAAAAAATATAAGAATTAATTCCATAATCATAGGATGCATTACGAGGGAATGCATGGGGGGCGGGGGTCAGTCAGTATACTGTAGGCTGGTGCCAGTTGTTTTATACAAACTGTTGAAATGTTTACAAGTCTTTTTCAGCCAGGAAGTCGGGAACCTACAGCACCTGTCTAATGTGAACATGTAATTGACAGGGAGGAACTCCCATCCCAGCCAGGGAAATAACCAGGGCTGTGCGTCACCCAGAGGGACCTATGTTGTAATTTAGTTGTTGTTGATGCAGAGATCGAAGTGTGGTGTTGGTAGTAGTGTTTGTGTTTGCTTGCTCGTGTGTGTGTGTGTGTGTGTGTGTGTGTGTGTGTGTGTGTGTGTGTGTGTGTGTGTGTGTGTGTGTGTGTGTGTGTGTGTGTGTGTGTGTGTGTGTGTGTGTGTGTGTGTGTGTGTGTGTGTGTGTGCGCGCGCGCGCGCGCGCGCGCGCGCGTGCGTGCGTGTGTGCGTGCGTGTTTGTGTGTGCGTATGTGTGTGTTTGTGTAAGTGTGTGGTGTGGGGGGCAGTGTCCCCCACACCACACACACACACACACTTACACAAACACAGTTTGTATTTCTCCTGTTATTTGTTCCCCCATCAGTCTCCTCCACATGGAAGTGCTTCTAGCAGCGGGTGTATAAAGGCTGGAGTTGGAACAGCCCAGCTCATCAGAGCATCACACCAACCATGGAGAGGAGGACGTTTCACCTGTTTGTGCTGCAGGCTGCCCTGCTCATCACAGCCCTCACCGCCTCAGAGATAGAGAATGAGGCTGAGCCTCCGACGAAGGTTAACAAACCACTGCAAATCAGCCTGGTAAGAAGAACTCAGGATTTTGTGTTGTGAAAAATAATGTTTCAGTTCAACTTTTGAGAAACTTAAGGAGGAAGAAACTTTCTGCCATTTATCTTTGAGATTGTAATCCTAAATAACATACAATATAGGCTAATTTCTTGGCCAGGTCTCCCTCGAAGGCTCATAAAAAGAGATTCTTAACCTCAGTTGGACTATCCTGGTTAAATAAAGGTTAGATTAAAAATAGACACAACCTGAACAATGCTACTATTTTAGAGGTTGGTGTTTTATGCTGAAAGATCCATGATTGAATCTCGTTTTGATATTAGGAAGAGGAGGAGGCTCCCACACAGAAGGAGCTCACTACAGAAAAAGAAGAACAGAAGACAGGGGTCCAGACGGGGATGAAGGAGATGAACTCGTGTCGTTTCAGACCGGGGGCATGTGGAGTCTTCAACTCGGTAAGAAGAGAACCATTTTTACCTCTCCATTCTGAAGATCAGTGGTTCTCAACCTGTAGGTCGGGACCCCCAGGGGGGTCCCATGATTTTTCTCGCAAAGCGAGGCGTTGTGAGCTTGTAGATCGGTTATTTTCACAATATTTATTTGTGGAACTGAAAATTGAAAGCCTCAACTCCTACATTCCAACTGCTTATCAGGGTGGGGGGTCCCCAGTTCAAATATAATTATTTTGGGGGGTCGCAGGTTGAGAACCTCTGCTGAAGATGACGCAAAAAGAAAAGAACTGTCAACATTTCAACCATTTTAACCACATGAACCACACTGTAGCTTTCCTAATCTGCATGGCTATAATAGGCAAACATTTGGTAAGAAATAGGCAAACATTTGGTGATAACAGCAGCACGTCACAAATTTGCGTAGAGGGAAAAAAGGAGGGGGCCAAGAATAGACCCCTGGGGGACTCAGGCCAATTAAATATATAGGATTTGAGTGTTTAGTTTAGTTTGTTTATTTGTTTTGAGTGTACAGTTTAACAATTCATCAGTTTAAAGTTCTAATAGTTCATAGTAATGACTTGATGTGGTCAAATGTAAGGCATGTACAACATGTGGCATAAAGCCAAGTACTGTAGGTCTGTGAAACCAAATGCAAGTTCACCCACGGCAGTGCTAATATTTTACTGTATGATCACTCTGTTCTCCTGTTTGTAGACTGAATTATACTCTCTCACCCTATCAGGATTCAAGAGCTAAGCGTGAGCTTAACGCACCCGCCCGCAGACGTCCAAAACAGCGCCCGGGAGCGCTGTCCTTCTCCAAAGACAAAGTGCCACCCACTGAGGTAGCATCAATAGTTAGGGTCATTGTTATTATTATTCAACCCTCTACTTATGTCGGCCAGTGTTCTGCTGAGCACGCATGCACGCTTTCAGCATCACATGCATGCTGTCATAGATTCAGTCTGGGGAGCTTCCACTAAACCGCAGCTTTCTGTTTGCCACCAATCCCAGCGCAGTATTTTTGGGGTTAAGTGCTTTGCTCAGCACCATGCTGACAGTAGTCGTTAAGGACTTACAGACCAATGGAAAAATGTTCCTCATTCACTTCCACCGGCCTACGTCATTTTAAACCAATATCCATGTTAATCTATGTATTAACTCTGACTTTCCACCGGCAAGATTATGACCAAAATGAGATAACATGTTAAATTTAAAGTTTGCCATATATAATGCATGTGGGTCTAGTGGTAGAAAAGAAATGATGGAATTGATGGAAATAAAAACAGATTTTTCTTTTCTTTGTTTTCCCTTTCAGCTGGACCCAGAAGTATAGAACGGAGAGGTGACTTGTTTGGGTCGACACCAGGTGAGAGGCCCTTTTGCTACATAAGATATACAAATTGGATATATCTTGACTGACTGACTGACTGACTGACTGTCTGTCATACATGGATATCACAGATTGACTGATTAGTACCCTACTACTGTACCATATCAATAATACTTGTAACTAATTCTTGGATATCAAGAGGTTCCCTGAATGTATTTGGGAATCACTTTATTTCTGCACTGCATTTCACTGATATACATCTGGTATGTTTTTAACAAAAGGTCCAGGATTTGTGAACTGGGGACAGACAGATGAGCCAACATGACTCAGACCGCCAATAACAGCTTCTTTCCTGCAAACAAGCTGCTCTGTTGTTTAAAGATGTTATCATTTTGCTTGTCATCTGACTTCATTTCAGCAGTAAATGTGTACAGCATTGGGTGATTAAGATCAGTTATGTTATCTGTTTATACTTGTATCTGTTTATTTAGTATAGGGCATGGTTTCCGAATGTAACTGTAATGCAAAAAAATAACAGAAAATACAACTTAACATATATAATATATATTATAATGTGGTAAAACAAAAATATTAATACAATTTATTGCTTTTGTTGTACAATATGACCACAAGGTGGCAGCAGTTAGCCATATTTTTAATGGTGTAATATGAGCATGGATAGTGCATTGAATATGGATGATGTTCTTAGAGCATCGTTTTCAGGTGTTAAATATTAATATCCTATGGTACATTAAATTGTATTTTACTTGTGTTTGGTTAACTGAATAAAGGTTTTGAAATAATGACCTAGAAAGGTTCAGTCTTTTCAATATCTTTCTGTGCTGACACATCGAACCTTTTTTGTTTTGTATTGGTTATGCATGAGCAACGACCAAAAGTATTTTGGTCTGACTTTTGAGGATTCAAGAGTAACTAAAAAGGTCGAACGAGGGAAAAAGGGGAATATGCAGAGTTATATTCAGTGCTATTACTGGGTGCTGCAGAAGACTTTCTGGAAGAAACATTTACTTTGAAAGAGTGTTGATCAAATTTAAATGTTTGTAAATGTACAAAATTGCAATTACAAATTGAATGATGTTCCCCCACGTGTTTTGGTAGATTAGAATATTTGTTATACTGTGTACATCTGTTTATTTGTTAATTTGTTTAGCTTAAGTGTGATTTACTGCTGCAAAATTACAGTTCCTTTTTATACGCCATACTGTGTTAATTAGCTTATAGAAATGGGGGCGAGTTACCAGCTTGAATAACCCCAACTCTAAATGAGCTCTATCAAATGACAGACTGTCTAATTATATAGCACACATTACATTTGCCCATTTAAAGCAGTGGTTCTCAACCTGTGGGTCGGGACCCCCAGGGTGTCCCCACATGATTTTTTGGGCGGGGGGGGTCCCCAGATGACAGTGGAGTGACCTTTTTAATACCAAAAAAAGAAAGAAAAGAAAAAATACCATTACTGAATGAAAAGTAATCAACAAACTATAATAAAAACTGGTCAAATATTGGCCAAATTGTCAAATAATATAAGAAATAGGCAAATCGTGAAAATAGCCAATCTACAAGCTCACAACGCCTCGCAACGCGAGGCGTTGTGAGCTTGTAGATCTTTTCACAATATTTATCTGTGGATAAATATATTTATTGTAGTTGAAGCATTACATTTTGAGTTGAAGCATTACATTTTGTTTGTGTATATATACAAACAAAATGTAATGCTTCAACTTCTACAATTCCAAGTGCTTATCAGGATGGGGGGTCCCCAGTTCAAATATGATTCTTTTTGGGGAGCCACAGCCTGAAAAGGTCGAGAACCACTGATTTAAAGCACCCTTTTCTTCTTGCTGCTAAATGTCCTTAGTTGTGTGTCACGGTCACACCCACCCAAGCTGTTGTCAGCTGTTAGGATAAGCATTTCCTCTGTGTGGACTTCACATCATTAAAGTAAACACATTTGCCAAAACAACATAAGTGACCATCTGATGTAAACAACTTGCCGAATACTATGAGGGCCTCTAATTGGGAATGTTGAGTGCCTCTCCCTGTCTAGTTCCCCCCCCCCCTCTCTCTCTCTCTTTCTTTTGTATCCTCTCTTTCTTCCCTCTCATCTTGTCTTAAGCCTTCCTTCCCATAAAGGAACTCTCTCCCCTTCTGAATGCAGCCCAATACATTTCAAGCAGCTGCTGGAAGCGTACCTACTACCCTCCATACTACTCTCTTACAAATGACAACACAGAGGAGGTAAGTCTGATTTCTATATACAGTAGCTACATTAATTGGATTTTGATGTGCTTTGCCGTCCATACCTGTGACAAATACTATTAGCCATTATTTGTCCTTGTTTGTTGTCGGTCACTCAGATGCCATATACTGTCGGCAGTTACTTTACTACACTATGAGCAATATAATTACATTAATCAATTAATTCAATTAATTGTTGCTAGAAAGTATCGAAAATTACAGTACATTATTTTGAAAGTCGATTTAGTATACTTTTGACAACTTTGACAACTTAAAGCAGCACTATGTAACTCTTTTAATGGATAAAATGTCATTTTGTCCAATCTGCATGGTAAAGTATGTTAATACAATATAACTTATATAATTGGGGTGGTTGTATTTTGTCTCCCTGCTCTTCAATTGAGACATTTAGATTGTCTCTGTCACTAAATGTTCCTATGAATTTAATACACAGGACCCCAATGGAAACAAGCCATAGTGCTTTCTTGGGTTCAATCCTTTTAGCATTCTATTTGTATTAAACTGTATTTTCTGTTTTTTTTTTTTGCAAACTGTTAATAAAGTATTCAATCAATGTCAAAGGTCATGTCTCACCTAGACACAGGATCTGACACGAAATTTGACCTGATGGTCAAGATTAAATGTATCCCCTGAGCAAGCAGGCAGGCTCTATTAGCTCAATGGTAAAAATGTCAGCACTTGCACAGGAAACCAGGTTTGAATCCTGGGCAGAAGAGGAAAGTTACATAGTGCAGCTTTAAGTGACACGAAAAATAATCTTTATGCAGTAGATGCACTCACTTGGTACTCAGGTCAGTTCAAACAAACTGAAATATGTTGCATATGGCATATATGTCTGGTTCATTCACAATCATTCATCATTATCAAAAAGGTTATTTATCTATTCTGTGATGTAGATTAATTTAAAAGATAACCACTATGTCATCCAGTCCAAACTACCATGGACTTGAGACAAAACTTTTATATTTTACATTTCCATTAAATGCGACAACAAACCTTCCACATTTTGTTTTGTTTCCCACAGTTTTATGTGCTGAAAGTTCTTCAGATCCGTTATGTTACCTCACGTTGTCTGTAAAATAAACAGGAACCAAAAAAATGTTACCTATGTTGAAGTCAGGTCAGGATGTTCTTACAGCTCATAGTGCATGTTTCATTACTGCCAGATGTTTGAAAATAGTGTACTGCTGTTATTAAAATAATCACTGCTGAGAGAGTGGTGGTGGGCTATACGTCTAAACAGTGGACTGCTTGTTTCAAGGCTGATTATGCTTAATTATTATGTTTTTACACAGTCTGTCCAGCAGAGGTGGCACTTTTAGATGTGCCCACCAATGCTGAATAAAGGAAACACTGCCTTGAGTGGTTCTTCACTCTCAATATGAAATCCTAACCTGCTCACAAACTAAAACACAACCATTGTGCACAAGCAACGCACAACACTTTATTAGAATCCGTTAATCCATCTGTTTCCTCCTTTGCCAGTTTCATAATGACAATGGACGTGTCAGAGGAGGAAGACTACTACTATTACCATGACAACGTGAGTCTGAATTACGAGGACTACGCCACCCTTTGTGAGAAGGGCGACCTCCGATCATTCAGCGGCCTCTTCCTACCCATAGTGTATACGGTGTGTCTAGTGGTGGGGCTGGCTGGAAACGCCTTGGTGGTGGCGGTGTACACATACCACAAGCACTTCAAGACAATGACGGACGTCTTCCTGACTCACCTTGCCGTGGCCGACCTTCTCCTGCTTCTCACTCTCCCCTTTTGGGCCGCTGACGCCGCGAGGGGCTGGGAACTGGGTGAGGCCCTTTGTAAGGTGGTCTCCGCCTGCTACACGGTCAACTTCACCTGCTGCATGCTGCTGCTGGCCTGCATCAGCATGGATCGCCACCTCGCATCGGCCAGAGCGCGGGGGGCCGGAGACAAGGTGGGCCCCTTACAGAGGGTCTTCACCAAGAAGCACTGCTGGAAGGTGTGTCTGTTTGTCTGGGTTATCGCTTGCGTCCTGGGCCTTCCCGATCTGGTGCTCTCTGAAGTGAGAGTGATGACGGTTGATAGGAGCGCCTGTCTGGCCATCTACCCACGCCACATTGCACGGGAGGTCAAAGCCTGCCTGGAGATAGCAGAGGTGCTACTGGGCTTCCTATTGCCTCTGCTGGTTATGGTGTTCTGTTACTCAAAGGTGGGTCAGGCGTTAAAGGGTCTCCCTGCCGAGAGCAGGGGCAAGAAGTGGAAAGCTCTGCGGGTTCTGCTCATAGTGGTGGGGGTGTTTGTTGTCACTCAGCTGCCTTATAACACAGTGAAGATCTATCGAGCAATGGATTCTGTCTACAACTTAGTGACTCACTGCGAGGACAGTAAGGCACTGGACCAGGCTGCTCAGATCACAGAGAGCCTTGCCCTTACCCATAGCTGTCTCAACCCAGTCCTCTACGCTTTTGTGGGCTCATCCTTCCGGCAGCACATGGTGAAAGCAGCCAAGCGATTTGGTGAGAGGAGAAGGGCTGACAGAAGAGGAAGGACAGCACAGAATGATGACCAAGGAATAGAGATGTCATTTAATTCTCATGGTGCATCTCAAGAGACCAACACTTTTTCCATATAAAATAGATACAATGAGCAGTAGCTACACCAGTAGTCTCGAGGCGATAGATTATCTGTGCTATTATCTGTGTAATCTGAGTAATCTCTAATTTATCTCTAACATCTCAACCCCCATACAATCTGTCAAGCTACTTGATATTCCAGTTTGGCATAAACACGCTATGTATTCAATGACAAACAACAAATACAAGTAGTACAGCTGTTTACTTTAAACAATACCTAGAAGACAATGTTTCACAGAGAGCAAGACAATAGAGGAAAGATTAACAAGAAAAATGGCACATGCCTTTTTTTGGATTGCACACAATCAATGTTGAAATATACTGCTCAAAGAAATGTAGGGAACACTTTGATCCCTTCATTATTTTGAGTTTTCATGAACTGTGTACATACTGCTAACAAAAACTGCTCAAAATAATTAAGGGATCAAAGTGTTCCCTTAATTATTTTGAGCAGTACATTATTTTTTTAATTTTAAGATTATTTTTTTAATCTTTGTAAAAGCATCTACAACCTATCTGCTCATCTTGTGTGAAAATATCTTGTTAATGTATTTTATTCCAGATAAATAAATATAACTTTTCACATTAAGAAATACACACGGGTATGTAGTCATTAAATTGTATGGGGACAACTGATATTGCATCTCTGAACACCATACCTCATTTGCTGTCGTGCAGACCCTGATCAAAAGCCAGGGAAGCTTTTGTTATAACAGACCAGTCACAACAACACCGATCTAACTCGGATCTATCCTCCTCCCCTTGCTCACATTTTCCTGCTTGATTAAAAGATGAGGCCTGCTTACAGTTCTGGACTGCTGTTAAAGTCTTGGGCTAAGTACAACTGAATGTCTTTTAAGCAATCATTCCCTTCTGATATGAGAAGCCATGTGTTTATGTGACCTAAATTCCTCAGGACATCTGAAACGCACATTTACAAATGTCTTTGGGCTATCTCAGATTCCCTATGGAGACTAATAAGCAGGAAACAACTGGAAACTCTTCTCGCACACACTGTACAACAACGTATAAGCTTTTTACGGGGTGAGGGCTAAGTGCTGTTGGAAGGGTGATTTATGTATGCACTTTCTTGAGATGAGTCACACTTGATGTTTCTAAAAAGGGAGGCTTTCTTATTTAACTATTCAATAATTTGGTCCCCTATTTTTCCTTTGCTTTTCCTTTCCTCTACACCACATCTCTTTGTCAAATATAGCGATCTACAAGGTCGCAAAACTGTGATGCTTTGTGAGCTTGTAGCTATTTTATTGTTAATTAGGTAATATATGACCAGGATCTATACCAGATCTATTCTTTGACTAAGTTCTGGGGTAGAGTACATTGCCCAGTGCCCACCACCACTGCCTTTGACAAAGCATTTGCTGCCACAACATGGCCATTACTACATTAAGAGACTCCAGAACTCCAGAACATCAACCCTCTTTAACAATTTTATATTGCTGAACATTACTAGCTTGGAGAACATCAATATAACTCCAAACACATGGTCATTGTCTCAAATAGTTTGAACCACATTTATGTCTCTGGTGCATCAACCCAGTAATTCCTCAGTGATGGCAGACATTTACAGTGTTTGTGTCAAATTAGGGTTGAGGTTGTAAATTTCTCAGCCAAATCACAATCATCCTTAACAGTCATCAGACCAACAAATGTTCCATTTTTACCGCCATTTGTCCTTACAAAAAAAAAAATGAAATTCTTTGTTTAAAGGAGTAGTTCACCAAAAGAAATACTTATTTTCTATCAATTACACACCCCATAAAGCCTTGAATTCATGGATTATTTTTTTTGTCGCATTCCTAAGCCAATAATTTGATTGCCGTCTCTTACCGGAAATACATAAGCCAAATTATTGGCTTAGGAATGCGAAAAAATAAATTAAAAAATCCATGAATTCAAGGCTTCATGGGGTGCGCAAATGATAGAAATAAGTAATTTTTGGGGTGAACTACTCCTTTAATATCAATACACAGAATTTCTTAACGCATTTTGGAAATTAATCTCAAATGAGAGTTGAAATTAAAAGACACAAGCTCTCTCAACGCATAATGTCAACACATTGTCTATTCACTGTTTTTCTTCTTTTAGATGTCTCCATTAATGTGCTTTGTCCAATTCTCAGAAGAGGTCATTCATGCTCTGGCATGTACGCCTTAACATGTGGAATCCATTTAACATTGGTTCATTGTTAATCTTTAACAACTGAGGAAAATACAGCTCAGAATCAAATGTAAAGGCTGTTTTGTGTCAACCAGGGCCACAGAGTCATTGTCAGAGCACACCTACAAAGTGCATTAAAAATCTTGTAGATTAGACTGCCAGTTAGTAAGTGGCATGAACAATTTTCTTTAACTATAGAAAGATGAATTAAGTCAGATACACAAGTTATGAAAATCATATAAGAATGAATACCTAATAGTGGGAGGTATTCTTTTTATGACAAGCCAAGTATTTCCTCATATCCACAGCATACTTTATCAGTTCAAATTTTAGCTTGATGTGATTTATCATTTATATTCCCAACGTTCTCATACAAAAAAAATCAAAACCCAGATATTTATTTAAGGGAAAAAAGGCTTTGGTCCCAAGTGTGCAAATAAACAAAATGTCATAGAACAAACTCTTACAATAAAAGAAAACTATAAATATACAAAGTGCTAAACCAAGGCACTTACATTTGGCCCATGAAAACACAGACCAAATAATCTGGTTGATTAGATTATGATTAAGGCAGTCAAACAATTTCAACAAACTAAACAAAATGTTCCTTTAAATTATAATTGTCGATCAAATACATAACTATAAATAGTTATTAATAATAACAAAACCTTGAAACATATTTAAACAAAACTCTGAAGCCAAACATTGGCAGTGTTACGGTCCATGAGGTTAAAGTTAGAAATGCAACCACGATATTTACTTGTTAAACACAATAACACAAGGTTGTGAAATATATATTATTGAGAGATTCTACCGGGTTTATAACAGATTGTGTGTAACACACGCCAAAGAAAATACCAATGTGCTAACATGCTCTTAAATAGAACAACCCTGTTTCATCTGCATTGTTAAATAAATATCATTCATTTCACTTAAATACTGAACAACAGTCTCAAGTTAAGTTATAGAAAAAACTAAACAAAAAAACACTGATGTAGGCCTAAGGTCTAACTATGTGGAAAATGCCTCCACAATCTTGAAATCGAAATTGGGCCTTTAACAAGGCTTCAAGCATGGCATGGAAGAATGCAACAAACACACAAACGTGCACTGGAAGACATACTGTAAAGATTTAGCCTGGATCTTTTCCAGCAAGGCACCTCATTTCTCTGGCATGTTTTAGATTTTCTCTGTGTAAACTATATGGCTCCATTATTCTCAAAGCACCCCAACTAAACTCCCCTGCACATTGGAGGCATCGTGACATGTGGTTACTGCAATAAATAAGCTACAGGCTCATTTATTTAGACACTATGTTTCATCATTGTTTGAGAGCTCAGACTTATTGTTGGCAGGCAGCAATGTACGATAGTATGAAAAAAAGGGGGGGAAAAAGAAATCACAGATGGAAAGGGCTCTTAGGTTGGAAACCATTACTTCTAGGCAGTGCACTTAGGATGATGAGAGAAATAACTTCACTAACATCACTGAAACAGAGAGAAGACTGTATAAACATACAGTAGTGTCATTGTCACCTTCAAGTTCAGTAATTTAGGATCTGCACATCAAAGAGGTCACACACTCCTTCGTTGTCATCCAGGTTGAAGTTGTAGTCCACCCCTTTAGTTGGACCAAAGCAGACCAATGGGAACAAGATGAAATGTATGAGGTGCATGAGGTTGAACATAATAAAGTAAAACATGACAGACAACAAAACTCCTCAACTGAGTCTCAAGTGCTTACCATCAGTGGACATCAGCTCATCAATTAGGTCAACAACTTCTGCAAGACAATTCATAAAAAGTTAACAGTCCGACTATTTCTCAATGAAGGATTGTATGTTTACTTTACTCAGGAATTCCTAGCCTCAAAATGATCCTGTAAACTGCAAGCTTCTCTGGCAAGTAGAAACAGACTGGACTGCTGATCCATGTCCATGTACCTCCCCTCACATTAATATCCTATCGCGTCATTCAAAGTAGTACATGTGTCGTGATCAATGTGAATACAACTCAATAACCACGAAACAAGACTGTGGAACTTTTTGGTAATCTGTGTAATGCACACGTGTATAAAAAAAGTTTTTTGTATCTAATGTCTTTTGTTTTTGTTTGTTGTCAGGAGAAGTGTTAAAAAATATCACTATTTCCATTTCGCAAAGGTGAAAGATGGGTAGCAAGAGGAAGCAAGGAATTCTTAATGAGTTGTTGGGTATATCCACATAATTCTTTACACGTAAATGTACAGTTTGTGGAAGGAAAACATATATACAGTATATAACATTAATACCCAATGATCACTATCTAGCCTCATTATCTATATTAACAGGCCTGTGGCACTGCACCTTTAACACATTACACAAACAATCTAACTCCTTGTTTTGCACAAGCCAAAGTATCACTTATGTAATCAAGAAAAGTAATACATAACCCTCATATAATATGCATGTATACATCTATTTCTATAGTTTGGGACTGGATAACACTGGCCTGACTGTTCCTAGTATTTCTCAGGACAAATGTCAATCCCTATAACTCAACGCCCCTCTTTCTCTCTCCCCCTCTCTCTTACCCTCTCTCTCCACCTTCATGTGGTCTCCAGCTGTGTTGAGTTTCAGCAAGCTGCCTATGTCCAGCATGGACTGGAGGTCGTGGCCGGCCAGCACGGTCTGCTGGGGGCCAGATAGCATCTGCTGCATCAGTGCTGGAGGCGACTGGTAGAGGAACTCTGCAGAGAGCGACAGCACATATGAAGATGGAGTGTATGCGTTTCCTGATAAATTACTAGATTAGATTCAACGCTATAAAACAAATACAATTAGATAAGTCTTTTACCTTCCATTGCAACTTCAACTCACTTTCCCACTACTGCTATCACAATTAAACGTTGGTAGAGGCTTTCTGTTGTGTAGTACTAGTTACATTGCCATGATATAACTCTAAATATTGGCCAGATTACTAGTAGTGCTCTGCAGATTAAACAGAGCAATGTTTATTACAAAACATGACTCAGCGTTTTGGGCAATAAAAATGTCTTATTGTTGATACGACAGTAAGACTTTTTGTTGATGTTACTACTAGAAAGAAGATCTGGAAGGTATGCATCCATGACCGAATCACCATGTTTGTAAGAAACAGCGATAGTACTGTACCTTTATAGTGAATTTGATCATTGTAAACAAAAACTGTGCAATGTAAGTCAATGGGGAGAATCTAGTGGATCATATATTTTCTACAATCTACAAAGCAACTATTGAAGAATTCTGACCAATATTTGGAGTTACATCATGGTAAGGCAATATACTGTACTGTATATATATCACATCTGGTTTGGACATTGTGTTTTGTAATGTGAGATCAACCTCACCCATCTGTGCATCAGGTGGGCTTGAGGATGGTGTCAGCATGCCATCATGCTCCGGTAGTGCCATCTGGTGGTCAGAACAGAAGGAGTTGTCCTGGCTGTAGGTGAAAGAAGAGTCGGTGGTGGCTGATGAGAAGGAGTTGCAGGTGGCTGGTAGGGGGACCCTCTGGAGGCTGGGTGGAGTGCTGGGTGGGGAGGGCATGGCAGAGAAAATGGGGGGCACAGAGAAGACCAAAGGCTTGCAAGACGACGACTCTCTGTTGATGAGCATGACCTGGATGGGTGCCGTATGGCTGCGCAGGTTCACCTGGTACTTCTTCTGTCCGCTCAGCCCCTGAGGAGCAATTAAGGACATGCGTTCATTTAGTTTTACCTCCTGCTCTTACAATGCACTCTCAGTGCATTCAGAGTTGGTGTCTTGCTCTAGGACACGTGGATCTATGTTGACAAAACATCTGCTGTCACATGGTACAATTTACGCAGGGGTTGAAATTCACATACTGAGGATTTTTACAGTGCATGCACCCCGCTGCTTCATCACCAGTTTTCTATGATTGGCTTTAGATGTTGGTCATTTATATTCACAAAATACTTGAAAGGTCCATAGCAAGGCCACATACTACAGCCTTCAGTATATGCAGCTGGTGCTGAGAACATGAAATCTCACTCGAGTCTGGTTTTCATTCCCACATTTGAACTTCACACTGGACAACATCACGTATGAGATCACATGCCTTGTTTGTACAACAGGCTGCTATGGGTCTATGCTTAAAGCAATTGGGAAATGCTACAGATTACAAGGAGGGAAAAAGAGGCAAATCTTTCAAACTCAAGACATGTTAGTGGCTGTGTCCAGAGAAAGTGTTTTTGAGCTGCCAGCACCTTTCTGCATTGCTTTTTTCCTAGTGCCGCACCTCGCATTTCAGAGCTCTCTGTGGCCTGAAATGCCAGGCCATCATTTTTTGGCAGATGGCCCTGGGTGCCTCAAGCAGAGAATAGTTAAACTTCTGGAGGGTAGAGCCACGGGAGCGTGTCTATGTTCCCCGCTGACAACCCTAACTCCTTTGGTAAGCGTTAAACATAGAAACCGGGGAAGATAGGGATGACCCCAGCGCCACTCATTAATGTCACATTTTTCAACCAACAGCCTAACAAAAAGTAGGAAGAGGTGGGAGTAAGTATTAAACTGCCTTCCAATTCGCCTCTCGATACCTCTATACCCAATATGCTTTGGAAACGATCTGCGCATTAAGGTTTTTTAAATATCCAAAGGAAATTAGCTGGAGCATAGAATGAAATGATATGCTTATTTAGAAGAGGGATGACACACCGTTTCAGGTAGTGGTACCTCCAGCTGGGTCCCCGAGGGCGCCACCACAGCCAGCAGAGTTTCCCCACTGAAGGCATTGCAGATGTCCTCATGCGTCACAAACTTATACGTGCGGGGACATTAAGGAAACAGCCAGCAATAGGATTACACAGCGTAGGAAAAGGGAGACAATGAACTGGAAATACAAGACCATGGGAACTGTTGGATCAGCAGAGCCATGATTTCAAATGGGACTGACATGGCAATTATATTTATAATACCCACCCCCTTGTACAGAATTTGCTCCATTCAATCACAAACAATGTGAAAAGGATAAAATAGGAATTTCTCTCTCAAAAGAACAAAAAGTGGGACCCCAGGAAGACTATAATTTTCAGCTTTTGCAGAAAAAGTAGACAGGATCAAGAATAGAAAACTCATTAAGTCCAGTTTTACTGTTCTACTGAAGTGACGTACACTGGGGCTGTTATTGTTAAGTGATAATATATGTAAGATTGACCTTTACATTATTGTCCACTTTTCATCCTAGCTCATTCTAATGCTGAGGTCTTTAGTTTATGTTGTTTTTATGTGCATATAGAAAAATAATTATAAAAAGTGTGTGTGTGTTTGGGGGGGGCAGTGCAGATAATGTAAAAAATATTTTAAAAAAAAGTAGATCAAGCTATCAAGTAGACAGACACACTAATTGTAGCGATAAACAAGGATATGCGCTGGTGATGGGGTCGTGGTTGAGGTGAGAGATGTTCTCCTCCAACCAGGCCTTCTGGTTGTCCAGCTCTCTCTCCTGGACCTCCAGCTCAGAGATCTGAGCCTTCAGAGCCTCCAGCTGCCCCTGCACCTCCTTGCTCTGGCAGCCTGTATTCTCCCCCCTGGAGGAGGAGGTGTAGAAGGAAAAGACAGTGTGTGAACATCTGTACAGTTTAAAGTCACTGTGAATATTAACATCAGTCACCTCCAGGTGAATGCTGGTGAATTTCAGCCCGTCTCCCAGCAATGTTGGCGGGCTGCTAGCCGACATTACCTGTAAAGAGGTTTGTTTTCCCAATTTTGAAAAATCATAAAGACAGCTCTAATCTAAATAAAATGCTTAACACCAACTCCAGTATGATTTTTGATTTATTGAATACTTTATTAGCAGTTTGCAAAAAAAAGCACAGGAAAGTACAGTTCAATACAAGGTCTGGGGATTTTAAACCCAAGAAAGCCTATGGCTTGTTTCCATTGGGGTCCTTTGTGATGGAAGCAGGTTCAAGGCTTTTGCTAAAGGTCATACATACAGATCCCCACCAAAGAACCCCAAGTTGAACGTTCTGAGCATAAAGACAGCAGGAGAGTCAATCATACAAACCTCCACTGGATCATGTTCTTGTTTTTCTTCTCAATCAACCCCACTCCTTCCAGCACGTTAGTGATGTCATAAATCCTCCTCTTCTGCCTCACAGCCAAGCTGTCAGCAGCCTGTCAATTCAAACGGAAGACATTCTTTAGAACAAGGACCCCATAACTCTCAGAGTTACAGGACATTTGGAACCGCCCCCCCCAAGGAACCTTGAGGGTCCCTGGACCCCACTTTGTGAACCACTGTTTTAGAAGAAAGGCAAAAGCTGCCACTCAGTGGCAGCTTTGTACAACAAAGTACGTTGTAGCTGACATATTAAATAGCCACCAGCAGAAAATCTAACTGAAAATTCCTCTGGATGGGTAAAAAAACATTAGAGAAGAAAGGCACACTGAAATGAATCGAAGCCTTTGGCAAATTAAGCTGCGTAAACAACAAAGCAATCGCCTGGTTCACCAGCAGAGTCAGACAATGGTAAGAGAAAGGAGCAAGGAGGCAATGGAGGGGGGCTAAGGAGCCTGCTGTGTAAACATTAACCAGCTTTGGCGGGCAAGTAGGGAGGGAAAACTCCTTATCAGAGAAAAGGTAAATGTAGAGAGAATACATTTGGCATATCTGGTGTGGATACAGACTCAGGTTGTCATGACAGTGAAGGCAGATAGCTGGTCATGGCTGGATGACTGTCAAAAGCTTTGTGTTTGGGTAGAAATTAACTATACTATTTACATTCATTTACAAGAGAAGCGGGTTTCCCTAGATACTAGCAGCAGGTGTGTGTGTGTGTGTGTGTGTGTGTGTGTGTGTGTGTGTGTGTGTGTGTGTGTCAGAGAAGTTTGGAGATGTTTTTACAGGAAGGAGACTTGCAGGAACTAATGCACTGCTGTCAGTGTCACATCTTAATGACATCTTAAAGTGTCCAGGATGGTGGTGATGAGGCATCCCCACTAATGCTGCATGTGTGCAATAATATAACCATTACAACATTTAACTTATCATTACAGACATAGTCCATTGGGTGACACTGTGTCTTTTATGAATGTTACTATATTGTTTGGAAAGAAACATTTTAGAACTTCCATTCTTTTTTATTATCTATTGTTTATCCTAATCGATTATCAAATTGTTTGACTCTCTCTCTCTCTCTCTCTCTCTCTCTCTCTCTCTCTCTCTCTCTCTCTCTCTCTCTCTCTCTCTCTCTCTCTCTCTCTCTCTCTCTCTCTCTCTCTCTCTCTCTCTCTCTCTCTCTCTCTCTCTCTCTCTCTCTCTCTCTCTCTCTCTCTCTCTCTCTCTCTCTCTCTCTCTCTCTCTCAGGAAGGCAATTTGATCCTTTCAATTCATTACATGAGGAACTGGAAGGTTGTTCTCTGTGCTGAACAGAACTCTGAACTAAAGCAGCAAAACATGACGGTAAATCAAAGCAGCAACAGTGGTGGAAGAGGTACTCACATTTACTTCAGTAAAAGTATCAATACTGCAGTGTAGAAATACTCTGTTACAAGTAATAGTCCAGAATTCAATATGTACTTGAGTAAAAGTACCAAGAGTAGAAAGAACTCATTATACAGAATGTTATACAGAAGTTTTCAAATGGATAAATCTTTTGAACCACAATAGCAGATCCACAGAACCACAATAGCAGATCCACAGAGTATCTGTAGATCAGCTATTTTCAAATTGCTGAAATGTAGGGCTGAAGTGGTTACTGTATGTTTTGTAATAATAATCAAAATCTACAAAGTAACTTGTAACTAAAGTTTTAAAATAATTGTAGTGTAGTAAAAGTAAAAGTAAAAATACCTCAAAATTGTACTCAAGTACTGTACTTGAGTAAATGTACTTAGTTACTTCACACCACTGGAATGGACACCTGTTAAATCAATGCACCTGCTTCACTAACATGAGCCCTTTGTTCAGTGTGCTGAAAGGAGCTTTGAACCGAAGCAGCAGAACATGACAGTAAATCAGAGGTGTTAAGTAACTAAGCACAATTACTCAAGTACTGCTGTACTTAAGTACAATTTTGAGGTATTTTTACGTTACTGGAGTATTTCCAATTTTCTGTACTTCTACTCCACTGTCTGCACCTCAGAGGCAAATATTGTACTTGTACTCCACTACAATTATTTGAAAACTTTAGTTGCTACTTACTTTGTAGATTTTGATTATTATTACAAAACATACATCAACCACAGTCATCCCTATATACGACCAAAATAGCAGATCTACAAATTGTGAGCTCTGATATTTTTAAAAGTTATTTTTATTTTTTTTACATTTTATACATTTGAATTTTGAAAACTTGTGAAACGGGGCAGTCTGCATAATTTAGAACTTTTACTTTTGGTACTTAAAAGTACATTTTGATACCAGTAACCTTTACTTAAGAGTACATTTTGAATTCCGGACTTTTACTTGTAACAGAACATTTCTACATTGCAGTTACTGATACTTTTACTTAAGAAATGTGAATACTTTTTCCACCACTGAAGAAACCACAACCACCTCCCTGTGATTTCTTGTCTCATGTTGAGACTTGAATGGACACCTGTGTTCAAATCAATGCACCTGCTTCACCCTTTGTTCTGTGTGCTGAACAGACTGAACCGAAGCAGGCTTTGATTTATACCGTCATGTCATGTTCTGCTGCTTCAAGCAGCAGAACATGACATGACAGTATAAATCAGAGACATGTGTGTGATCACTGACCACTTTGAGGTCCAGGACGCCGTCCTCGGCTCCTTGCAACAGGCTGACGAACTTGACGGTCAGGAGCCCCAAACTTTTCTCGTGTCGGCTCGGCGTCCCGACCGATCCGGATCCTCCGTGCGCGGCGGCCCGCTGCTGCTGGTGGTGGTCCGCGTGCGCGACGACGGACTCCACGGCCATTGTTGTCTCAAACTGATCCATGTTCGACCCAAACATAATCATCCCTCCTTCTTGTTTTTTATTGTGTACACGTCTCGTTTTTCTCGGTTCTTTCTTGTGTGTCGTTGTGTGTAAGATCACACGCCTCCATTCATCTGTGTTGTCACTCGGACGACGGTAAAATCATAGTACGGATTTTTTTTAAACGGATGTTACGTTAGGGTACGGTTGATTGCCATGGTAACCCTGTTGCCCCCCCCAGCCCCCCTCCTGTCAAGCCAAGGTACCCCCTTGTTGACTCCGCCCCCTCCCACCTGCTGCATCATGCCTGGCCTCACTGTCACCACTCAGTTTTCATGTTATTTTAGTTACTAGTGAACAGTGGTGGAAAAAGTACTGCTTTCTTTTCACTTATGGCATGAAAATATACTTATTGTACCAAAGTACCCACATTTTTCTTTCAAAGATAGCATCTACAAGGTTACAACGCGTCACATCACAACGGTTGTGAGCTTGTGGATGGTAGGGATGGGTCAGAAAGAAGAATCGGTCATTCAAATAATATTTTTTTGTATTTTTGCAAAGGCTATACTATCATCCAAAGCCTGCCCATAGTAACTTCATTTTAGAGCAGGGGAGGGGTGGGCAACTTTGATGATGGAGAGGGCCACTAAATTTCCTCCAGGGGGCCACATTTCATATCTGCACTGGATTTTATAAACCCTATCACAAGGGATATTCATTATTATTCAGTATAAAACATATTTAGTTTCAAATGCATTTAGTAATACTTAATCATAATAATACGTTAGTACAATTAGTCATGCATATTAACTTTATTAACTTAAATACAAATACATTGGACACTGGAGTAATTAAAACAGGTAAAATATAACATTAAATGTTATATTTTACGTGCTTTAATTACTCCAGTGTATACTGAATACATTTTATTCAGTAAGTGACACAAATACAATAATATTTGTAGAGTTGTTCTTCCTTGGCTTAAATTCAGTTCAAGTTATTAAATTAATATTCTTTACGAGAGAATGATGTACAATGTACATGATGTGCTAAAATACACGAACAATAATTCACTATTTCGAAAATAGAAACAGATAATAATACATAAAATGACAACCATCTTTCACAGGTTCTCTGTTCATATAAGCTCAACAATTGTGGCACAGACATTTAATAAAGTGACTTGGGACAGAAGTCATTTCACATGTCAAAAGTTTTTAAAACTGTAGTGAGACGTCTCATCTTCTCCTCCATGACTTTCTTATTAGTTTCTGTCTCTTCCAGGAGCTGACGCATCTCCTCTTCAACTTCAAACACCTGAGGAACAGACACACGCGCACATGCACACACACACACACACACACACACACACACACACACACACACACACACACACACACACACACACACACACACACACACACACACACACACACACACACACACACACACACACACACACACACACACACACACACACACACACACTGCTGCAATGAACACATTTCTTGGTGACATTGCATCACATAACAGAACCCAAATAATACTTATGTGTAAGGAAGCCAATATCGTACCCTCTGATTGGCTTGTTCCATCCGTTTCTGTTTCTCATTGGCCAGTTGTAAGAGCTCAGCTTGGTGAGAGGCCTGCACAGACTCCAGCTGTCCACGGAATGCATCGTCCACGCAATGCAACTTCTCCACTGCAACTCTTAAGAGGCACAGGAAAAATAACTCATTTGTGATTTGAACAACAAATAGCATTCAGGGGATGCATTTAGTTCCAGACGGGAAATTCCGTCCCACCTCAGGATGCACCTCTCAGGCAAATCCATAATAAAACCTTTTTTTTTTTATCTAAAAAACATTTTTAATCACATCACATTCACAGTTGATGACCTTGTACTTACTAGCTTTAACCACAAATATGTGTTTAGACAGTATCTGCCATTTAATTCCAGACTAAGGTCAACAAAACACTATCACATACTGGGAATAGGAAAAATATGTGTACCGATTTACGCCTGGTAGCCTCTGCAGTTGAGGCAAATAAAGGCTGTGGCCACTATACGGTATATATACGGTATACTATATACTGTAAACATATATACTGTAAATATTACATAATCAGAGAGTTCTGTAAGCCTACTTGTGTGCTTCCGTGGCTTTGTTCCTTTCCTCTACCAATGAGTGTTCCTTGGAGTCAAAGTTCTCCTTCATGCGCTTCACCTGGCTCTCCAGATGAGTCAACAGCTCTGCCTTCCCCTGCCACTTCTTATTGGAAGCGCTGGGAGGACAGACACACGATATAGAGAGATGGTTATATGAAAGACTTGGAACATGATAGGTATGAAGGTATAGAGTACCGAAGTCTGAAGATGGTTTCCCATTCAAATATCCAATAGACTTTAAATCACGAACTGTTTCACTTACTCATATGTTTACGAAACATCAACCGACGGTGAAAAAGTACAAATTGAGAATAAAATAAAAGGCCGCCTACAAATCGACTACAATTCTCAGCCATAGAATTAACCTTACCACTACATCTCCCATTAGTCATGCATGTGCATGCATCCGGTTCAACTGTGCTGCCAAGTCAATACTGCATAACAATACAGTTATGCACAGAGCTGGTGGGAGACAACGACTGTATGGTTGTCAGTGTAAACTGTGGTAGTGTGTGTCTTGCCTGTAGACCCGGTGGGCCTCCACCAGCTCCAGCTCCTTATCCTCTAGCTGTTGTTTGAGCTCCTCCTTGCGCAAGCTGAGCTGCTCCACCCGCTCCCTGAGCTCAGTCAGCGGCGCAGTCTCCTCCTCCAGCTGCTGACGGAACCTCCTCTGGGCCTGGACAGACTCCTCGCGCAACCTCCGTATCTGCTCGTCACGCTCCTGCAAGGCCTTAAGGAGGGAGAGAGACACCCACACAAAAAGAAAGAGAGAGAGAGAGAGAGACAGACAGACAGACAGACAGACAGACAGACAGACAGACAGACAGACAGACAGACAGACAGACAGACAGACAGGGAGGGAGGGAGACAGACAGGGAGAGAGAGAGAGTAGGTGGAAGGAAGTGGGTGGGCGTATGACGTTGCTGTATTAATTCAATAGTTTGTTGTGAGAGAAAAACACAGTTGCCATGAGGATGTCTCAGTATCTTCAGGATAAAACAAAATGTAAATGTTAAAATTAATTATTCCAAGTAATGATGTCTAGAATAAAAAGTTAACAGTGCCAAGAAAAGGAACTGAGGCAACTTCAAAATAGTGGAGGCATCTCCTTAGAACGGATCACCACTGGAGGGCAGGAGAAATGGGAGTGGGAGAAAAGAAGGAGGTCATGTGAGGTGGACGCAGCAGGTGAGGACGTGGTCGAGACCAGAGATGGACGAAAAAGATCACTGCTTTTACAAAGCAAGTATGACACTGAGTGAAAAATTGCAAACCTAACAGAACCTAACGTGCACTAACTTTTTGCAAGGCATATTGGTTTTCATTCTTTGTAACGTTATAGGCCTGCTACCTCTTTCAGCTTGCGGATGGTCTCTGTCTGGTCGTCAATGATCTTGACTTTGATCCGGAGGCTGTCGTTGTCCCTCTCATTCTGTTTCTTCTGAGTCTCCAGCTCCGTGCACAGAACCTCGATTCTGGCTTCCAGACGACCGCGATCCTGGGCCAGGGACACTCCTGCCAAACAGACAGAATTTTTGGTTATTTCTCACAGGGTTGACATGTCTGTCTGTCTGTCTGTCTGTCTGTCTGTCTGTGTGTCTGTGTGTCTGTGTGTCTGTGTGTCTGTGTGTGTGTGTGTGTGTGTGTGTGTGTGTGTGTGTGTGTGTGTGTGTGGTGTACTCCACATGCCCACTAGATGGCAGCTCTAGCTTTTCCACCCAAGAATCTTGATAATGACACTGCAGTGCAATATCTTAAGATTTTTGCAGTGCTTCGTGGGTGCTCCAATTGCTTGGAAGAAGCTCAGTATGCCTGTGCCAGTGGCCGATATGAAGAGTCCAAATGGCCTGAGCACGGAGCAGTCCATGTGTGTGACCGAGAGAGACAACAAGGTTCTTTGTCTACTGTACCATGATTACAAATTAAGTCGCTTTTACATGTTTATTGTGCTCAAGTATCAGCCTTTTATACATGTCGTCCATATTGTGTTTTATATATTATATCTCAACTCATCTATCAATGCAAGATACATTTTCTATATAAGAAAAAGAGGTTGCGCATCAACAATGGGTTCTCAGTGGAGTTCCAGACCCAAAGTCCAGTATACATATCAAAAAAAGGAATACAAAAAAATGCAAAAGGGTAGCACATCCAAAGATTTCTATTAAATGGAGTACAAATTACTCACATTTCCACTTTTTTATTGGCACACCAATAAAATGAACGCTTTTGATTGCGGTTTGTGATCAATAATGAGACACAGATTTTGACGTTCCAATGTATAATTGTGGGGCACGACATGATTATTATTTGTTTGTTAGTATTTTATTTTTATATACTGTGTATGTATGTATGTATGTATATGTATATATACCCTAACCCTATATATATATATATATATATATATATATATAATTATATATGTATTTCCTCTTAACAGCAACCCCATTCAGGTAGGGTCTAGAAATCCCTACACTACACAGCAGACAGTCAGTTCACATGGAGTCGGTATGTAAAAGAGACATTGCTATTATCCTAGGAGGCAAGCCGTCTGTGCCTGCCTGTCTGTTGGCTAATCTAAAAAAGAACACCACACCGATCAGCACCAAATCTATTTTGCTCACTGGCAGTAGGCCAAGGAAGTAAATCCCAGAATATTTTCCAGTGATTTCTTTTGTGTGTGAATATTTTTCACATTTTGTGAATTGATGAAAGGAGCATCAAAGTTGAGTGCTGTCTATGACACTTTAATTTCTTTCTTTCTTCAAACAGTGTTTTCTATGATGGCATTCTGCCAGCCGAGAATTCACAAGATGAATACAATATTCCTTTTAGATATATTTATTATGAACTCAGATCACTCAGCGTTAACAACAAATACTCGACAGAGAATGACAAAATGGTTAACAGTGTGCTGCACTGTTACATAATCTAATTGAACTCCTTCCATGAAAACAGACAAAGAACTTTCTTCCTAAAATGGCTGACCCTGTCTGGACATTATCAAAGCTGTTCTTCACTCTCTTGAAAACTTGTTTTGGTCACTTGGAAACTGGTTGCGTGTTCTGTGTCAACAGGTCAATAAGGTCATACTTGTACGCACTACGCAGTCTCCCCCAAGTATCCTACATGCTAGATATAAATTGTATATACAATGTATATCTGTCTGTCTGTCTGTGTGCCTGAAAATAATTTTGCAAACTGCTGGACTGATCAGCGCCACATTTCTTGTACACACTGCCAGTAGGCCACAGAAGTACCTCCAGTCCTCCACTAATCCTTTTCTCTGTGTTTAATATGTGTGTATGTGTGTGTGTACACACACACTGTATGTATATATTTCTATATTTAACTATTAACTAAGATTAGTAAGCAGTGTTCATACCTTGCTGAGCAAGCTCCTGACCCCAGATCTTCCTCTCGGCTCGGAGGCCGTCTATGACCGACTCCTGGGCTGTGAGCTGGGTCAGCAAACGCGACTTGTCCTTCTTCAGCAATTCTAGCTGCAGGCTGAGACGGCTATCCTGTGCCGCCGCGGCTTCTAGGGGCCGCAGACGGCCCTGATGAACAGACGGACAGACAGCGGCAAAGATTTACTGAGGTCAATGGCTTACAGATGGACTGTTATTCAAAGGGTCTGAATCTTTTTGCCGGCATGTATTTTAGATATTGAAGAGACTGTAACAGATAGACAAATAAAAACAGATATTGTTGCTGTCGGGTGGAAACCTTGTATGTCCAAAACCATTTAATTACTCTTTTTTTTTTAAATAGTGAAAATAGCCGTGCAAAATGTTGTGAGCTTGGATATCTGCTATTTTCACTACTTTGTGTGACACTCTCGAATGATGAAGTAGGGCATTCATTTATGAAAAAAACATTAAAAGTTAATGTTAATGAAACATGGAGATACCAGGTTTCCACCCGACGGCGACGACATCCAGCACTCTATCTGGGCCTCTTATCTCAGGACATTTTGAAAAGGTTAGTCTTTATAACCAAAGGGTAACACATCTTTGTAGTACTAGAGGTACCGCTAGAAGATATGCAGTCTCGCTATACCTTCAGTTCAGTGACAGCATCTCTCTTAGATTTGATAAGGTCAGCGATGCGGCTCTTCTGCTCTTTGACCATGGCTGTGAGCTCCTGCACCAGGGAGGCAGACTGCGTCTCCCTCTGCTGGGACAAGCCCAGGCCTGTCTTGAGCTCTGACAGCTCAGTGCCCAACTGGTCGCACACCTCCTTCACCTGTACACAGTACAGTGGTGGAAAAACTACTCCCATTTTTTACTTAAGTAAAAGTATCAATACTGCAATGTAGAAATACTCTGTTACAAGTAAAAGTCCGGAATAAAACATTTGATTGAGTGAAAGTACAAAAGTATTGGTATCAAAATGTACTTAAAGTACCAAAAGTACTCCATTTAAGTAAAAAATACCTCAAAATTGTACTTAAGTACAGTAATTGAGTAACTGCGCTTAGTTACTTTACACCACTGACAGTATAGGCGAGAAGTAGGGGTTAACATACACAGTAAAAATAGAGTGTGCAAATGATGTATACACTTTCTGAGTTACAAATATATAAATGAACACTTAATTTAAATATGAGGAATGTACTGTGTACATGGCCACAGAAAAGTTTGAACAAGGAGCAAAGAATCTTTGGTACTGTCAAAAGCGTATCACCCGACCAACAATTTAATCAGTCAGTGTCAAATTTGAGATCCAACAGGATTGTCTAGTTTAATTGGTTTACCGGAGGCAATCTGTAAAAAGCCACATGAATTTGAGTGGCAATCTGTATCTCCTTCACACTCTGCGAGGTTAAAAAGTTAAAGTTAAAGCGCATCAAATTGCTCCGACATTAGCACTGAGGAATGAGATTACAATTCTTGCAGAGTGCAAATTAAATGTGTGAAAGTATCAAGGTAGAACAGACCGATTAAATTCTAATCCTTTTATATAGCAATTGTCCTGTGGCAATGACTGACTTATCCAGTCAAATTATCCTTACTCATAACTCATTCATAGCCCTCACCCATCAGCTGGTTGAAAAAAATATATGGGGAATGAAGTCATTTATCCACAGGATTGCAAAAATAATTTTAACCACTTAAGCCCTCTTAGTCGTTATGACAAACAGCGAAAAAAGCCAATCTACAAGATTGACTATTTTTATTATATTTTTTTCAAATTTTGAAATTGTTGCATATGACATTCCCAAAATAGGGACAATATCGGGTTAATATTGTTGAATGCCATTTGGAAAGGCCATGCCTCAATTATCGACAAAAGTGGTTCTTAAAGTGGGGTCCGAGGATCCCCAGGGATCTATCTATACGCTATTCAAAAACAGTCAACCTACAAGCTCACAGCGCATCGCGATACGAAGCGCTGTGAGCTTGTAGATCCGTTTTACTTTTTTAATTTGAAATAATTTGGCCAAATACATCCGTGCCATGAAAAAGAACCACTGGTCTACAACACAGTCCAAAAGGCAGGCGTCTCTACTATTGTCCAGACCTCAGAGAAGCGAGTAGCCTCGATGGTTAGTGCCATGCGGAACTCGTCCTCCAGGGCGCCATACTGCTTCCTGCCCTCTGCAAGTCTCTCATCCAGCTCTGCTGCCCTGTGGGCATGTCTCTGTTCCACTGACACCACCTCATTCGCCACTGCTTCACGGAACTCTGCCCCGCTAGGTGTTAACCGTGCCTCCAGCGCTTTTCTGTGGAGCCAACAGCAGGGATGGAATGTTCACATCTGGACACTTTGCCAATTTAGAAATTACTGCAGATAAGATTTGAGTGTTATGTATGCCCTCATAAAAGACGTGCAACTAGAATTCCTATTTGATTGTTTAAGTTTAAAAAACAGACCCTGATCCTACTACTTCTTTTTTTTTTTTTTTTTTATATATAATTTTTATCCCACGATTTTGTAACCCACATTTTTTTCACCCAGTGCCAATTGCCTATGTAATCCTGGGCACTACCTACCCTCTGCCAGCCTAGGGAGAGCCCAAGCTGAAGCTCATGCCTCCTTCAATGCATGAGGAGCAAGCAGGCCGCTTCTTATCACCCGACAGGGGGGAGTTTCCCTGGTTGGACATAGCGCGTGGAAGGAACACGTTATTCCAACCAGTTCCCTTCTCCTCCATCAGGCGCCCCGGCTGACCAGGGGGAGGCAGTATAGTGACCAGGATTACTACATGTTTTTGTGAGGGTATTAACTACCCTAGGAGACACGGGGAGAACATGCAAACTCCACACAGAGTAGGCCCTTTCGAATCCTACTACTTCTTACTATAAAATGAAGAAACCCCTGTCTGGAACCTCGTTCTCCTCAGAAACTTGCACACGGGCATCGAAGAGAGTGACGAAGCCAATTGTTCAAATCTAAGCTGTTTATTAGCGTTTATGTGAACGGTCGTCGCAGATTATGGGATCTGTAGGCTTGGTTGCAGTCCCATAGCCCGGATGGACAGTAGGTGGAAATGACGCAAACACCCACCGGATCGTAGTAACGTAACTTGGTGACGCCCCCTTCTGTGATGCACGCCGCTCTCTCACATGAGCGGACTGCGTGTTAAATGTAGGTATTGTAGGGCCAAAACCCCTACAATACCAGATGCTCTCGTGGCGTGCAACGCTAAACAACAGACTACCAATCCACAAGCCTCGGGATCGAATCCCTCCCCCGGCGCTGCTTATTTGGGATTAAAGATAGGTTTAGGCATAGTTTTTGTCACCCCCAGCGAGGCGGACCACTCGGCCCACTTGGTGAGAACAGACTACAGCCCCTAATATTAAGTTGGGAAGTAGTTGGGCAAAAAAACTGTTACAACGATGGAGGTGCGCCGGCTCTAGTCTCTACTTGAGCAACGAGAGGCACCGCCCCAGGCAAGTGAGTGGCCGTGCCAAATGTTGCGAAGCCCACTAGAGCCGACTCAGCGCCGTTCCAGTTATGTACCGATACTAGGGACTGGGGACAGAATCGTAAATTATCCCTCCCCCTCCCCCCCTACCCCTGCCAGCGCCGAGCACTATTTTCCACCATGGAGGAAAAACGGGCAGTGCGATCCTCATGGAATGTGACGCATGACTAGGGGCAAAGCAGTTCCGCGTGCGTCACAGAAGGGGGCGTCTCCAAGGGTATGGACTACTAGTGAATAATGGTTGCGCAGTTTGTTATAAAATGAGATATCGCTCTTGTGAAAAGTGAAACACCTGGTATGAAAAAAATCATAGCATGTGAGTAATAAATACTAGCGACAATTGTTGAAATTATTACCTATCATGAGTGAGTTCCTCACAAAAAGTCATATTTTAGAGAAAGTAATTAATCATACTTTTTAAACCTTGACATCCGACTTTTTTATGTTTACCAGAATGATTGTATATCATTTTGAAGTGCACCTGTGTTCTTGCTCCCTGGATGCCAGCAGTTCATGGACTTGCTGCAGCTTGTCTTTGTGCTGGCGAACAGAGGCTCTCTGAAGATCCACTTCTCTCTTCAGAGCTGATACCCTGTTCCCCAGCTCCTGAGTTCGTTTCATCTGAAAGATCAAAAACATCACCTGTTTTATAATTTCTTTCAACAATTCAGACAGAAAATTGGCATGGGCACATTTACGAAAGGTGATTAATCATAATCACACTGAGCGAACAGTGAGAAAACTAATATCCTTTAAGACATTCAGAGAAAAAGTTGTGGGGGAAAAAAAAGAAAATGACCAAAACAAACTCCAAATAAAACAGAACAGATTCTGATTGACTTCCACCAACTAGTCTTGTACAGTACAGTATCAAAAGCTAATGCTGCTAAGCTAGCTACCTCCTCTGCCTGTTGGCGTGCCCTGAGAGCCTCTCCATGGGAGATGGTGTCCTCCAGGCTGCGCAGTGCCCTCTTGTGTTGGTCCTCATTGTCACGGGCCTGCTCCAACTGCTGGGTCAAGGACTGACACCTACCCTCCATCTCCTCTACACGGGTCTGTAGGCCAGAGTGCTCCGACCTCTCCTTTAGCAACAACTCCTTAAGCCTGGAAGAGTAGAAGGAAAGAATGGGGGGGGTAAATGTGTAGAAACATGAAAATAATTCATGGGCTCCCGACCTAGCACCACGATAAGAAGAGTAGTATCCATGTTAAAAATAAGCAACATTGTAAGGTGTGTGGGAAATAAGAGAATTCTGAAAATTAAGTATTTTCTGAATCGAACATAAACTAAGAGGGGAAGGTTAATAGAATAGAAAAGGATTCTTTTTTTTAAAACAGCTCAAACAAAAAGGGAAAGGTGTGGTGAAGTGGAAAATGAAAGAGTATCGAATGAAAAGAGCAGGATGGAAAGAAACTGAGCGCGCTCATGCCTAATAGGCGTATGGGAACTGTGAGTCAATGACCTCCTCATGCAGTATGACTTAGCTCTTTAAATTTCCCATGAGCCACGAGATAAAGAGTTAACAGCAGCAACCCCTGCTCGATATCATTAGACCACTGCCGCAGGAGTGGCAATTAAGATGGATTCATCTGTCACACATATGGCTGTCACCAACTCTCTAATTGCTATCATGATGACAATTTATCTGAGCGAGGGGGGCAGTGCAAGCAATGACAGAGCACAATACAATACATCTACACACGGCTCCCTGTCTTTATCTGCACAGAGGAGTGACACTTTAGCACTCCAGTCGAGGGGTCTGACATATTTGAGGAAGTGAGATGGTGATATTTGGAGGAACTTAATTATAGATAATCATACCCTGTGGCTTAAATAAAAAGGTACAGGCTCAGCCAGAATGAATAGATGATTAGCCTGTTTTGTGCTAAATATCACGCCTATCACAGGAAACTGCCTTCATGCTTAATTTGTTGGGGTAATGGATGGAAAGTGGACGGCTGATTTTCGAAGGAGTTTTTCGGCAGCGATGGTGAGGAATGTTAATGGCAGGATGGATAGATATTCATTATTCAGAAACAGATGGCGAGCCTCAGCCTCACGAGAGAAATACAAAAGGATGGTGGGGGTAGAAATAGATGAGAATCCATTATAAAGTAAACCTCTATAAAAACAACACAAGAGTAGTTCAATGATTTCCTGTTCCCTTCAAGCATCTACTTCAAATATATGGTCTTAAAACTCTCCTGTGTGTGATCAACGAGTAAATGGTGCATTGCTATAGTGCTTTTCTCCAAAGCGCTACAACGTGAATTACATTCACCCAATCACACACACACACACACACATCAATGCTAGAGGCAGCCATGCAAGGCACCAACCTGCTCATCGAGAGCAGTTAAGGGTTAAGTGTCTTTCTCAAGAACCTTCCAGTTTCCAAGATAGCTAGTCTACTTCCTGAGCCAATGACACTGCGTGTGTGTGTGTGTGTGTGTGTGTGTGTGTGTGTGCGTGTGCGTGTGTGTGTGCGTGTGTGCGTGTGCGTGTGCGTGTGCGCGTGTGTGTGTGTGTGTGTGTGTGTGTGTGTGTACCTGTCTGTGGTGTGCAAGGCCATGCTCTGGAGGTCTTTCTCCTCACTGGCTCTGGTCTGCAGGTTATTCATCTGCTCTGTAAGCTTCCTCACAGCCTGTTCGGCCTTCCAGCGCCTCTCCCTCTCCTGGTCACGCTCCTCTACAATTGTCTAGTGTACACACACAATCACACAATTAGTAAAATACATAAACAAGTACAATTATGTCTTTCTTATGTCCACCTTAACCCTCTTTAATTTGCAGTACTTAAAAGCCTGATTCCAGGAAAACTAAAACCTATAAAACATGAAGGTTCACTGTGGAACCTTCATGGTTGAGATACCAAGTGTGACAATATTGAGAACAATGGACATCATACAGTTTATACTGCTTAGTACCCTGTAGGTTTCCTCCTCCACGGTGGGCTTGGTGCTCCTGGCCCCTGGGGCCCGGCTAACTACCAAGGGGCCCCTCCTTGCTGATCCCGCTGTGTCTAAATGCCCAGGGGCCTCGGTCTTCCTCTTGTGCCCAGCGCACTTTACTCCCTTCTGTTTGTGATTCTCTTGATCACTGCACATAAAACAAACATATTTGAGTCAGCTTAAAAAAAAAGGAAAGAAAAAAATCAGTTATTTAAAAAGAAGTCCTCAGGCAAATGTCTGGGTCTGTGAAGGTCAAGGCTGATAACTTGTTCAATTTCATCATCGCATAAACTTTTACCAACTCCGAATAAAATTTGGGGGCGAATGCCTCACCATCACCTTGATTTTGATGAGGACAGTTGGGAGCTCACTAAAGCTACATTAATGCATCCTAAGCAGGTGTCATAAGTGGCTGATGAAGTAAGATGAGGGGGCAGAGCAAGGCAGCCCAGTCGTTCATCACAGGCTGGGGGGGGGGCTGTAATTTCTGAGAGGAGGAGCGTTTACAACCTCGTTCCAAGAGGAAGATTTATCACCTGGTCCCTTGTGAGGGGGCAGGGGCATTCGCTCTCTCATCAAGGTACTTACTGGGTTGATACATGATACACAACACATAACGATTGGGTTTAATTATTAACAGGTAGACCTTGCCAATTACTGGATTGTAAACATACATGAGCCCACAAACTGTCTCGTGGGTGAATATGAATAGCATGACAGTTCATTTCCAGAACACGTCGCGATGCGTTGTAGATCTGCTATTGTTGTACGACTAAATATAAAATATGGCTTAACCACTAGCGTCCCTATTCTGGGGCGAACTTGCACCGAAATTAGCAAATCTATAAGCTCATAATGCGTTGCAACGCGATGCGTTGTAAGCTTGTAGGTCAGCTATTTTCAGCAAAAACATTTGGTGTAGAGGGAAAAAAGGAGGAGACGCTGTATAGACCCCTGGGGGACACCGGTCCACTATATATGGATTAAGTGGTAGTGGTTAGTCAGAGTCAGACTAATCAGTTAAGTCGATTATAAAAAATATAAATAAACATAATGTTAATATACATTTTATCCAAAAATAATAGAATAATCGCTCAGAAGATAATCGATGTTAAGCCCCTATTTCCAGATAATAGTTTACAATGAATGGTAGATGAAACGTACATCTTCTACTTCTTATCACAAACTCTTATAAATCACCTGTCTGATCTCCTGCCTTTAGTCGCCTTGGTGATTCTCCTGACTGTCGTGGACCGTGTTGGAATTCTGGAGCACCTCTTGTTCTCCTTCCCGCTGTCACACTCACTCTCTGACGTGTGGTCTATGTCCCTCTTGGCCTTCCGTACCATCGCATCAGAGGGGGTGGAGCTACTGGAGATATCTCTTGCAGGGTTCTAGGGGAATATTTCAGAATATTAAAAAAAAATGTTTTAAAGTTATAAAAGTAAACAAACATTAGATCAACAAACACTTCTCTGAAGGAGTTCAAATGGGGGGGGGGTGGGGGGTGGAATAAACAAAATGGCACACTTAATACAATCTTGTACACTGAATGGAAACATAAGGACATGCTTCTAATCAGAGTTAATCAGCCGGTCTAAACACCTGTTGAAACAGCTGGGACACCTGGTGTTCCAGTTTCCTGATGCGGTGCTCGCTGACGGGGTCTGTTGTAATGGCCTTGTCAGCCTGCTGTGGCCGGGAGCGCTGATGTGTGACAGCATCTGTGCCTTCTTCTGAACTGGTCCGCTGACGGAACCGGCTCAGCATCTCGTCTATGCGGGGCGTGTTGCGAGAGCTATCCCCTCTAGCCTGCGATAAACACCACAAATGCATCTTGTACTTCACTAAAAAACAACTTTGTTACAAGTTACAACAGACTCAGATAAATGGGGTTGGGTGAGGGCCACACATACACATGTTCATAACCAGCACTTAGACAAGAATGATGATGAATTGTCATTCCGCTCCAGCTGGCTTTTCCCAATTGATTCAGAGTTTGTTTTTCCTTTCTTTATTTTTTTTGCTTTCTATATATTTTTTTGTCAGCTTTTGCTGTATTCAGATAGGATAGACAGGGAGAGACAGGAGATACGTTTAGGACATAGGACATAAGCTTTTTGCTGTAATTCAGTCTATTGGGGGTTTAAACATGCTTGGTCGAAAAACTTATCAGGATTTTGTGTATCGCTTTAACCCTTCCAATCCAAAACCAATTTCCATACAAAATAAATGGGAACTACCAGTTCAGTGGCACTAGCATCTGACGAGAGGAGGAACTCCACATATTCATCCAGACCCGGAATGTCACCAGGACTGTCCAGCTCTAGAGGTGCTGGATTCCCCAGTCGGTCCAGGCCATCCACGATAGAGACCTGCGGTAATGACTGCATAACCATGTCCCTGTACCCTGCAGTAGAACAGACACACACTTATGGACGCACTGACACGGGTGACCTGCCTAGTGACACTTCATTAATCTGGCCACTTTTAAGTGGGCTCTCATGAATCATGAAAATCACGTAACCAAGGAATTGGCTTAGTGAGTGCTGCTGTCCTACGTACAGTATAGCGGTCAAATTTATGTAGTCAGAAATGCAGAGTCAGAAATATGCGGGAGCAAAGATCAGAAATGTCCTTTGAAATCTCAGAATGCCAATGAAATCCAATGGAGAGGGCGCGAGTGTTTCTGGTCTGGTAGTTTCTACAGTTTCACATCATGTAAGTTTGGTTTGTTAAATTATATTTGCCTTGAGTTTCTTTCCATGACTTAAAGGTAGGGTACTGTAAGTGATATTTTTTGGTATTGTTTTGTTTTTTGTTAAACAGGTTTAAGAACTATATTCTGATAGTAATCATTGCTACAGAGCGTTTTTTCGGTCACAGGGGTCTCTCCAGCTCTTTAGTAAACATAATATAGTACATTTTCAGGTAGGTGACAAAATTTAAGCCAATCAGGAGAGAGCACTGAAAATGCATTTTCTGTTTAATAAGGAACTGGAGAGACATGGGAGACTCCTTTTACTGAACAAACACTCTATGTCTATAGCAATGATTACTATCAGAATATAGAGCTATTTAACACTTATTTTAACCAAAGTAAATCACTTACCCTACTTTTAAATACTTCTATGATTTGTAACCTCCATGTTGATTAGCACTTTGTGAGCAACCCTGTATACAGAAGGTCTTGTTTGTTTAAGCATTGTTTCCTGGTGAACAGCAGTTGCCCACAACATATGGGTGCATGTTTTGAACCATACCTTTCTAAAATAAATTTGTTTTATATATGCTGAAGACACAGTGTCTTGATCTTCTGAAGTTCCAGTTGTCTGACCCCAATATTATAGGTTAATCTCTTGTCATGTATCTACACTTTCTGTGGTAACTCCTGGTTTACAAAAATGTATTTGTCATATATGACTTTACATACTGTATGTCCTATTAAATGCCTGATTTTAGACAACATTTCTTACACTGCATCTACGCAATGTACTAGTGCACAGACATTACAGATGGATAGATTAGATTGTACAAACAACAGGTACCCAGCTTAATCTTGAGTAATTACATCTAGGGGCTTTTTCATTAATAAATAACTGCTGGCAAATCAGCTGTGTAATCAGATTCCAATGCTAGCTATAAAACAAAGTCATAATCGGCGCTACAATTTTATTAAGGGCATTTTGGGGAGTCGGGGGACATCATTTAGAATAGAGTGTGATGAAGCGATGTTTCCACAGAAATAAATGTATAGAACGGACACTTATAGCAACGCTGTGCTTAGCTTAAGAGGAAGTAATCAATCCATGGGGCTCTCAAGTGAGGCATTTATCAAATATGAAGATGCATGGTTATATGGCATCCCTAGCAATAATCTTCATCAGGTCCCCCAGCAAAGTAGGTAGTAGGGTGTTTATAACCTAACCTATGCATACTTTTATATCTACGGATGTTTCAAACACAGCAGAGCCCCTTGCAGGTTACTGAGTGTTGCTGTAACATATGACTACAATAAATCTTTCGGAAAATCGAACATTAGACATGATCTCTAAGCTGCAATGAAACCACCTTCAAGTTGCCTTTCGTAACATCTTTATACCTCACCTGGCAAAGTGCAGAGAGGATTGTCTTTGCCATCCAGGCTCAGAGTGACTTCTCTCAAACTCTGCACTCCCAACAGGCACTGCAGCAGGTGGTTGATGCTGTCCAGGCGGTTGCTATGGAGACTGAGGTGCCTCAGCTTGTATTCCGTCCCATGGAGGTAAAGCAAGCCTAACGTGGGCATAAAGTTGAAAACAACATCACCGATCCGACCTTCATTGGTCTAAAAGTAAATAATAAAAAATAATAAAAAAGCAAACCTTGGTTCAATCGGTATTCAACTCACCCGTGAGGCTGCTTATCTGATTGTAGGACAATTTTAATCTTGTCAGGTTCACAAGGCCATTAAGTCCTTCAGTATTAAAGGCAAGAGGACAAAAACAGCTCATAAAACAGAGACAATTGTATCGAAAGTAAACACAAGACCCCGCTAATGAAGACTAAAAAATGCTCTATCTGTCAGGGCTCAGGAGGCTCACCTTCAACCTTGGTGATTAAGTTGCAAGATAAATTCAAGGTTCTCAAGGACGCCAGAGAGCCGAGACCCTCAATGCGTGAGATGCGATTGGAGGAAAGGTCTAGGTGTCGCAGATGCCAAGCTGTGGTTAGTCCCTCTATCCTTGTAATGCGGTTGCAGTGCAGATTGAGTGAAGTTATAGTGGGAGTAAGAGGAACCTCCAACAGACTAGAGAAAAACAAACAGGGAACCGCCTTTGTAACAGCTGTGGTGAACAAGAAAGATCTAACAGGACAAATCAGTTCATCCACATGAACCCTAGCGTCCCTGTCATAATAAGCAAACCTTTGGAGAAAACAGGCAAACGTTCGGAAAAATCAGGTTGTGAGCTTGCAGCAGATGTGCAAGCTCACAACTTTTCACAACACTAATTTCATTGTGAGCTTGTAGAGCGCCTATTTTCGGTCAAGAGATTTGGTGTAGAATGAAAAAAAGGAGGGACCCCAGTCAATGAAGTACAGTATAGATTTTTAAAGAGATTAAGATGAGTGCAGAACAGCCTTGAAATGAATACACCTCACTAGATATACGTATATTTAATAGGTTTGGTACAGAAATAAAGGGCATAATACAGCAACATCTATTGTAACTCTGTAGTATGGTGATGATTGATGAAAGGTGTCGACAGAAGATGCAATTGTTTACCTTGATATGCTCTTGTCGATCAGACTCAGCTCTCCATCCGCCATAACCTAGTTTACAAAACTGATGTTACTTTACTTTGTTCATGTGTAACTTACATTACCTGTGTAGCAGATGTACCATTTATTGAACAGATACATTCAAAATACTGTTTGCCTCCAGCACCTGCAATACTTCACCACCGTCTATCTGTTTACACCTGCAGCTGCAACATCTTGTAAATTATATGAATTATGCCAATTTGTAAAGTAACTAAGTACATTTACTCAAGTACTGTACTTAAGTACAGTTTTTAGTTATTTTTTACTTAACTGGAGTATTTCCAAATGTCAGTACTTTTACTTCTACTGTACTGTACTGCCCAAGAAATGATCAACCTACAGCAAGTAGTACGATCGGCAGAGCGTATAATGGGAGGCGAGCTCCCAGTGCTCCAAGAACTGTACAAAAAGCGTGTGGTGTGTGGTCAAAGCCAAGCGCATCATCAAGGACAAGCACCACCCAAGTCACAAACTGTTCAAAACCCTACAGCGACCGCGACCGGGCAAGGGGCCCTACCGCAGTATCAAGAGTACCACCACCAGGTTCTGGTGCAGTTTTAATCCGGCTGCTGTCAGACTGCTCAATGTGGCTCTTCTTGAACACACCTATGGATTATACCAGGGACTTGGATTTAGCTCCTCCTTGGACATACCTGTGGACTACACCAGGTACAAGTGACTTTCTTTTTTTGCTCTCCCTCATGGAACTACTTGCGGATTATACCAGGGTCAGTACACCTTATGTGGATTATGCGGTCGCCACGCACTGACTTTTTTGCACCATAATCCCATGTATAACGCACTGACTTTTTTTGTCTTTTTATTGTGCTTTTTCTTTTTTTTCTCTAAGCACTTTAACGTCCATAAGTATATCAAGCACAGTATACATTGCTGCTATGCTCAGGCACCTTAGTCATATTTTTTTTTATCTCAGATACTAGTGTAAATATGTAGATAACTTGTTTGGCCTTTTTGTTGTTCTCTTGTTTGATCTCCTTCCCAATTGCCCCCCACCCCTCTTCTTCCTCCCCCTCTTCTTTCTATGGAAATAACGTTGCGATGGAAACGATATACAAAAATGATTCTTCTGATTCTGACTACACATATTTGAACATTTGAGTTACTAGTAAGGATGTAGATTTTGATTAGTATTACAAAACATACTTACACACTTCAACCATATACATTTCGAACATTTGAAAATAGCCAACAAGCTCACAATGGGTCGCAATGGGAGGGACACAAATCTGCTATTGTCAAGAGATTTTTAAACAGTTCATACATTTGAAAACTTGTGGGGAAAAAAAGTTAAAATACTTTTTCCACCACAGTGTGTGCTATAGTTAAGTTATCTATTAGTGTGGGATCTTACCATCAGATGTCCATACAGAGAGCCAGGGGTGACTTATGTTATTACAACGGATTGTCAACTCCACTAAAAGCTGAATAGCATGAGTTAGCTAACTACGTTTAACTCAGAGAAAGTCCAACCATAAGAAGCGTTAACTCTCAACGATCGTCCCAAAATGCAGTCACAACATCATATGTCATATAAAAAAGGACAATATCGTTCAAAAAAGGGACATATTATTATTTGACAACGACCAGTGAATCATAACTTATTGTTGTTGTTAGACCGCCACATAAGTCGAATTCGCCGCTTCAAGCAGCGTTGCCATATTTTGTGAGAGAAATAAGCAACCAGGTCTAGGAAAACAAGCCCAAAAGAAGCAACTTTAGGCCACATGAGCACTTTTAAACCTATATGCATCTGCTATTTGAACATAGCCAATCTACAAGAACTTGTAGATCTGCTATTTTCAAAAACTCTTCCAATAAAATGTGGAATA
Source organism: Gymnoscopelus microlampas (assembly GCF_963454915.1). NCBI lineage: Eukaryota > Metazoa > Chordata > Actinopteri > Myctophiformes > Myctophidae > Gymnoscopelus > Gymnoscopelus microlampas. The sequence goes on along the minus strand of NC_139942.1, from coordinate 24,130,798 downwards.
TTTGGAATATTGTTTGAAACACACAAAAGCTCCCTGGGCACATGAAAGTTCATGAATATATTTGAGAACCACTTGTTTAAATAATAAAAAATAGGAAGCAAAGCCTAAATAAGCAGGTACACTTTAGAAACAAGCCTAAAAACCGCAACAACCAATTTTTACAAGCAACTTTACAGAAAAAGAAGCCCACGGTCGCTTATAATAAGCGGACATGGCAACACTGATTACATTTCCTTGTTTACAATGACGTAGTAACTTCCGGATCTGTCAGCTGTGTGAAATATTGCAAATGTATCAAACTATTTATTTCCCGCAGTAATTCATTACATAGTTTATTACAAGGAATATTTACACAATATTTTTCTCTTTTCTCTTTCGGGGGTAGAGAGTAACGCAAATAGGCCTACACTTTTCAATTGTATGATGAGTTGTAACAGGAGGTGTAAAATTTGCTATTTTGTCCAAAATGTCCAAAGTAATGTAAAGTATAAATGATGTTAACATGCATGGTACATCATTATCAGACTTAATTTTATCCTTCAACTTCTTGTTTATGCCCCAAAATGAGAGGAGGTCTCTGCCTCAGCAAACTGGGAACCCAATCATCGGTAAAAAAGGTAAAACATGTTTTTTTTTCTTCTTTGTTTTTGCCTCTGGGGGCACCACCTATTTTTTTGCGTAGAGAGAGGAACTCGGTTTGGCTCCTCCCCTTTCATAGTCCACTTCCTCAGAGGTGCTGGGTTTATTCCTATTAGTGGTGCTGACAGACTCTGCTGTTAGTAGCCTACAATCTGACTTGAGAGATTTTACTGCCTCAGAAGAACTGCATAGTCCTGCTACAGCTTATGTGTTGTCCTTCTGCTCAAATGTTAAAAACAAAAGTTGACAGTTAATTTCTTTGCAGCATTTGTGAGAACAATACAAACACCCTTTTCACAGTGGCCATTTTGATTGGTTAAACACAGCTGAATGTAGTTACATTTGCAGCTGCATTTATATGTCTTTAGAGTGTTATAGTATCTGCACACTGTTAACACATTGCTCATTATAAATATGGCCTAAGCAGAAATGGATTCTTTGTCAACTATTACCTTAGGTCTGGATCAAAAACGGATCATAAAAGTTTGGTAGTGACAATAATCAAATAGTTCTGGGATTTGCCCTGTCAATGCTACAAACCTATTGGTTTTTAAATAATATTTAAAAAACAATAGGATAATAATATGAGGAGTATACTGTACCTGTTACACTGCAAATCAAAGAATATAACTTTATTATGGCTATCTTTATCATGCCCATTTTAATGTTTGTAGTTTCTGTGTTTGCCAGGAAAATTGAGGTTGGAGTCCTCTTTTACAAGTGTGATCTGGCCAAGACAGTATAAAAGCAGTATAAAAACAACAAGAACAAAACAATAACAGAAATGTGCAACAGATACATAACAAATAAGATAATATACAAATAAAAACAACTGACAGTTGTGGTTATAGTGTCTTAGTTTTTTAATTGTTTGGCTCACCATAAGAAATGATCTTTAATGATAAAAGATCATTTGGGTAAACTTTTATGAACCCTGTTGCCAGGCTAGATTGTGCCATCCTCCTACTTGTTACAAATGTTCTCCTGCTTCTAGAAAAAAATCCCCAAAGCGTTTTTGTCTGAGAAATTCTGGGTACAAGAATGTGCATGAGTGGATATGTGAGCTGTTCCAAAACATGTTGTCTTACCCTTGCTAATGTGTATATATCAGGCTTATATGTCTTTGTCTATGTATGAATATCCTACCTTTGTAGGGTGGGCCTAGCCCTGCCTTAGAACCAAGCCTGCACTCCGAAGAGGACAGTCATTCACAGAGTTCAATGAAGGTTTTCACCATTGTACCACTTACAAAAATTGCAAGAGGAAGGTGTACAGAGTTGGAGAAGGATATTTAATTTCTTCCCAACGTTCCCCAATTTTCAAGATCAGACTCAAGGTTACCGAGATTAGGCATTCACATTAAGACGTACAACAAACTGTGTTGGATTTATGTAAATCCAGTGAGATTATCCCCAAATCTGGGCCACATTAAGTTTTTATTTCATAATCAGTAAATAAAGAACAGCCAGCCGGCACCCTATAGCTCTCAACAGAAGCACACAGGGGCATGGATTTCTTTGTGCATTTTAATTCCAGATTCCTGAGAATTTTCTGTCCAATCAAAAAATATCCAATTTATATCTGAATAACAGATGACAGATGGAGATATTTAGATTCTCTTCCAGCTCGAGTCCTCAAGGACCGCTATAGTGTACTGCTGGTTTTCTATCCTCCCAGAACATCAAATGCAATCACCTACTATAGTGTTCCAAACTTCTCCCCGACTAGAGACACTGAATGAAAATAATTAACTGGATTGAAAACCTGCAGTATAGTACAGGGACTTACAGTATATACAGTATAAGTCCCTGATGAGCAGAATTGAGAACTCCTCTTGCCCTGTGTGCGTAGGGTGTTAGGCTGCCCCAGAAAAAAATATTTATTTATATTAACATTGCAATGTTGTTGAAAACTCTTGGAGTTTTTCCTATACTGTAAGCCCATGTAGATGGTGTGTGTGTGTGTGTGTGTGTGTGTGTGTGTGTGTGTGTGTGTGTGTGTGTGTGTGTGTGTGTGTGTGTGTGTGTGTGTGTGCGTGCGTGCGTGCGTGCGTGCGTGCGTGCGTGCGTGCGTGCGTGCGTGCGCAATGGCAGGATGCACATATATTTGATGTGTGTCCTCCTCCAATCTATTATCAGTTACTCTTTTCCCTCACTGAATGTTGCTTTTCACCAGACAGTAGAGATGCATCTGTGCAATGTTGTTGATTGATGACACCTTTGAGGCAGTTTTATTAAAGTCAGACCCAAGCAAAAAACATTTTCCCAGTCACAAGAAAATACACAATAATTATGCAAAAAGCAGCCAGAAGAATCTACAACACCTGGTCGCCTTGATCAGGTGTGATTTCCCCAGAGGTGTATTTGTGGTTGTCACTATGGTCGTGACAGCTAGATTACCGGCAGAAATTAATCACTGTCTGTCAGTGTCTGCTGTGCAGATCAAAAGAGTATATAATTAACATTTAATTAGATAGGATCTTAATTGCCGTTGTTTTTGGGCCCAAGGAAATTTAGAATGATGTGCATCAGTTTTTTTGTGATGCTGTAGTTGTTGATGGTTTTGAGTTATGACAGGATGGCTTTGCATTGGTTCACATGATTGGTTGAATGATCATTTCTTACTTTCTTTAAATGGTAAACAGCCCAACTCACTCCAAAACCAACTCACTCCAAATCGAGCCCAACTCACTCCAGACATCTCCCTCCACAGCAGAGCCCAACTCACTCCACAAATTTGGCCAACTCCTTCCACAGCAGAGGACAACTCACTCCACAAATTTAAATAATTAGATGTTATTTTACAAGGTGAGGCACATTGCTCTACACAACTTTTGTTTTTTACTTTAACCTCCCGGTATGTTCAAAATGTCCCTCATTTTATTATTTTTTAAATAAAATGAGACACATTTTGAAAGTAGCCGATCTACAAGCTCACTTTATAGGAAGATGAGCACTTACTCCTATTCAATGAAACATCCATTACAATGAGGTGTTGATTAATGGGTCATGAGCCTGCATTATGCAATGACCAGGTGATAGGCAATATGCAGATAAGGTGTTGATGTGAATGGGTCATTTGTATGAAGTCAATTCATTATTCCAAGAATAATGTAAATGGCATGAAATGGGGTAAACACACACACACACACACACACACACACACACACACACACACACACACACACACACACACACACACACACACACACACACACACACACACACAAACACAGGGCTAAAGTGTTTAATGCATGTTTTATAATATTATAATTTATAGCTGCAAAGTAACTAGTAAAACAAATACATTTAGTGGAGTAAAAAAAAATATATTTGGATCCAATATGTAGTGGAGTAGAGGTAAAAACATTGGAAGTTGGGAATACTCAAATAACGCACAAATACCCAACATTGTACTTAAGTACAGTACTTAAGTAAATGTACTTAGTTACTTTACACCACTGACACATTGAACCAATATTACACTGGTGACATTGCATGGAGTGAGTTGGCTTTGGTCCTGGAGGGAGTTGGTCTTTGGTCCTGGAGGGAGTTGTCCGAGCCCTGGAGTGAGTTGGCCGAGCCCTGGAGTGAGTTGGCCGAATATTTCTTAAGTCTTCATCGAGTGAGTTGGGTGGTATTCCTTTAAATGATGTTGTGTCTGCTGTTCAAACTCCAGGTTTTGCATTGTGACTTATAGCTCTTTTTGCCTACAAGAACTAAGCAAACCATGCTATGCCGGGAATCATATCTCACAGGTTCTGGATTTGTTTCCATACGCTATGGCTTGGTTTCACTTGAGGTTCTCAGAACCACGTCATAACTCAGAGGTTATGATGTGTCAATACGTGACAATGCGTTGTGAGCTTGTAGATCGGCTTTTGTATTAGTTTATTTAATGATGTACAGTAACTCCCCCTTCAAAGGTGGTTCTAGTTCTAATGGAAACATAACCAAAACAAAACAAAACAGAACTACACAGGTTATGGAAAGTTTCAGGTTATGGAAGGTTCTGGATTACCCATCGTAATCCAGAACCTATGGGCTATACTGTATCAGCTCTACTCGAACTTGAACTTGAACTGTTCCTGTTCATTTTTGATCCAGTGATGATGTGCAGAGTTGTCAGTGGCATATTATTGGAAGTGTGTGTGTGGTCATACTGTAGGTGTAGGAGATTCCATGTGTCTATCTTTAATTCTGAATACAGGTGTGAAGGGCAAGGATATTGCCTTAGGTTGACATACGCAATATGTCAATGTGGTTGTATTATTAACAATGGCCATTCTGTGTATAAGATTTAGCTTTAAAGGTTGCATTAATGGGGTCATTTACCATATGATTAACAAAAATCACTCATTTATTTCATTCATGTTCTACAACACTATAGTGAATTGACTAACATCTACATGAACATTTGAAGCTGAACATTTTGAAACCACATGCACATCCGAAACTGAGGACAGAGGACTTACATGACATTAAACAAAATGTCAAAAGGTCTGCACAGCACACTATAATGAGTCTGATTCTCAATAAGCAAGCAATGGTATACTGGGATCATAACAGTGTGCAGACTCTGTTGCGTAGGGAAATAAAAGGTTTTGTTTTGCGTCGGAGATATTCATAGGAGATATTCTTTAAGATGTGGAACTATTATGGAACTATTCAAAGAGCAATGAATTAAATATCAAGGCCAGCGTATGCCAGTTTTCCATATCATTAGAGCCTTACAACTACTTATACCACATCTTTCTGTGGCTTTGACTTATATTGAGTAAGGGGCTGCTCATCCAGCTACAGCTAATCACAGATGTATTATTAAGTTCCTGACCCCTATTACCCTCATAATGGTGATTGATTCTGTCCATCACGCATCACACACTGTCCATATTAGAGGCGCTGCATGAATGATCATGGTAGTTACTGGCGGTCAGCCAGGAGAAATAGAACCAATTATACCTGCAGTCCAGCCAGTGGCCCTCCTTAACCTGAGAAAATGATGAGCTGGTGCTAATGAAGTTAGTGAATTAGAGACACCATCTGTTGCTGCCATCACTTCTTACTCTCAGGCCACAGTTTCTCAAGGGCACCACAGTATATACTGTATATCACTGTATACAAAGAATTGATTTCAAGATACTGCTGTACTGTTGGATTATAAAGCATTGAATGGTTTAGGGCCAAAATACATTTCTGATCTAAAAATCATGAACCATCCAGACCTCTCAGGTCTGCTCCAACTCTCAGTTATTTTAGTTCACAGTTTCTGTTTGCAGCTGCCTTTTATTGAGTTTTTAATTATTCTTCTGCACTGTAATTTAACTCTTATTTTTGTTATGTTATGTTTTATTTGTACTTTTTTGTCTCCACCAGGCTATAGGCGTGGCCGAGAGACAATGTTTTCGCCCCTGTCCGTCCGTCCTTGTGTGTGTGTGTGTGTGTGTGTGTGTGTACTTCAGACTACAACGGACTACAACAGACTGGCAGTCTGTTGGCAAAAGTTGGCATTTAGTTCAGAACGGCAATCTTAGCCAATCGGGATTATGAAAAATCAGACAGATGTGAAAAATTTGGGGGAGAGGTTCTGCTCTGGCTCCAGGGAGTGTGTGTGCACAGTTTCACGCTGATTGGTCAAAAGGCAGTTCTCCACCGCACCGATATCAGGCCGACTCTGCAGCAGGAGGCGTTGGAAAGCGTCTCCTGCCGACAACCTGTTGTCGATAGGCCAAGGAAGAATCTCCACCCATTTTCTTATTATGTTATTATTATAGCGCCACCATGAGACGCCACCATGAGACAGATTTTTGCAAAACACATTTTTTGTTAAACCTTACGCAAATACATAATCTCTGCAGTCATGTGATCAAGACGAGTCTGTCACATTTCTCATATTCCTTTCCAATTGGCTCTGATTGGCTTCCAAAGTTTGTGGGGGTGGCCGTTTTGCACAAAATGCCACACACCATGAATGCAGCGCCCCCTTCCTTAAAGCAAGAAGGGCTTTAAAATAGCATTTAGCCCATCCAGTTAATAGACGGGTTTCCTGTTAGTAAACATGAGAGGATGCTGCGAGCGCAAGAGAGGGATTTGCATGCAATTTCTAAAGTGAGCCTATAGAGGGCGCCATTACCCGCAGCAGCTCTGGTCAAATGTCCATTCATAAAAAAATGGTCTTCACCGGGTTTAATGAAAGTAGATTAAATTATGTAGTTTGTAATATCTTGTTTACTCAATAAAAATGATTTGTCGGAAGTTGGATCTGTTTGTATATAATAGCAGCATTATGCCTATTATGCCTATAATAGCAGCATTATGCCTATCTAAATCCCGAACACAACAACAGAGTGAAGGGCGCTTCCGGTTCGTTCTACCCGGGCATGTGCAGATTGCACATTCTACTCTGTGATGACGTCGCGCGGAAACCCGTCTATGTGGGTGTATAGTGATATGGTTTTGGTTTCATCACTTCCAATTTCACTTGTAAATCCTGTATCCTCTTTTCTCTCATGATTTGATAAAATTGGTATACCGACTTGAAAATGCATTTTCTGCTCACTAAAGAGCTTGAGAGACAGCTACAGGGAGAGCCCTGTTACTGAACACTCTTCTATATAGCAATGATTGCTATATGAATACGGAGCTATTTAACACAAAAATATATCATCTACAAATTACTGGATATTCAATGCCATATTCCGCAACCTATTTGGGAGGGACAGATTTATTTCAAAAACAGTTAGCAATTTCACCCATAGCTGTACAACATATGCAATGAATACAAATGACACAGAACACTCACATTTTGAACATGCTGGCCATAAAAATAGTGTTTTTCTACATCTTAACACCCAGGAATTAAAATTTAAAAATGCACTGTTGATTTTCATGTCTAACAGAAATATGACAAATGTACACAACATGTAGACATCATTAAAAACGTGTGAATAATTTATAGTAGCCTGTCTGCCCCAGCTAAATGTAGGAATAAATCAATTCACTCTTCTCTTAGCAGAAAATCAAGCCTCTAAAGCCTGATTTACATTCCCACACACTGAAAACAGGCAATCTATATGCTCACAACGTGTCACACTGCTAAGCCTTGTAGATCGGACTATTTACGGTGTGCGTCAGCGTCGCATGTATAAATTAAGCATAAGAAATTCACATTTTAGCTCTCCCTGCCAGCATCGTGGCTCATGGCAGTTCTTCATACAAGCCTACAGGAAAGGAGCAACATGTTTTGGACGGGATGGAACAGAGGAGAATGTTTCACGCTTCATCTGTTTGTTTATAGAGCTGTATCTTTTCTATGCACAATACAGATCATAATAGATTAAACACACAATGAACCCCCCTTTATGCTTCAAGAAACAAACAGAAGGGAACAGAACAAATATAAACAAAAAATAAAACATAAAATGAGTGCTGTTTGCAACTGATCTCGCTGTAGCTCGCAGAATATGAATCACCAGCATTTTGATGGACCACATGTCAGTAAGCAAATAACAAGGTCTGAAAGAGTCTTAAGCTGACAGCTGTCTCATTATTGGTTTCCTTTTGATTTTCCTTTTAAATTCCTCTTCAAGCAGGGCTGCTGGTATCAGTTCTCCCAACTTAACATGGGTATCCCTCCATCCCCCACCTTTGGAGAAAATGGACAGCCATGATCTGAAATAAATTAGAAAAACTAAACAGCTTTGCCTATGGTTCAAACCATCTTGTAACTAACAGAAGTTTGAGATTATTGCAGAAAACATTTTCTGACAGTACTGCTGTATTTAGCAGTTGCTTTCTAGGTCTGTTGTACACCAGTCCACATGGGCATTTAAGCATGCACAGTATATGTCATGACATTAGCAGTAGAACATGAAAGCACACCTTTAATGTTGTATTTTCTTCCCATATAGGGGTGGTTGAATGAATAGTTTTGTGTGAATGGTATTGCTGGCAATGACCTTAATGAGTCACTTCCAGAGGGGACTACACTGTATGAGGCGATGAGAGGGAATGTCTGCTCTCATCAGCGGGTTACATATAGGTACACTTGTATACCACTAGAAGTTCGGGCCGCTATGCGGCCCGAACGTCTAGCGTGACGCGTCGTTCACTTTGCAGTGCCACCTTACAGGCACCTCACAGTGTGAGAGAGAGTTTTGTGCTCTCCTAAATCCACGGCAGGCTTTGAAAGTACCCACTTCAGAAAGAGGTGACGTGCATCACCTCTCCAATGACCAAAACCCACTATGGAAGCCGTCGAACTGGTGCGATCTGACGGCATCCTAGAATTTATAGGTAGGATGTGATGTCATGCGTGATGTCATGCTGTCGTGAGATTACGTCACACTGGCGTTGTGTCCATATTCGGAGTGATGCAACGTACATACAACATACTGACAAACATACTGACAACCGACATGGCGCAGGATTCAAATTGTATATATAGATCACTATGGAAGCCGTCGAACTGGTGCGATCTGACGGCATCCTAGAATTTATAGGTAGGATGTGATGTCATGTGATGTCATGCTGTCGTGAGATTACGTCACACTGGCGTTGTCATCGTGATGTCAGATTACGTCACACCGTCACACTGGCGTCGCATACGGACAACCGACATGGCGCAGGATTCAAATTGTATATATAGATACGAGGGGGCTTAGAATTCTTGAGTACTGGATCCGTATCAACCATATGCCAATATTATTTAATTGCATTCTCTGTCCATGGATAAGCAAACCACTCTGTTTGTAGAAAGGCATTCGGTTTGTGACAGGCTGAAGAAGTGTGATGATGAGTCACTTTTAATCCAAGACTCTTTATATCCTCTTTGTCTGAAACGATTTTCAAGCTACTTTTGTTTGACATTGAAGTCTTCATAGAGCTACAGATCCGTGGGATTCGATTGAAGTGGGAGACAAGAAGATTTATTTTGAGAGCCATTGAATGATAAGATTCTCCATGGAGAAGCAAGGTTATTCCGCTTCTGTGTTCTGAGAATGTGGCGAGGTTCAATGCATTGTCTATGGTGAGAATCAACCACCGCTTTCCCCACTGCGGCAGGAGACACAGCCAGCAAAAAGCAGAGCAGCAAAGTAGAGTAAATTAAAGTTCTACTTTTTCATTGCCACAGTGTGGCAAGACGGCAGCCAACCTGAAGCACGCTGTGGTCTGAATGAAATAGGCATGAACTAGGCGCACACACAAAGGTGATGTGGGTGTTTCAGTGGTAAAAATCGGTACCGCTGCTAGAACAGACCTTTCCCCTCCATCACCCTCAAATTGCATTAGCTCTGTCTTCTCTGGAAATGACCCATGTGGTCATTGGAAACAATACCATTTACACACAAAACTACTCATCCAACAACATCATAGAGGAAGAAAATACAACATTATGCTGGCAAACATTGGCAAGACCATAAGACCTTGAAAAACTAGATTTTCTAAATACAGTACCATATGGTATCAGAAACAATGTAACATCTAGTACTGTGGTACACTTTGCCAAGGTTAAACATAACACTTCCACTCTCAGATATATGGGAATTGAGTTAATACAACATTCACACAGGGCGAGACATAACCTCTATGCTCCTAAAACATGAGCTCTTCTTTATACACACTGTACATTGGGCCCATAAAGGCCTTAATGAGGATTTGGATTTTAGACCATTCCTGTGAATGAATATCCTGTATCAAGAGCCGTGTTGCTTGAAATGTAAAAATCCTGTTACTGGAAGCATTAACTGGTGTGCAGATTTCACGTACCTGCAAAACCTGGGGTACCTTAAAGTGTACCTTACGCACCCAGGACAAGCCATTAAAGTTTGTCATCATTCTGGTAATCTATTTTCTTAGTGGTGTTATCGGACAGGAGGACAGGGCAGGGACGAAATGACAGCCAAGGAACCCATTTAATCACATTGTTGTTTGTTCATCCACAGGATTTAAAAAAAAGTCAGGGGACATTTAAATGTCATTTGATGGAAAGTGTGGATGAGACAAACTCTACTGGCTGCTCAGACAGTCATCAGTGATAAGTGCACGGAAGCTGCCTCTTCCGTACGCTCGCGCACACAGAGAGAATGACAGGTCATTTAGAAGAACTGTGTAGGATTAGACTGAAAGATGATGATAGCTGTTGCTCTCTCTCGCTCACTCTCTCTTGCTCCTTACTTGAATGTGGAGAACATAAGCCTCAGAACTTGTTTAGTTCCCGATAGACTGTGAAACCCCAGACACCACAGGGAGTAGCAGTGTGTCAGGGTTTTTCTTTTAATGTCTCATTCATCTCATCCAATGCCATGTATGCTTGTCTGGTAAATGGAAAGCAATGGCGCAGACTGTGTCTGCATTCTGGCCATATAATGGTAAAGGTATTGTTTTCCTTCCTGATGGTTAGTGTGTTCATGTAATATTATACAGTAATGTCTAATGTCCGAGAATTCACAATAGCATTTATGTGTTCATCTCATTTTAAGCTTCAATAATTCAACACTGACCTTGCTCAGTTGTCTATGTCCGATATGTGGTTCTCTATCTGAAATGAAAAGGTAAAAAACTGATTATGAAGGTGTCATCAGTTTTTCACACAGGGCTGTGTTGTTCCTCTAATCTAAACATGGATTTTGTGCTTCTGACAGTAGTTTGATAGTAGGCCTACATCTAACATGTTGCTGATTACAGAATAGAATACAGTATCTAGAATTAAGAATGCGTAACTAATTAACCACTTTCAACCTGGTGTCCCTATTTTGGGCATGTCATTATAAGCAAGAATTGTCACGCTCACAACACATCGCATCGCAATGAGTTTGAGCTTGTAGATTGGCTATTTTCATTATTTATCATACAATTAATGATATACTGTAGGATTAAAGTGGGTAGTGACATTTATGAGCCTTTTGTTAACAGCTGTTACATCCAGAATGCATAATTCGTCACATTTTGTAGAAAATGCTCAGTCGCGACAGTCAAAAATGCTGGTGTCTGCATTGCTGGGATATTTACAGTACCACAATAACACAAAACCAGTGGTTATAGGGATTAAGTGGAGGAGGCAACAACAAAAGATGAGCTTGTAGCATTAGAATTATGTCCTCCCTGACAAAGAAAAATAATCCTGTACAGTCATAGGATGTTCATTTTAGACTACCAGAGGGGGTGGGGGATCAGGAAATTAGACGCAGTAATTCCCTTCTCATTGTCACTAGGGGTGCAACAGTTAATCAAACTGATCAAACAGGCGTGAGTAAAGTACTGAATATCTGTACTCTATACTATAAAAAATACTCAAGTAAGTAGATTACCGGCTCAACAATATAACCGAATAAAGAGTCTAAGTAAAAAAGGTACATGAAAAGTACTTGTTCCTTTAAGAAACTACTTTTTTTTTGGTGACACGTTCCCACGCACGCACGCACGCACGCACGCAGTGCTGTTACTGAATCCATTGCCCTTGCATTTGCTTCAGTGATAGCACAGCTGTAAATGGTTACTTGGCCTATTCACCATGTCAGTGGCACCTTCATCTTCAAACTCATCATCGCCACCATCCGTCATTTCGCCCGCCTCCACCTCAGCCAGCCCCTCCCCTTCCTCCTCCGCAGAGAGGTTCGCTTGGTCGTCATGGAGACACTCATACGCCTCCTCCTGTTTTCTTTGCACCTCTGGAAAAAAAACAAGGGAGAGAATGACATGTGTGTGTGTGTGTGTGTGTGTGTGTGTGTGTGTGTGTGTGTGCGCGCGCGTGCGTGTGTGTGTGTGATTGAGAGAGCGAGAGAGGAGAGGAGAGACAGATCTTCAGTCAGTGTCAGAGCACGGTGACCTCAGTGGTCGCTACTCCAAAGAAGATAAAGACTTTTATTCATTGGATGGGTTTCTTTTCCATGCCCAGCATGCACTCTTTCATGTTCTCCTACACCCCAACACCCCTCCCCTGCTCTCATCTCACCAGCATCAGAGCGATGTTGTCTCTCTATCTTCTCCAGACGTCCCAGCAGAGAGTCAATCCTGGTCTTGATCTGCAACAGCTCTTTCTTTATGGTCAGAAGTTGGTCCGTCTTCACTGTGAGCACATGTGGATGAAAGTGAAAGAGCATAAATAATGTCATGTTTACAGAATATTATACATACTAGTGCAAATGTATGCTTATTATACTGTGCATGTTGGGATGTACTACTTAATATGGCTTAACAAAAGTAACAGCAAACGTAACTGGTGCCCAAGCAGAAGTTAAGGTATATTATGATTTGATTTTTTCTTAAATTATTAAAGTGTCATGCTTCCAAGGAAGCCCAGCCCATATGGACTTACAGGACACTTTTACATTTCATTTGACCTAAACAACGAACCAACATAATAATTCACAAACAATGAACAAACAAATAACAAACTAAAACACTCAAGCTTCATACTGTATACAATATATTATTGTATACAGTATGAATACATTCAAACGTCTGTGACTGTAATTCTTGGTCAACACTGACTTAATTATGAGTTTTTATAACTTTGGACAAAATGTAATCAAACAATAAGTCTAAAAATAAAGCCGGGATGATGGTGAATAGACAATGACATGTATTGACATTGGTATGGTTCTTTGATATCAGTCAGACTGCTAACTGAGAAAAGGCAATGGCTTAAAGCAGAGAGGGAGAGAGAGAGAGAGAGAGAGAGAGAGGTGAAACACATATTAAATTAAATTAAGGAGATGAAAGGAATGAACGAGGCAAAGAGAGATGGAGAGAAAGAACGACAGGATAAGAAAAACATACGCTTAGGGCCTGTCACAGGGGACCCAGCACTGAGCGCTCTGGGAGAGGAAGAGGAGGAAGAGGAGGAGGAAGAACAGATCCTGATGGGAAAGGAGGATTTGGCACGGCGTGTGGAGGGCACAACAAGTCGGGAGCGCTTGATTGGGATCACTGCCCGAGTCGGGGGCACCACGCGACCGTGGTACTCAAAGAGTCTGGAGGGACATGGGGAGGGAAAGGTGTCTTAGATGATCCAAAACGCAATCAATAACTTACCTGGGGTTTATCTATTTCTGAAATATAAAAAGAATGATGTCATTTTGTCAACAAAGACGTACTCTAGGTTAGCTCTATCATTCTCAAAAAAGTGCCATCATTTATTCTAATGTTGCGACATAAACCCTTTAAAACTGTTTTTAATAGTATGACAGCTGACACTTTTCCTCTATTCTGGAGATTTTGCGTTGGGAAAGGAAGCCCTTTGTGAGGCTACTCATACTGCAGGCCATTGTTCTCAACATGTCGTCTAGACACACTCAAGCGTCCTTGAGGGGGTTCCAGGGTGTACAAATGGAGACTGTACAAATGGAAACAAATGAACCCGTAATTTGTACACTCTCATCAGAGTTAAATTAACACTGAGGATTGTGCTGTGTTAATGCAGTGTTAAGGGATAAAAATTGTTTAAAATGGGCCTAATGCATTTCAAACAGGAAGTCCTTGAAATTAGAAAGGTTGAGAATCACTACTGTAGGAAAGTATAATATTGCAGCACAGGGGCATACAATACTTCAAGGAAAGCATATCTCTGGCTTCAATTACTGGAAATGGACAGCAAAGCACACTTCACCAAGTTGGTATTCTTTCAATAGCCACTCATATGGTCCTGGTTTTTGCTATTCACCATTTGAACAACAACAAGCTCTTAAAGCTCTTATTACATACACAGCAAAAATGTCTAGGGTTATGGAGGTGTACACTGAATAACAGTATGGTCACACCATCACATTTTGTTCCCAGTTGCCTGAAGCATACCACATTGCAATAACGGCAGTAAAGACTCAGAGCTGAATGATTCGTCTTTCAGGGATACTGCAAAGTGGAGGATGTAACCAAACCAATGTAAATGTCAGAAAGAAGAAGCATTTTCTTCTTCGCTTGCGTAAGCGACTGGTCATGACATTCAGCACCCAAGCATCATTAGCAAACTCAATAGAGAGGAATGAACATTTCCCCCAAATGACATCCATTATGCCTGGATGTGGCAATTTCGCTAAAAATGTCCCTTTCTGTAAGTTGTTAACTTGAAGGGGGGCAGCTAAGGACAAATTATCTGTGACAAGTAACTTAGGGTAAGAAAAGGTTAATGCTGAAAGTATAGGGTATCTGTGCTGTTGTTTACTGTTGACATCAAATATCTTCTAGGTCTGCAACATAAATTATTTGCATAGTCGATTAATCTGTTGTTTATTATTTCAGTTATTCAGTTAATCTATATGATTAATTTATACCAAACATGTGGTAAAGTTATCTACCACTAAACAGATACAGCAGTCAAAATCATGTTTCATTTTGTAATATGGAACAGAGACAAGCACTGACATTTTGTTGAGGTTGTAAATAGCACATACTGTATGGTCCCAAACAAGATAGCTCAAAAACTGTATACTTGCTGGATTACCATGGAATTTTCTGTGCATTTTTATGCCCCCTAGGAGAAGAACCCTACTGATTTTTCATAACTACAAGCCATTCCCTCTAGTGTCACTCTCAGGCAAAAATGTTCACCTGCTCAGAAGCTATATACATTTTTAATGGGCAGATTGTCATGAAACTAGTTGAGTGCTGCTGAACATAACTGATTGTGGTGTCCCCATGGCCTTTCCTCTCGTGCTTTGTTACAGCTGCCAATGAGGTAATGCTTGTTATCTGTCTGTGTGTCTGTAACAGTATCTCCAAACGTTATGTTATATTCTTGTTGATATTGTTTTCTATACTTTAAAAGAAAAGACAGAACTCCTGTACTGTCCTTAGGCTTGCAGTGAACTTTATTTGAGATAAAATGTTTCCTTCCTTAGATCTTCGTCAGGTAAAGCTGATAAAACTTAAACAATCCTGAATCACAGAGATAAGTTGATCCAAACATTTCAAGTAGAAGGTCTGCCCTCTGCAGCTGGGTTCTTCTCCATGTGCAGCAGATTCCAGAATCCTCCAAATTCCATGGGGATTGCAACGGTTTTGTGAAAACAGGCTGTTTTGCGGCTAGCTGGGATTTCAGTTATTTTCTTTTTCTAAGTTCGATGTTTCTTTGCCAATGCTGTTTAACACAGTAGTTGCAGATAAGACAGAGGTTGACAAAACAATTACACTCTTCCCTTTCTGTGTGCAAAAGTGAGGGAGCCAATAAGGGAGGGCTTACCTTCCCATACAGAGAAGTGATTTATTGGGATTCACAAATAGATAAGCGATTCTGAGTGTGATTATATAACTGACAAAATGATTTTCATGGTTTTGTGTAGGTTTTTCAAAACTTCAAGCAATCGACTTGGAAGCCTGTTGTGCAAAGCTTATGTGGTGTAAGGAGCAGCTTGGCCAACGAAAGTGTGTGTGTGTGTGTGTGTGTGTGTGTGTGTGTGTGTGTGTGTGTGTGTGTGTGTGTGTGTGTGTGTGTGTGTGTGTGTGTGT
Organism: Gymnoscopelus microlampas; assembly: GCF_963454915.1. Lineage (NCBI taxonomy): Eukaryota > Metazoa > Chordata > Actinopteri > Myctophiformes > Myctophidae > Gymnoscopelus > Gymnoscopelus microlampas. Next base: position 24,114,716 of record NC_139942.1, on the reverse strand, counting down.
GTGTGTGCGTGTGCGTGCTAACAAAACTTTTAGAGTCTTAAGGAGCTCACACCAGACACAATGTGATATTTTAGTTACAGTAAGTCAATGTACTGTAAAGACGCAACATCAAGATTTCAACAGTATTTGATTTTGTGCCAGGAGTGACGACGTGACTAGAGCAAATCACGCTGGTTGAAAATGTAGAAAATATCGTTCCAAGTCCGGTGTGAATGCAACAGAGCAACGTGTTTCCTGTGAGTCAAACAACATGATTATATGTATTGCTTCCGGTGTGAATGCACCTTTAGTCTTATAATACACCACTATTATTCAATCACTAACATTTTAATTGATACATTTTCTGTCAATCAATGAAATGATTATTCAATTGATCGATTCACCCCTAATACTTTGGTACATACCTGCTGTAGAAGTCATCCCTGTAGTAGTCGTAATCAAATTCATAGCCACTGTGAAAACAATAAGTATGTTTTACTATTGAGGTTCGTGTTAATGCAGTCGCACCTGAAGAAGCAGGACCAAGCATGCAATAGAAGAAGAAAATAATGCTAGCACGGACCATACTCGCCCCCTGCCCATAAATACCCATCCAACAGTATGTGTCTTGATATAGATTCTAAATAGGAACTGTTGAAATGTTTAAGTATTTGTCTGCACTAGCTGTTAGATATTGTGGAATTGTAAAACAAATATTGTATTCTAATGCTTGGCATCTCGCATATTAAATAGTAATTGGTATTCTAAGTTAACTGCACCCTACAGACCTAGATGGCCTGTTTGTAACAGATGTTTAAGTAAACACATTCACCAGGAAGTTAGTGCGGCAAGAAAAATAGAGCAGTATAGTAAAATCAGACTTATGCAGCAACCAACCAACCTGTAGAGAGAAGAGAGAGGCCTCTTGGAGCCAACCTTTGGTCTGTAGGGTTTAGGTTCTCCTGCCATGTTGATGTCTGCAAAAAGAGAATATAAAAATTATAATTCTACTATAAATGCGTGCAATCTATGCACGCATGCATGCAAGTGTATCTATAGTTCACGTATCTCAAGAACTGTCCAACCGATCTAGGGCCCAGATGGCATTTTTGAAGTGGGGGGGTCGAACCTGAAATTCCCTACACCCCTATACCCCTGCCCGTTAGTCTCTGAACTTCAATTCATAGTCTTTTACGTTAGTCACGTTATTACAAGCTCGGTGGCCTTGTGGTTAGAGAGTCCATCCTGAATCTGGGAGATCGGGGTTCAATCCCTGTGCCGGCGTATCACTGATACCCAAGACTATAGAAATGGGACCCACTGCCTCCCTGCTTGGCACTCAGCGTCAAGGGTTGGATTAGGGGCAAGTCCCTGTGACGTACTAGCGTCATGTTCTGGGGGTGTACTTGTGCATCAAGCTGTCTCACGCTGCAGAAACAGGAGACAGGCTCGGCCACATATGGCTCACATGGTTTGGAGATTATTGGCTTGACAATGGTTCTGTCAAGAGAGGAGAGAGAACAAAGAACAAAATAGACCTTCTATCTCTCTTTCTCTGTCTCTCCATCTCTCTTACTCTAAGCCCACCCCGCCCCACACCCATCTGTCTCTCTAATGGACAAGAGCTGTATGGATGCTCTCTGGTACAGAGATACAGACAGTGGTATCACAGTGTGTCCTCAGACAGTAGCCATTAGCGGCCAGTAGGACGTGAGGAATGGTTAGTGCTGTAGAGTGGGTTCTGTTCCAGTCCCCTGCTGAGGTCACTAATGCGAGAGTAGAGCACTGAAAAGCACTCGAAATTAATGTCATTCCACCCCGACAGGGACATACTGTACGGCTGATTAATTACAGTCATTACCCTAATCGTATACAAAATATTGCGTGAGTGTGTGCTCGCGTGCTAAAGTGTGCGTGTGGCTATGTGGCTATTTGTGCATGTCCATAAAATGCCGGGAGATGGAGGATAATGTCTTGCTAAGCGATAGCCAAGAAGAGTTTGATTGATAATGTATATGTCGTGTCGCATTGAGAGTGAACATCAAAAGTAAAGTAACTTTTTCGCTGACGTCATTATGAATAAATAGGTTGCACAAAAACAGCAGCTATTTGGGTTCATTGAGAGCAAAAAGAGATCATGCCAGATATACAGCACCTGGCGTGCTGCACTTGTGCATGACTATGTTATTATTACAGTATATAGGCCAGGCGGGTGAATGTGAGCATAGTAATTTTCCCCACTCTTAATAATTACTGTTTGTGCCTTTGAGAAAGGCACGTGAACCGCAAATGCTCCAGAGTCACCGTTCACGTATGATACACGCGACTCGATTGTCATGAATGTGAAGCGTTTGAACAGTTACTGAAATAGGCCATTGCTACTGTGCAGTAAAATCCTCAGTGTTAATGTATCCGATTGTAAGTCTAAGAGTGTGTAATGTGTACAGATTTTTCTCACAGTTAAATTAACAGGATGTTTTGTATGAGGAAGTTTGTTAGTATGACTGTCAGCTGATGGTTAATTAGTCTCACTCTGTCAGGTGATAGTTAATTAGTCTCACTCTGTCAGGTGATAACTGATTAGTCTCACTCTGTCAGGTGATAGTTAATTAGTCTCACTCTGTCAGGTGATAGTTAATTAGTCTCACTCTGTCAGGTGATAGTTAAATAGTCTCACTCTGTCAGGTGATAGTTAATTAGTCTCACTCTGTCAGGTGATAGTTAATTAGTCTCACTCTGTCAGGTGATAGTTAATTAGTCTCACTCTGTCAGGTGATAGTTAATTAGTCTCACTCTGTCAGGTGATAGTTAATTAGTCTCACTCTGTCAGGTGATAACTGATTAGTCTCACTCTGTCAGGTGATAGTTAATTAGTCTCACTCTGTCGGGTGATAGTTAATTAGTCTCACTCTGTCAGGTGATAGCTGATTAGTCTCACTCTGTCAGGTGATAGCTGATTAGTCTCACTCTGTCAGGTGATAGCTGATTAGTCTCACTCTGTCAGGTGATAGTTAATTAGTCTCACTCTGTCAGGTGATAGTTAATTAGTCTCACTCTGTCAGGTGATAACTGATTAGTCTCACTCTGTCAGGTGATTGTTAATTAGTCTCACTCTGTCAGGTGATAGTTAATTAGTCTCACTCTGTCAGGTGATAACTGATTAGTCTCACTCTGTCAGGTGATAGTTAATTAGTCTCACTCTGTCGGGTGATAGTTAATTAGTCTCACTCTGTCAGGTGATAGCTGATTAGTCTCACTCTGTCAGGTGATAGCTGATTAGTCTCACTCTGTCAGGTGATAGCTGATTAGTCTCACTCTGTCAGGTGATAGCTAATTTGTCTCACTGTGTCAGGTGATAGCTAATTAGTGTCACTGTGTCAGGTGATAGCTTGTAATTAGTCCCACTCTGTCAGGTGATAGTTAATTAGTCTCACTGTGTCAGGTGATAGCTAATTAAAAGGCCTCTCTCTCTCTTCTCTCTGATTTCCTCTTGGCAATTACTTGGCCATAATTACTTAGTGTGTCTACTCTAAATGATTCTTTAGTGTGAGTGTTTAGCTAAATCAGAAATGTAATCAAGTTCTATAGCAGCGTGATCCACACAGTAAACTCCTGAGTGTAGGTGTGTGTGTGTGTGTGTGTGTGTGTGTGTGTGTGTGTGTGTGTGTGTGTGTGTGTGTGTGTGTGTGTGTGTGTGTGTGTGTGTGTGTGTGTGCGTGCGTGCGTGCGTGCGTGCGTGCGTGCGTGCGTGCGTGCGTGCGTGCGTGCCCAATTGCTCCCATGTGTATCTATTTTAGTTAACTACAGCATGTACTTGAGGTGTGGAAGTCAGACTCAGAATCACAGTGGAAGAAACAAAATTACACAAGACACAGACCATGAGAGTTACAAAAGGCTTATGCATGCTTAACCTCACACACACGCACGCACGCACGCACGCGCGCACACACACACACACACACACAGCAGAATTGACTTTCAAATAATTTTAATTTCATATAAAGCACTATATGAGCTGGCCCCAAATTACTGTCCTATCAGGACATTGTAAAACTAAGGGGTTTTGAATACTTTATTAGTCAGACATGTAAACAGCATGAGGTACAGTCTGAATAAAACCGAGTCCCCAGTAGGAGGGCAGTCAGTTTATTTATTTATGTATGTATATATATGTATGTATATTATCTTGTAATGTGTTCACATTCTGTGCAATTTTCATATCTATTCTTTTATCCAGTTTGTTTTCTTCTGTCTTTAACTACCTATGAGCTGTTTTTATTGGTTTGTAATGATTTGTCAGCGCACACCGCACACACACGTGCACGCACGCACGCACGCACGCACGCACGCACGCACGCACGCACGCACGCACGCACGCACGCACACACACACGCACACACACACACACACACACACACACACACAGTTGAACAGTAGATGTGTTCTAAGAGGCTTTGAATGGTCATCTAAATGTGTATCCATGCAGCATTGTTATTCTGCAGAATATTGCCATAGTTACTGCATTCAAACTCAGTTTCCCTCTTGAATTAGTCTTTCTATTTCACATGTTTTTTTTTTCCTGTAGAGGAACTGTAAATTAAAAGAATCCATTAAATTCCCCCAAGATCTTCACTGATACTAAGGAAATATGCAGAGTCTCAGGAGAGTGCTGAACTGAAGGGTTCACCATGATCCCAACTCATCGCAACGAGACGTGTTGTGAGCTTGTAGATCTGCTATTTTCACTATTCATCATACAACAATGTATATAGGACCTAAGAGGTTAAACCTGATCTTGGCAGGCAAGAGGATGTATTGTGGCTGGAACTGTGGTATTACACAGGTTCTGGAGCAAGTGAGCACTATTTGAAAAAGAGATTGTCTAGGTGGGTACCTGTGTGAATACAAATGTGTGTGTGTGTGTGTGTGTGTGTGTGTGTGTGTGTGTGTGTGTGTGTGTGTGCGTGCGTGCGTGCGTGCGTGCGTGCGTGCGTGCGTGCGTGCGTGTGTGTGTGTGTGTGTGCGAGAGAGAGAGAGAGAGAGAGAGAGAGAGAGAGAGAGAGGAGAGAGAGAGATGTGCAGCATGACAGAGGCTGCAGATTGGAACTGTGCCAGTTTTCTGATTTTCTCCTCTCTCATCTCAAGGACATAAGTGGCCTCTCTGTCAGATCTGAGAACAAGTTTTCGCCAGAATGGCAAGAAGAGTGTGTGTGTGTGTGTGTGTGTGTGTATGTGTGTGTGTGTGTGTGTGTGTGTGTGTGTGTGTGTGTGTGTGTGTGTGTGTGTGTGTGTGTGTGTGTGTGTGTGTGTGTGTGTGTGTGTGTGTGTGTGTGTGTGTGTGTGTGTGTGTGTGTGTGTGTGTGTGTGTGTGTGTGTGTGTGTGTGTGTGTGTGTGTGCGTGCGAGAGAGAGAGAGAGAGAGAGAGAGAGAGAGAGAGATAATGACCTCCGGTTCACCCAAGGGAACAAGCTGCCAACCTGTCAGCTTCTAGACATCAGACACTAAAGACTATTCACCTAGCCGCCACTCACGTGCACAGCGCGCAGTCGTACACGCACGCAAACACAGAAAGATCCAGAATGCATAAGGTCCTAGGCTAGCTTACTCTAATCATGGTTACAGAACCTTGAGGTTATAGGAGGAATATCAACATGGATTAATTTGTTCTAGGCTACAGCCCGTCATTCCATAATGAATTCCTCGTACTTCGATCTTTCACCCTTTTAAGGGAAATGGTTATCTGGCACTTGCATACATTTGGCAGCCCCCGCCCCCCAACCTCATGAGCATCTAATAAAAGTATTTTATCAAACGTGCTGAGCAATGGTCCATTAAGGAGAACCGTATGTGAGTTTGCTAATATTTCTCACTGGTTGCGCTCAGCGCATTACAGCAGAAACTGCAATTAAGCTCGGCCACTCAAGCATGCCGTTATCACAACACCATACGCACAGCCCGCACACACACACACGCAGTAGAAGTGTGCTTTGTCTTAGCGTTGGCATGTGTCGTTTGATGTTCATATTAAATCATAATGGGCATACTGCCATAGCCAAGGGCGAAGATGACTGTCTCTTTGATCGCTGCTGGAGTGTTATGTAGTTTCCTTCCTCTCTGTTTTGGTGACGTTTCATGATGTAACCGCATGATGGGTACGTGCAACGCTCTGCAACAGTCTGACCCCTGTGGGCAGTTCCCTCTGAGACATGATGGGTACGTGCAACGCTCTGAAACAGTCTGACCCCTGTGGGTAGTTCCCCCGAAACACACTTGTTGTCCAGCTGTGTTACCAGCCGGCAAGAAAGGCACACAACTGCAGAGTAAAAGCCTCTTCAGTCTCCATGTTCCAACTCTGAGAGCGTACAAATGGATAATGAACACTGAGGACTTTACTGTGTGCCCCCTGCTGAGCCCATTTAACCACATTTAACATGGTGTCCCAGTTTTTGGCATGACATTATAGGTGGGAGATTGTCAAAAAAAAAAGAAGTGATTTGTAGATCTGCTATTTTTGCTATTCGTCTTACAACAAAATCTATAAGGCTTAGGTGGTCATTATAAGCATTAATCTCAGGAACTATCATTCCTGAACCTATCCTTGTAAGATGTGGACTGTTAAGCAGTAGCTATTATAGAAGTAATTCAATTACAATTTTGGCATTTACAGTAGCAGGCGCTCTTATCCAGAGCGTGCCATGATCCCATCATACAGTACACATACATATCTTGCCTCCATCCTGCACAAGAATGGCCCTGCACATATATACATTTCAGGGCAAGAAATTAACATATTTGTTGGTGTGTCCCCAAGCATTATAACTATTTAACTAACTGAAATCATTTCTAGAATAAAATTGCAGATGATGGCTGGTTACCAGCCAAAGCTGCTGTTGCAGTAGATAGACTTACCAGCCACAGGCAAAATTGACCAAGATCCAGCTCCTGTTTATTTCCCAGAGCGAATAGGATGGATTAAAAGGATAAACCATACACCCAACTCCCTTACATAACATCAGCAAATAGTTCTGATTTACAACACGCATTTCTGCCAGGTCATTCCAGGTAAAAGAAAAAAAGAAAAAAGAAAGAAAGAAAAAGAAAAGAAGAAAACAGGACAACCTGAATTCAGAAGTGGAGCACAGCAGGTGGGACTTCAACAGCTACATAATTATCTCAGTGCACACTGAACTGCAAGCAGACTATGCCAAATGTTATGGGTTTGTCTCAGGCCTGATTATTATGATAAAGTAGTGATGTTATCAGTTTTATGTTGAAAACATATTCTTCCTCAGAAACGTCTAATTCTCAATAAAAAGCAACTTCAACTGGATAGAATAAGAAGCAAAAGGTGAACCATTAAAACACTTTAGTTGACATAAATCCATGTAATTAGCCTACTAATTAGATGGATCTGAATTAATTTAGGATAAAAACTCAAAATCTCGGCTGATATAAAAAAGAAGAACACAAAACGATTTTGAAGGGAAAACTACAATAAACAGAACATTATTATTTCCTTTAATGCCCACTGAGCCTTAACAGTCAATCAAAATATGAATCTGGAAATATCTAAATTAACAATATGAAGGCAAACATCATCTAACATCGCCTGGCGATCATCATCGCCCATCGCCCTGGACAGTGATCAAAACGAGCATCATTAATAACAGCACTATACGATTACCTTAAACTATTGTTAACGAAGCGGATGATGATTGACGTCTCATACTTACATCTGTGATTGCGGCGCCTGCCTTTGTACATGGTGATGAGGAGAGAGAGAGAGAGAGACACGGAGGGTGATGATGCTTTGCTGCCTGTTCTCTGCCAAAAATAGACAGCCGGTGTGTCGGGTGTACTTCTACAGCACAGACACAGACTGTACCATCTGTTAAACTACTCCAGGGGGAGCTGTCGACTCGCCAGTGGTGGAAGAAAGAAGCGCTCACATTTTTTACTTAAGTAAAACAAAGTATCAAGCACATCCTATTGTAGAAATCCTCTCCTACAAGTACAAGTCCGGAATTGAAGAATTACTTGAGTAAAAGTACAAAAGTATTGGTATCAAACTGTAGAAAGTTCTCGTTATGCAGAATGTTCCATTTCACAAGTTTTCAAATGTATAAAATCCTTCGGAAATAGCAGATCTAAAAACTCACACAGTGTGAGCGTGTAGATCGACTATTTTGAAATGGCCGAAATGTATATAGGGCTGGGCTGAAGACATGGTTCCTTGACTAAATGTAGCCTACTTAGTTACTTTCCACCACTGTCTGTCGCGTCAACAACTTGGCTATTAGTCAGCTTTCGAAGGTATTACAAATTATAGCCTATAAGGCTAATAAGCGCTGGCAAACGGGGGTTCGTGTGTGGGGGGGCTCACTTTAGATATTAACCAACTTTTAGCAATGCTGTTATGGGTCAGGACCCATTTGTGGGTCGGGACCCATTTTTAAGGGTCGCGACTTGCGAGTAAATATCCCTTTTATTTTTTCCCTCCAAGGTGAGCTTGTTGTAGATCGGCTATTTTCACTAGTTTGGGTCCCGGGAAGACACCAAATCTCATTTTTGGGTCACAAGCTAACCAGTGTTAGCTACTGTCGATCTCTCTCACGCGTGCACGCACGCACACACGCGCGCGCGCGCACACACACACACACACACACACACACACACACACACACACACACACACACACACACACACACACACTATATGGAGTGCAAATCTGCGTATCCAAATAGTTAATTCCCACTGTCTGATCGAGGCCATGTATACCGCAAAATGAAATATTTTGACCCCCACGACATTGTCATTCTATCTGTCCATGATCCTTAAATTGAAAGAGTTGATGGTCTACACACTCTACAGTCTGATTGTGCTGCGCCTGCTGATAAGAAGCTCCGTTCCGTGAGCAACGATAGGACAAGGTTTTATTTTAGCCTTGAAGCCTTTACTTGTAGAGTAGGGTAATTGTTCTATCTAATTACGGAGACTCGGTGCAGCTGTGTCTACAGTGCAGCCACGTTTACAGCGAGAAGCGGTTAGGCGTCTAACAAGAGACTCGTTGAGCATAAAGAGGCTGATTTTATAACGCTTGCGTTGCGTGGTCGGGTATTCTCACAAAATACGTTTCCTCATTGTCTCCTGACTTTTCAGTTGCCTATTATGAAGAAAATGTCAAATAAGATTTTGGGTGCTTACTATTTGCAAGGCAAACGTTATTCTACCCCCTCTAAATCATAAAGTTATTCCAAAAGCCCTCAATCTCTCACCACCCTCCCATCCCATATATCAGCATCTTTCAATGCAAAGCAGGCTAATCCACGGTCCACCTGTAAGCTTTTCTCCAAATCGATCTATCTGACTAATAAACCTGCAGCACAGCGATCCCCAAACAAAATATGGCATAGTCAGTGGTTACGACGAGAGCGTGCCACATGTGTATTGATAATCAATGATAATTATCAGTGGTGGAAAAAGTATTCACATTTTTTACTCAAGTAAAAGTATTCAATACTGCAATGTAGAAATACTCTGCTTGAAGTAAAAGTCCGGAATTCAAAATGCACTTGAGTAAAAGTACAAAAGTATTGGTATCAAAATATACTTATAATGTACCAAAAGTAGAAAGTATTCGTTATGCAGAAGGTCCCATTTCACAACTTTTCAAATGTAGGCTATACAATGTGTACACATATTTTGAAAATAGCAGATCTACAAGCTCACAATGCTTGCACCTGGATGCATTGTGAGCTTGTACATTGGCTATTTTCAAATGGCCGAAATGTATGTGGGGCTGATGGCTGAAGTGGGTAATGTACGTTTTGTAAAAAATAATAAAAATCTACAAACTGGTGACTAAAGTTTTCAATTAATTGTAGTGAAGTAAAAGTATAATATTTGCCTCTGAGATGTAGTGGAGTATAAGTAAAAGTATTGAAAATACTAAAGTAAAAACACCTAAAATAAATAATAAGATAATTATGCAAAACACAGTTCAACAGCCTTGATCAGTGATATTCTGTTGTTCCAGGCATTTGCTGTGCTGCAGCAGCACCATCTAGTGTTCATTCAGGTGGAAAGAAACCATATTAGACAAGACTCCATGAGCAGTCAAGGCAAAACTGAGAGAGCCTCACTAATTCAGAGTGGCACTTCAATGTGAAATGCAATACAAATCTATCATGCTCACAGAAAGCCTGATCTAGATGCTTCAGACTGTCATAATTTGGATACAAGGTGGCATTATGGTTAACAACACTGTTCTGAAATCTGAGTCACAGGTTTGATTTCTACAACTACTAATGAGTCCATAAACAGTCATGGGTCATATACAGGGTGACACTGAAAAATATCCTGCTCTCACTAGTCCCTGAAAGCCCTGAAAATATTAAAGTGAAATGCAGTTTATTTCATGATTCCAACATAATGACAGTAGTTTTACCACTGAAAAAAGTGGACTTTACAATACTATTGGATTTCTTCCTTTCTTTTCTTTAGTGTATAGATATTGAATTGGGAAAGTGAAACAAGACAGTGCACACTTCCCTCAGGAATGCACAAAACAGCTCTCATTCTTGTATCTTAATCATTATATTCACTGTAGATTGACTGAACATATTAATCCATATTCTCACTGTGTAGGCTGAAGTATGACACTACATATATCAGCCTCACATCATATCCACTGTCGATAGTCTACATAAATTCATTGACAATAGATGTGTACTATGTGTATATTACTGCATATTACTGGTGATATATTGTTCATACTTAAAGTGTGCCAATATATTAATAGTTATAAATAATGGTAAATGGCAGATGGCGCATTTATAGCACCTTTCTTCAAAGCGCTTTACAATGTGCATTATATCTATATCTATATCTATATATAAATGTATACATTTATATATACGTATATTCCCGGCCCCAGCTATATGTCATATTGAGTGCTCAATGTGACCGTCTGAGCTGCCATCAGCTGGGTGAAGCTACCGGGCAGGGCTGCTATAACTCCTGAATTTCCCCCAGTACAGACGGATCAATAAAGGTCTATTTATCTATTAAAATGTGCAGTAACTATTTCTCCCCACAGGGAGGCACTCATACTCCATCAGTCAGTACTCCTGGGTTATTACAAGTGGAGAGAGACTACCACAGACACATAATTATGCATACCGTTAACCAATTAAAAGAAGTTCACATCTAATTTATCTGCCTGTACATAATAATCAAGGTGTGCGCTGGAGAAGTGCTGACATTGTCAAATGGGCCCTGAAACCTGTACCCCACTGTTCATCATCACCAGACATCTTCATCAGGACCCAAATAGATCCTGTCTCATCCCAACCACCAGTATGATCGAGTGTCACATCTATTTGCTCGAGCTATTTAGAGTTGTGGCAGCAATCCAGTCATGTCCAAAGGAATTAAATTTAGCACAGTAATTGCCGGTGTGTCAGTACTGTATCTCTCTGCGATTAAATTTACTCAAGCATGGGGCATCCTGATTACTCAGCAGGTTAAGACCAGACCAGTGCCATGTTCTTGTGACTTTACAGGTTAGAATCTCATCTTGTGACCTTTGTCGCGTGTCATACTTTTTCTCTTCCCGGCTCATTCCTGTCACTCTCCACTGTGTAATATATCCAATTAATCATGAATGTCTTTAAAAAATGCCCTTAAAAAAAAGGAAATTAATACATTCACAAGCCTCCTCACCTGTGGTGGCAGTGCTTCTGACATTGTGGCATGACAAAGAAGGCTTATGTTTAAAAGATAAGGTATGGGAACTGCAAGGGCAGAGTTTTGATGGTAGTAGGAGTTCCAGAGTATCACCCTGCTTGGCACCAACAGTTCTTTCCCTGTGTGTGTGTGTGTGTGTGTGTGTGTGTGTGTGTGTGTGTGTGTGTGTGTGTGTGTGTGCGTGCGTGCGTGCGTGCGTGCGCGCGCACGCACGCTCGCGCGCTTGCGTGTGTTTGACTCTGGACAGGCATGGGCAAGGTTGGGAACATTACATTAACTTTGAATGTAATCAGTTTCAGATTACCCTCCTAAATGTATCATTTTTAAGTGATATACTGTAATTATTTCAATCACATCATTAGTACAATGCGATTAAATTACGATTTAAATATGTTTTAATATGATGTGATTACATTACTGTCTAAATACATATTTTAAACCAGTAGAGTAGTGTAGGCTATATGGCCCTCCCACTCTGTCTATCATTGCGTTGTATGTTTATTAGTAGAAATGTGGTGTGAAGCACCATGGTATCATCTTGCCCGGCATTGCCAGGGTTATTGCGCTGACAATGCGTTGCTTTGCGACACATGGTTCAGCGCATTCAGGTACTGGTACTGGTTATTGCGTGGGTGAAATAGGCTCTCTCTCCCTCTCTCTCCCTTTCGTTTTCACAGGGAACTGGGTGGGTGGAGGTGGGGGGGTTCAGTCCTGATGGGATACACCTGTCCTCAGATCTCTGTCACACACACACATACGCACGCACACGCACACGCACACAAACACGCACACGCACACGCACGCGCACGCACACACACACACACACACACACACACACACACACACACACACACACACACACACACACACACACACACACACACACATTCCTTGATAGCTGGGATTGTTTACAGCGTTTAATCATTATTGCCTTCCTGGTCATTAGACATGCAGGCCATGTGGGGACAAAAGTTGATTTCATTTGGTCTGATCATCGTCATCAGATTTCAATTAGCTGCTTTTATTTGTGGCCTGTGGCTATTGTTCATGGCTATTGTTTGGTAAAGGTTTCTGGAAACCACTATTTTGCTTGGATTTACAGTACACTGTTATACACGTTTTACGTTTAACCTCTGCCTTGTTACTTGTGACATTTAATTGCTGTTTGTTCAGGAGTTGTGCTAGGGAAATATTTTGTTTGGTTTCCAGCTATTGTTTTTTTGCTAGAGACATGTTTTTTCCAAGGGTGGGTACATGTTCATCTATTTGTGTGCAACAGCCAGTTTGTCTTTATTGTTGACTGGAGATACAGCTGTCCCTATGTTTTAGCAATGTCTTGCCTTTGGGATTTGCCTATAATCTTTGTGTTATGGCATACCTGGTTAAAGCCAAGCTTGGGAGCACATCCATGTTTTGGGAAAGTTACTGGTTCACTGGTCGTAGAAATTGGGCTTTGGTACAAAAGTACCTGCCCTATAAAGCCAAATGAAGACTAGGGTGGTGTTATATAGGTCAGTATATTTAGGCAGCTTAGTTAGTGGAGATGCTTTCCTGTGAGCTGTCCTGTTTTACCCAGGCTTTCTTTTGCATGTGGGCATTGACACTGTAGTGGTTTCTTGCCCAGCTTGCATTGTGTTATATTAATATGGTCTACACTTGTTTGCAATGACTATGATGGAGGGCTTCATGAATTATACCGAGCTACAGTATTAGGTGAGATACAGTATGGGGCAAGCTACAGAATAGGCTAACGTTTAGCATTTGGTTTAGTCCGATTTCTTTTTATTTGGGCGCTTAAGTGTGGTATGTCTCTTTTGGTGTGTCTCTTTTGGGAATTGCCTAGTGCGTAGTGGGCAACGGAGACGCTTGTTATGTATGGCATCATAGCTATACAGCCTGTTCTGGCTGTGGTACAGTTTGGCACAGGAATTGGCCTGTACATAATCAGAAACTGTTGGCTACTGTATGTCCTGTTTGAACCTGTCATGACATACTTCAACCTGTGTTTGGTTTCTCTGTAGGTTGGCATTGGGACCTGTGTATAATCAAAGACACCTGACTGAGTGGCCCTGTTAGTTATTCTAGTCCAACACTGTTGATTTAATTTTTTTAAGCACCTTTGTTTGTGAAATGCACCTGCATCCTGTTTACTCTTCTGCTGCCAGCTACCTCTTTTTCATACACCCCCTCTCCTTCTCTTAATCTTCTTCCTAGTCACAAGATTGTTGAGGATGGGGGCTGGAGGATGGTGATGCTAGCAGGAAAGAAGGATGCAATGGTTTGGAACAAATTATAGTAGCCTGATGTACACTATCTGTGGTCAACAATACTTTCATAGTGCAATGCCCTAGGCTTAGTATGCCCTAGTATTTAAGTGTCATGGAATGCATGCCCCTTCGGAACAGGCGGTTCTGGAGAACTGATTATCTGATCGACTTCACAACAGAAGACAGGCAGCACTGCTTGCCTGATGCTCCGCTCGCATCTCCGGTGTCTCCTCCTGCCCTCATGTTAAGACCAATTCACACCAGTAGTGTAACGACACTGACATGTTCTGATTGAGCATCGAGTCAGCAAAAAGTTGACGCTAGTGCACTAGCGTCCAACCAATCACCCTCTTCCCCATTTCTCCAACCACCAGAGACAGAATATTATCTACCCAAATTTATGTTTGATATTATATCTCTGCTGTCCGGCAGAAACAAGCTAACTCCAAAATGTAAATTTTTCAGGAAATGAAAAAGTGTGGAGTTAGGAGGTTTTGTTCATCATTGATAAGAACAGCTGAATGGACCTCCAAGCTCACAATGAGGTTGGAGGTCAAAAGGGGGTGGAGCCTGGAGTCAGCAAAACCAGCTAATTCTGCTGGAGTTAGCTGGTTTAGCAGAAAGTTTGAGGATCCAATGGAGTTAGCTGGTTTTGTCAGAAGCGCTTTTTAATGCTTTTCATTGGTTCAATATTTTTGCCAGACCCAGAGGGTCGGCCTACATGAGGCTTTGTCTGTTCCTCTTTCGTCCCTCTTTTGTCCCTCTTTTGTCCATATATGGGCATAAAAGGGACACAGACAGACACATACAGAGATCTCTTTTGTCCCTCTTTCGTCCCTCTTTCGTCCCTCTTTTGTCCATATATGGGTATAAAAGGGACACAGACAGACACATAGAGATCTCTTTTGTCCCTCTTTCATCCCTCTTTTGTCCCTCTTTTCCTTCAACCACTAGGGGTCTTGCAGTACCAGGTCTCCTGGTCCTTGTTTTACCAACACACAGACATAAAGGGTGTTCAATGGCCCTGATTTATGGAAACTAGAACCAGGAGACCTGGTACTGCCAGACCCCTAGTGGTTGAAATCTGAATGGCCGGACTTCGCATGACGTGTGTATCTGTCTGTGTATCTGTCTTCCCATTTATGCCATATATGGAGAGAAGAGGGACAAAAGAGGAAAAGAGGGACAAAAGAGGGATCCGTCTGTCTGTCTGTGTATCTGTCTTCCCATTTATGCCATATATTGAGAAAAGAGGGACAAAAGAGGGACGAAAGAGGGACAGACAAAGCCTCATGTAGGCCGACCCTCTGGGTCGGGCAAAAAATGCAAAAGCGTCAAAATGGAGTTAGCTGGTTTGTGCCGGACAGCAACAATATCATCAACCAAAGAGACAAACAAAATGACAACAAATCATTTGTCAATATCAAAACAGTTAAAACTCTGGCTATCAGTTTCGATCTAGACTCATGAAGCAAATGGTGACACTTGAAAGAATGGTCAAGAAGATGGTAACGTATAATGGAGGTCAGTATCCTTCATTATCCCAGGTCACCTCATAGTCTGGATATTGGGCCTTCAGTTTCTCTGTAGACACAGCATGATTCGCTCTTCCAAATCCTATGGAGTAGCCATAGACATGAATCTTCTTTTCCTGCGGCTCATGACGGATCCTCCCTCCACCGACACACTCACAGTCCAGGAGTCCTCCTTTCTCCAGTTCTACTGACACCTTCTCATAGATGTCAGCATGATACTCTGCCCAGGCATACCCTCGCACAACATCTATCTCTGAGTCATCTTCCTCTTTACTGTGAACTCGTATGAGAACATATTTAAAAACACCCGACGGATCGATGTCTGCTCGCTGAATGTTGGCCATCAATGCTGCAGCCATGGTTTGAGTGCACATTCTACGCTTCTGTCAGCTGCTATGAATGAATATGCTACAAAACCACTGCGTGAAATGGTTTGACACTAATAACCACTTGCTGCTAATTTGGCTAGACTGTACACCTCTATCAGCTCCTCGACCGTCACATTTATGGTTTCACACTCATGTCATTAACATGACATCAGGCATATCCATATTTGGGCATATCTGGGCGCCGACAGAGAGACGCCAGAAGCTACGTCCAATGCCATTGCCAACATTGCCGGAAGTCGGTTCTGGACAACTGCTGATCCAACCAACTTCACACTGGGCGAGCAGATTCAGAGCAGTTATAGATCGTTTTGATTATTACTTGTTTGGTTTAATAGAATGTTGGTTTTATGGGTGAGGCTGTGATGGACCCTCCCACTCAATCTACTCAGTCTACATAAAATAGGACTTGGCTGTTTATTCATACTAAGCATTCAAGTTGTACAGAATGAGCACTGAATAAACCACATAATATATACAGTATATAGCACACACACACACACACACACACACACACACACACACACACACACACACACACACACACACACACACACACACACACACACACACACACACACACACACACACACACACACACACACACACACACACACACACACACACACACACACACACACACACACCCTCAGCCTATGAAATCATGTGATAAATGTTTCTCCTTACTAGTCACTCTTCATGAAGGAATAGCCTAACAGCAACAAGCTACGACCAATGGGATAATACTGTAGCGGGAAGCTGTGACAGTGAGGAATAACCACACAGTATATCAACTGTAGATTATTCTATTGGAAAGAGCCTCCTTTCAAACATTTTTTGCTGAAAATGTCTGAGCATTCTGGGCACAAAATGGAGAGAAAGCACTAACACAATGAGAGGGGTCCCAGAACTGTCAATTCACTTGACTTCCAGTACAATTCCACCCGTGGTTTCGCCCCCAGGTGCACAAAATGAATATCAATCATACAGTCCCTACAATAATGGCCCTCAAGCCCCCTAATTATATAGCACAGCGCCGTGAACATCGCTCAGCCTTGCAGTTTTGCTAATGCCGTACAGAATGGCATGAGCCCAAAATGCATGAAAATGGAATGCTGAGAATGGGATGGAATTTCAGATGTGACCCTGCAGGACTCTTATTCATATTTAATGAGAGCGTAGGCCAGAGAGGACTTGTATTTTCTACAGAGGAGGCACAGAACTGATCAATAAGTAATATAGGAAAGATTTACAGGGATCTGCAGCTGACTGCCCATTTGAGTCCGGCTCGGAAAAGTGTTGTGCCTATTGGTTTTTATTTCTCCACCTCTGGCCACCCGTCTCAAACCCAGTACTTGAGTCAAAGTACTCCTGGTCAACTACAAGTGAAAGGTGCTCAGTCAAATTTGTACTTGTCTTGAGTGCGAGAGTACTTGCATTAAAAATAAAAGTATTCAAAATTACAAATGACAAAGTACACTATCTTTTAAATATCAATGCATTGCCAAAATATTAAAAGATTTTCCAAAAATCTTCAAGAAATATAAATAATAGTGGATTCGTCCTTGAAATTTGTCTTTGAAATGTAATGTGATGAGTGACAGTCTTAAAGGTCTACAGTTGTGTTCATTAACTGTGAGATTTTGATTGTGTAGCCAATATGTGTATCAGAAAAATGCGAATTTGCATCTCAAGCAAAACACACGCTGAATGGTTCCCAAAGCTACTATACTTGCCATGCCCTGGCCTCAGATAAGTGGAAGAAAATATACTGGATGGATGGATGTTCTTTAAATAAGCTAATGTGCCAGGGTTATACCGGGTCAAATCTGATCAAGTTTTTGCTTTGAAGTCTTGAGTCATGTTGAGTCTTCAGTCAAGTCACAAGCAAGTCAAGTCTCACAGCAGAGGAGCCAAACTCAATTCACAATCAGAAGTCCTGATTTTCACAGCTTAAATTAAACTTGTCCAAGTCTAAGTCTCCAGCTAGACATGCCTATGTACAGTATGCACCAATATACACACCCAAGCATTAAATGTGAGCGGCATTATACAGTAGGTCATACACAACTCCAGATACAATAAAGCCATGGTGTTAAGATTACCTAGTGATTGTCCGGCGATGACCCTGGTATTCTCCAAAGTCACGGCGGCACGGGCGTTCCTCTCGCTGACATACTGGACGAAGGCGAAACCCTTGTGGACTGAGCAGCCGACGATCTTTCCGTACTTGGCGAAGAGGGCCTCGATGTCAGCCTTGGTGACGACTGCAGTGTTGAGGTTGCCGATAAAGACACGAGAGTTGAGGGACCGCGGGTCATTCTTGTTGGTCACGTTGCTGGTCTGGGTCTTCCCAGTCATCCTAATCCTACTTCACTGCCTGCTGGGAGAAGACATGACAGACACTGGTTTAGACAGCTACAGTAGGAGGGTGAACACAGAGAGCTTATGGGAAATATGTTGTGATCAGAGGTGAAGAAAGACTTAAGAATACATTACATTGATCATAGCAGAGGTTTGTGTTAAGTTAACAGAAAGTGTAACATATTGGCCAAACTGACTGTTTTGGCCCATTTTTACACTTAATTAATTAACACTGAGGATTTTACTGTGGGGTTGGAATTGGTCACAGCAATATAATGTTGGTCATAAAAACAACTTAACTAACGTATATATTATATACCTATGAATACAGTAAACATGTACCTACTCACTCAAGTCTGCATGTTCTCTCTCTTCCCCTCTCCTGCTCTATCTCTCAGCCATAGAAATGCACTTCCATACTTATTCAACCTGAAAACTATTGCTTACACGAGACAATGGCAATTAGACTGTATATTATATTAAACTGTCTTTACATATCTGTAAGAGACACACACACATACAGCATGTGCATATTTCACCAGATGGTCTTTTATACAGTCTGATGAGTGTACAGTAGGTTCCCATTCACTATGTCCTGCTTGACCTTCCAATACAGTATACGTTTCACTACATCACTCTTCATCGTAACTTACCAGAGGATCCGCTCCTCTAGAGGAACAGAGTATTAGTACAGAATGTTATAAGCGGGATAGGCTCTTGATATGCCCTTGATAGGCCCTTGATTGGCTCTTGATTGGCTCTTGAAAGGCTCTTGATAGGCCCTTGATAGGCCCTTGTCAATCTGACACATCTCAATTCATATGAGAAAACTTGTATGCCTGCA
Organism: Gymnoscopelus microlampas; assembly: GCF_963454915.1. Lineage (NCBI taxonomy): Eukaryota > Metazoa > Chordata > Actinopteri > Myctophiformes > Myctophidae > Gymnoscopelus > Gymnoscopelus microlampas. The sequence goes on along the minus strand of NC_139942.1, from coordinate 24,095,593 downwards.
AGTAGCACAATGTACCTGAAAATAACTGTGGAATCCTGAATTGAATTGTGCATACTACTGTGACATTTTACAATTGATAAAAGTAGACTAAACTAGACTCCACTGCAATTCACATAAAAAACATGCATCACTTGAGCAAAATTGACAGAACCTTGTGTGCCCTCTTAGTTGTTTGTAGCGGGAGTGCACCAAAGACAGCTTCATTACTTTGAAATACTGTAGAACGCGTGGGCATCAGGAAGTAATACTGTAGGTTCAGTTGGACCCTTCAGACTGCATGTGTCTCCGGGGACAAGCCCCACAGATCATCTCAAATGAGGCCCGCAATCATCCCTCTCTAAACATCAGAAGCCCTTCATGTGCTTTCTCTCTCCTGTGGAGCCCACATTGTTTGTGCTATTAATGCCACTGCACCCCCGTGGGGATAAAGGAAGTGTCACCATAGCGATCAGTGGTGTGGAATGTGGTGCGTCCAATCAAAGCTGAAGATGAAGGAGGCTCTTCGTAGGTCGCTAGTTCCTGGAATTCCCCGCCTATGATGTGGTTTGTGCCAGGAAGTGATAATGTGGTATTTTTCGACCTAGACTCTGCAGACTGTAGACACATTATGGACTGAGGAGGAGCTCTTTTGAGGCTGTAATAGTATATAACAGTAATAACACACGTATCTACCTTTTTCCTGTGTAGATAGAGGGAGAGGTATGCCAGAATGAAGAGGGGAGGCAGCTGTGAATCTGAAGGTGATAGTTTGACACATCAGCTCAGAAGCAATTGCAAACGCATGAGCACACACGCACTCACGTACGCACCAGCGCGCGCACACACACACACACACACACACACACACACACACACACACACACACACACAGACACAGACACACACACACACACACACACACACACACACACACACACACACACACACACACACACACACACACACACACACACACACACACACACACACACACACACACACACACGCATTGCACACACGCATTGCACACACGAACAAACACAACCTAACAAGCAGAAATGATCTCTCTTCATGTTGCACTTGCACTTATTATCGGCATACTATACAGTGGTATATAGTATAGTAGCTCTTACATTCATACACACTCACTCAGATACAAACAAAACACACACACACACACACGCACACGCACGCGCACGCACACGCACACGCACACGCACACGCACACGCACACGCACACGCACACGCACACGCACACGCACACGCACACGCACACGCACACACACACACACACACACACACACACCTTAAAAATATTGTTCTATTTCTTCCTCTTACACTTACATTACACACATAACACTCATACTCATAGCCACTTCTTGCTTCCATCTTTCTACTTTGCCCGACATCATCTATCATGTTTCTCCTGTGCTGCCTTCATGGTTCAATAGTTTGTAGTCCACAGGATATTTTGATTGTGCTTCAGGTGCCAGGAACACAATGATCAGGTTTTATTTTATTATATTACTTTTATTTTGTGGCTAATGCAATCCATCATCGACCAAGCGGGCGGACTAAAAGCCCACCAGTTGCTCCAATTAAATCCCATTCACCCATCTCTACCTTTGAATGCATAATACCTCCTCTGACCCCGCATCCCCGACACTGATCCCTTGTCTCCCTCTTAGTGACTGATGTATTTTGAAGTACATCGAGTATGTCTGCAGCCACTGAGGAATCCTCTTTAAGGCAAGTGAAGTGGGGTGATGCCATTAGTAGGATAACTAAGCAGGTGGGGGCACATGTTAAGTGGGTTTAAAAGGAGAAAATGAGAGCTTGCTTACCTTGGCTCACATGCAACTGGGAATATCTAGTGCCGTTGAAAGCACTGTTCATTAAATAGCGGCTGACGTGTATGAATGAAGGTCACATGGCAGAAAGAGGAGTCATGGACTTAGGAGAAGCAAGGAAAAGAGTTTTGCACTTACTGTAGTCTCACACAGTATTTACAAGGAGTGTTATCGTTAGCTCCCTTCACAGTTATACTGTACCTGTACTGCATATGGAGAAGTGTTTATTTTGTTCAGTTTCTTACCTCTGATTCTTTGAGTGACACAAAAGTGGTTCAACAAAGGCATACCACTGGGTGTATGGTCCTTCAGTGGAAAGATTCAAATAGTAATTTGTAATTCGTTTTTTTTGTCTAAAGCTTTAAACTAGCATCTCTATTCTGGGGGGAACATTCTGTGAAAATAGCTTTCACGAGTTTTCACAACTTCACAAAAGTTTGTGGACACAAGACATTATTTCATCTAATACGGTACATCACTGAACTGCCACTGTTATAACGGAACAGATCTAATGCTGCTCTAATTGGTATAACTACCAATGAAACAGTTAGAAACCGATATGCAAAATCTCAATACACTGCAAGCTGCCACAACTGGGAGAAGGATAACTACAGGATATTCCTTGGCCTGATGAACTTCCGAAACTTTCAATCACTCTGGCAGAGTTAGTCAGCATTACTTTTCGTTTTCCCTCCAATTACACTTAATTAGTGCTTGTTTGTTTGTTTGTAAATAAAGATAGGAGGCAAGAGTGTATTACGTGACTCTCTTCCACAGTGGTAGCTGAGCTGAAGAGACATCAAAGGAGATTCTCCTACAATATTCATGAGTCTTTGAGATCCTCAAAGCCTTTTAAGCAGTGTGTAGCGTGACTGCTGGCAAAATGCTGGTGGAAACGTCCCAGTCCAGAAAACACACACACACACACACACACACACACACACACACACACACACACACACACTAAATCTTGGTGGGGGGGGGGGGGGGGTGCGTTTGTATCCCGGCAGGGGGTGCATCCCAGTACACTCTTGAGATGAATGCTAAACAGCGTCTTCATGCATCAGCGAAATCTGTAAATGCATCCAACTCATCACTGGCATATTTTCCCATGTGAATACTTTTGTTTACCTCTGAAATATTAAGAGCTCTCACTGACGGTTCCCTTTCCCAGGGATAGTCTAATGCATGACAGTAGGGATTTTCTTCGGGGCTTCTTGGGGTTTTTGCTGTGGTGGCAGAGAGTATTTCTCACATCCTCTTTGAGGGGCTTTCACACCGACTGTCTTGCAGAGTCGGAATTCCCCATAGTAAAAAAAAAGAAAGGACATTGGAAAAATGATCATATGATCTCTTCAGTGACTAACTACTACAGCATACTGTAAAAAGAAAAAAAATACACAATGACCTTTTTTATTTTTCAAATATATTTTATTATTATTTTATTATATATCAATATTATGTGCAAACATGCTCACAACATGTTGCAATTACAATGCGTTCTGAGCATGTAGATTGGATATGTTCACTATAAGCTCGACACCTTCAAGCAACATTTAAGACGCTGCTTACGGCAGGTGGTTAATGACGTTATTTTGTTAGCCTTTAAAAGCCTTTATTTTATTAGTTTACCTGTGTGCACTTCAGCCAACATGAATCATCATGGTACTGTAAACTAATACTCACTAATTCACTAAACTCACGTACATACATACTGTATATATACTGTATTAATATAAACGTATTATCTTTGTCCTGCTTTTCCCCTCAGTTTTACATCGGGACAAAACATCTGATTTAGCATAACTAAAGGAAATGATTAAATATTTAATATAAATAAATATATTATTAACAATATTCGGACTGAGGTTGAACTCAGTACAGTATGCCACCAGCACTGTTGGACATCTTAATACTTAATATTTTCAAATAAAAGTAATAAGTTACAGTACAATAATACTAGGGTTAGGGTTAGTTAAGTAATAACCTGTGTTACATTTAGTGCTTACTTTAATAACATTACTCATTTTGTAAAAGTAATGATTATTATTACGTTACTCATGAAAGTAATACTATTATGTACCGCATAACCCCCAATACTGGACTAAATCCAAAACAACTTCTCTATAGTCACTGAGAGTGAGAATGGCGTTTCTCCATCCTCCGTTCAGAAGAGACATTATCATCAAACGTAGATGTTGCAGATAAACACCATACCCTATAAACATAAGTGAAATGACATTGGAAGTCCCCATTAAGTTGACTACAATGTTAAAATTCATTACATTAAAATGAACTTAGGAAACTTAAGAAAATGAACGATGAAACAACCGCTGCTCTCAAACTTTCGACAGAATGTTCCCCATGAGAACAATATTCAAACTTACGATGCTTTGTGCCCACAAGCTGTGGGGAACAGCGTCCTTTTTAATAACACTTTTTCTCACTCACTATTTATTCCCCCAGCTCCCTTGGAGCTATAAATTACTCAGCTAATACCCCAACAGCAGCAGCTATTGCTGAATCATTCAAGGACCTCAATTAGCAATTAAGGCTTAATGAATAGAGGTCCTTGCTGGGCCATTCTGCTCCCAGTCCAATGGAATGCAATGGAGTCTAATCTCTCCTTCTGGACTTGTACAGTAAACACTGTCTAACGGGGCATGGGAGACAGTGCTGTCCCCACAGAACTGGTCCTGCAGTTTTAGCTCTGTTTATGGTGCAGCTTCAATTCCTTTGAATACAACTATGATATTGTGCTGTAGACTATCATATTGCGCTGTACGTTAACAAGGAAGGGTGACAGTCAAGGTCCTTTATCCTATTTTCCCCTCCATCTCTACATGCCATTACTTCCTGCATGATACTTGTCACCGTTTGCATTGAAGAAGCAGAGCGTAAAATAGCAACAAAAGGAAATAAAGTTATGGAAGCAGAAATAGGGGGGGCAAGACAGATAGAGAGGGCGAGAGATGAGAAGGAGAGAGTGAGGGGGGAATGGGGGAACTTCAAAAAAGAACGATGGGCCTTTGCAATGCCAATCATCTTCAAGGAGCTTAGAACTGGGCCTGGGACAGAATATCAAAGACTATAAAATGCAGACACACTATGTGGTAGGTAGGTAGTCCTAGCTTATAAATTATTGCTGTGGCTTTATCCTTTTATATTACTGTTCTATCACCCTTTTATCATTTACATATTTTTCATACCTTTAATGAACTAACTTTTTGAACGGCAAGGCTGTAACACGGCGCCTCACGGAGGGGGGAACGGGGGGAACTTGAAAGCCTACAGTAATACAGACTGTCCGTAAAATACATTCCAATTTCCAATGCCCTTATCTCTCCTCTTCCCCTGTGTGAACTCATGGAGGCTTTCTGAAGCGCAGAGACAGAGGGCAGATACTCACAGCCCTAAAATGAGCTATACCATAAATCTGATTTGAGGAACCTATACCCCTGACTGCTGATGATGCCGGGGAGATAGAAATGGAATGTGAGGGTGAGGGAGAGAGAGAGAGAGAGAGAGAGAGAGAGAGAGATGGGAGAGATGGGAGAGATGGGAGAGATGGGAGAGATGGGAGAGATGGGAGAGATGGGAGAGATGGGAGAGATGGGAGAGATGGGAGAGATGGGAGAGATGAGAGAGATGAGAGAGAGAGAGAGAGAGAGAGATGGGAGAGATGGGAGAGAATGGAGCTCTATCTGAATGAGATTTCTATCTTGTGTCTTATTTGAGCATTATCTTACATCTTAAAATAATGGCTGGGCTTGCTATCTCTTAGATCAGGGCATTTTGCTCAGTAGAATCTACCTTGATTAAAATACCATACCAACAGAATTGTCTGTAGTGTTCAGGTGGTTTTAATTTAAAGATCTTTGTTTGGGGGGACAAGGAAATAGTCGAGTGGTTACCACATGGATTGGCTCTAATGCCTGACAGCCCGGAGTCCCTGGTTCGATTCCCAGTCGGCTGGACCATTTGTTGCATGTCACTCCTGTCTGCATTTCCTGTCTTTCTTTTCACTGTATGTCTGAATAAAGCATGAACGATTTAAAATTATAACACAATGCTGGGTCAATATAAGCATGGCAAGTACAACTGGGAAACTGTGAGGCACAACAGAGCAAAAGGTGTACAGGTATGTGTTCCCTGTGGTGGGAGCATTATAGTAACCCCAAAATATTCTGTTAATTCAATTTCAACTATTAAACATGCTGCATTGAGTAATTTCTATATTTTAAACTGAATGTTCTGATAATAATATTTTGTTTACTGGTATGTGTTACTTTTAAGAGCAGACTTGAAAAACCTTCTAAAAACATGTGTTTGCCTGAAGAAGATATTTCGTTTTTTTGTCAAAATATGTTGCTTGTTTCTCCTGAGTGCACAAACAAAAAATTACTTTTTTGAGAGCACAAATGCTTCATCCTTTTCTTTTAATAACATGGCTATAGTCAGCCCCAGATCAACACCTTAATGTATCACAATATTTCTATGAGCACGTTCATGGAACTTTGTGTTTCCCAAAGCATAAAAAGCAGAATTCCCTGTTCACAATCCATAGGAAACACTACATATTGACATATGAAATATACCTGACTCTTGCCAGATACCTTTGAAGTAAACCACAGGGGGGAAACTACTACCTACTGCTCAGACCAGAGGGAGACCAGACCTTTCCTCTAGGACATTCAGTAGAACATATGCCATGCATTCATATATCTCCTGGCACAAACCTATTCCTCCATTTCTTTAATTCCCTTCTTGTGTGGCTGCCAAATATAGCTTCCGTTCCACCAGGCTAAAGTAACTGGGTCACTAGAGCTGTGAGTAATTAGTTGATAACAAAATATGGCTCTGGTTTACAGCACCAGAAGGTTGGAGATTGAGGCACAATGTCACTTTAGTGCAGTGATATGGGGTAAGGTGTCATGGTGAGGATAGTCTGTGCAGTCTACAGGGTTATTTGTTTTTGCTTTGTTTTTTGTGTTTTTTTCCCCCAACAGAATATACAAGTTTGGACTGAATAGACCTTTTTCATGGCAGCCATAATGACATAAATAGTTGTGTAATGTTACATCCTGTACAGGTGTTACCAATACCAATGATACTAATTATCGCTCTTTTCTATTTAGTGTAGCAAGGCTTTCTCTGTCTAACCTGTGTGGAACACAACCATAATTAGTATAATTGGTAACACATGTACAACATTACACAAGTATTTATGTCATTATGGCTGTGAAAAAGGTCTATTATTGCAGGAGGAGAATTTAGCATAAACATATTGTGTGCTGTTTTCTTCAAGATTTGCTGAGTGAATGGTAAACTGACCCTGGGGAAACAATTATTGTATTTGTGGAGCATGTTCTAATGTAATGAACATAATATGATCATAATAAAATTAATTAAATGCGTGAAATAAATTAAATCATGAAAGTAAACTTTACTGATGACTACTGAGTTATCAGCAAACTATAAATGTATAAATGAATAGGTGTGAACATCAGCGTAATGATTTCACCCCCAAAATTGCTAATCTTTAAACAACGCTCCATGTATGACACCAGCATTTCAAATATAATTAACCGATTTTCATCTGTAAATGTGGCACATAATGACACAGTCACTTGATGAAGTATAACTTAATTGAACACAACACATATAGATTCTGGGTTAGATTGAAGTCTTACTTTCGGCCTTTTAATGAGGAGTAATGAAGTGAATAAGGAAGTGCATATGTGAGGGAGAGAGGGCAAAGATCAGCTTACTGCAGCTCCTGCACTAATAAAGTGCTGGCTGCTCATTGTGCCAAAATCAATCTTGTTCTCAGTCATTTTGTAAGAGCACATGTCACAGTATTCAAACTAAAGTTAGTTTTTTACAATACACTACAACTCTTGATAATTTAATCTACGGGTCTATTTGGTTCCATATTATGGGTCCATTATGGTTCCATTTGTACACTCTTGGCGTTAACGCTGAGGATTTTACAATGTACTCTTTATGTATTTCTATTCTATAATGTTATCCATCTAGTGAACAGCAACGCAGGGAATAAAAGGGTTTTGAATAAAAGGTCGAGGTTATTTCCAGTCAATATCCCTTAAGGTTGAAGCACCCACTTAATATCATTGCTTTGTCAAAATTAAATTACATACAATCCTCTATAGTAAGCTTATAGACCGGCTATTTCCGGTGTGCGACGCTGGTGTATGACAAAGCATGAATCAGGCTTAAGTTGTGTATGTGTGTGTGTGTGTGTGTGTGTGTGTGTGTGTGTGTGTGTGTGTGTGTGTGTGTGTGTGTGTGTGTGTGTGTGTGTTTGAGGAGAGGGCACGGTATGCATGGTTTAGTACAGTGATTCTCAATCTTTTCTGGATCAGGGCCCACTTGAAAATCTCAAAAGCGTTTGCCTATCAGCAGCCATGTTAAGTGGTCAGATGAGTGGGCCACTGCATTTTCAGATATGTTATGATCAATCAATTGATTGTGTTTCGACTTGGATCAATGGATCAAGTTCCTATTTATCAGTATAACAACGAAAACTCATTATTTTAGGTTGTAAACGATTTATCTTTTTTACATTATTTTTTTGATATAAAAGTTATGTAAAAAATTATGTAAAAAAAAAATATATATCACGATTTTTATGATAATATAACATTTAATATTATATTATTATCATGTTATAATAAAACATTTAATGTTATAATATCATTTGAATCTTAGTTTTTGCCAGTTATTTGGGGGCCCACTTGCAGTATCCTGACGGCCCGCCAGTGGGCCCCGGCCCACAGGTTGAGAACCGCTGGTTTGGTAGATTAAGACACTACGGTGTTCCAGGCAAAGAACGACTCAGTCCAGGTGCTGCTAGAGTAATCATGTATTGGCTGCTGTCCATGGTGCTGAAATCAACTGCTATCTCTTTTGAATAGAGAATAAATGGAGCTGGCCGTGGTGCTGAGATGCCTTTGCTGCCAGGCTAACAGCATGTCTCATAACCATTATTGAGAATCAGGCGCAAATGAATACTGTTGTTTATCAAGGCTATGGTTTACCATTGACTGTCTGGCAAGTCAGGATTGTGTTTTTAACCCATTCAATCCGGGGACGCATCTCTGTCAAAAATAGCAGATCTACAAGCTCATAGCATAGAGCTTGTAGATCTGCTATTTTTGAATAGCCAAAGAAATCTAAAATGACAGAAATGCGCCCCCGGATTGAATGGGTTAAAGTACTGTTCTGATAAATTCACCTCCTGACTAATGCAAGAGGGTAAGTGTGCTAGCCTCAAGAATATGGGACCTTCGAGACTCGTTCTCAACGAGGAGTCCGGGGACCCCCAGGGGTCCTAGAGGGGGTTGCAGGTAGCCTGGTAAACTATACTGGTCGCGCAAATTCATCATGTGTGTCTTGGTTGCAGGGGGTCTGCAGCTAAAGGTTTGATACTGTAACTTACTTACTTACTTGTTGCTCTCTGAAATGATGAGAGTGTACAAATGGAACCAAATTAACACAGATGTTACAGTGTAGATGGAGGTCCCAGAGATAAAATGGTCAAATGAGGGTCCCTGGCTAAATGCATATCATCCTCGCTGTTGGACAGAAACCTTGCATCTCCATCCATATTTCATCTTTTAACGTTGTTGTTTTAATAAATGACTCCGTTGTATGAGTGTTGCAGAAAGGTAGGGAAAACAGCTCATCTACAAAGCTCACACACAACCCTTCGTTTTGTGACGCGTTGTGAGCTGGTAGATCTGCAATTTTCACAATTTTTATAATATATTGAAAAATTATAAAACTGTGATTGAAACCACTTTCCACTTTCAACCAGGTTGAAAGTCAGGTCTGTCTGTGGGATCAACTGGAACACATGTTGCATTTTCCATTTCCTGAAATGTAACGGTTTTGGACATACAAGGTCTTAGCCCGACAGCGACAATATCAAACTGGAGTCCTTGAAATTAAAAAGGTTGAGAACCAGTCATCTAAGCAATGGGTGTTGTCATTTTCATTCCACATTCACATTCACAAGATACTGTAGCCCTGTAGAACCCTGTAGAAGTAAACTAATACTGCAGATAACACGCTTGCAGTGCACGTTTAACACAATAAAATCTACGGACATTCTTTCATACATATCTTCAATCCTCTCTTTCTCTAGTATTCTTCAGCTTCTCTGTCCCACAGCGAGAGGGAGAAGTCCTCCACTTGGTTCTCCTGACCTGCAAAACTCTGAAACCTGGAATGGCTCTAAAACATATTTTTCCTCCATCAATATCTCACAGAAGATTAACTGTCTAATTCATGGATTGTCAATAATATACACCTGCTAAGGGTCAGTGACCACTCCGGCTCAGAACCCTTAAAGTAGATAGGCCTCCACATAGGACACATGTGGATAGGATAGGATAGATGCCTGATAGATGCCTGACCCGAGTAAAAATGACATTAAACTTTACCCACACCCCCTGTCTCTCTCTCTCTCCCTCTGGGCCGTGGTCACCAGTGCATGCTTTTATATAGGCTGACTTTGGCGTGGTGGCTATTCCCGCACCATGCCCAGTGAGAGATAAGTATTGTTTGCGTAGCAGGCACATTTCATGCTCTGCTACTCCCACCTGTTCCCTGACCTGCAAATCTGAAGGCTGGAATAGCTCTCAAATGCTCCCCATCCATATCTCTCCAGCATGATTGAAAGGGTGTTTTTTTTCTCTCTCCAGTGGGTGGAGAAAGTTAATCAAAAATGTATCTATGCAGTATATCTTAAAATCAGTCTAAAAAAATAAGTTGTGTATATGTAATAGGATGTAACTCAGGAGCATCATTTTAAAGGGTAATGTCTAATGTTTATTATTGCCAGTTTTTGTGTGTTGTTGTTGGATTTCAGCTGGCTGATATCCCCATGGGTGTGTTGGCTGCCTGTTCTGTTGGTCAAGGTCACGTCATTAATCAAATCTATCATTAAGGGACCTGCATGGAGCGATTTGCATATTGAATTGCTGCAGAATTTTGTTAGGCCTTAAAGACCTACCTCTTTTGCTGGCAGCACTTCATTCAAGTTTTCTAGCACTGCCTTATCTCCAATTCTCCACCAGCCACAATCCCAAGCAAAACCACCACATACAGTACACGTGTACAGCAAGAGAATCAGGGAGGGGATACACAGCTGTGTCTGTTTCAATTGGCAGACACACCTTTACTGTACTTGTATCTTTACAATACCAATGAAAGCATGAAAGCCATGTTTGAACTTGGGTCAGTGGAAGGGAACACATCCATAAATCACTTTTCTGATTCAGAGTTCCACAGTGGTGGAAAAAGCACTACATTTTTTTACTTAAGTAAAAGTATCAATACCTCAATGTAGAAATACTCTCTTACAAGTAAAAGTCCGGAATTCAAAATTGACTTGAGTAAAAGTACAAAACTATTGGTATAAAAATGTACTTAAAGTACAAAAAGTAGAAAGTACTCATTATGCAGAATTTTACAAGTTTTCAAAAGTATAAAGTGTATAAAAATCTTTTGAAAATAGCAGATCTACAAGCTCTGAGCGGATAATATATGTTTTGTAATAATCTACAAAGTAACTACTAACTAGTAACCAAAGCTTTCAAATAATTGGAGTAAAAGTATAATATTTGCCTCTGAGAAGTAGTGGAGTACAGAACTTGAGTAAATGTACTTAGCTACTTTACACCACAGGAGTTCCAAGATGAAAAGTGAAGTGCCAAGGACTATACATACGATTATGATTCTTAGTGGATTTTATATCAAATAAAATAAATAGTATGTCTAAAATAAAGAAAAAGGGCATTTGATGCCAAATCCTGCTCTGTCAAAGATGTGTAAAGACTTGGATAATAGCTGAATGGAAGCAGGGGGGAATGGAAGAAGAAGAAAAAAACAACAACAGCAACATAAACTTAATGCAAAAGTTCAATTCTCACCTATTAGAAAAACAAAATCCTCAAGGGTGAAAATCAAAAGCGTTATCTTTGCGCTCAGCTCAGTGACAGAGTGACAGATCAGTCTCCAACACCAGAGAAACACTGTGAGATCCCAGAAACCCACCGAAACAAAAATCACACCAAAACGAGACATGATTAAAAGAAAAGCAGAAAACAAGCAAGAGAGTGGATAACAAAGTGTGCCTCGAGGACAGAGGGAAAAAAAACAGTGGCGATCCGACCGTTAAGCACGTATTTATAGTCTATTGCTGTGTGGATGGATGATCGCCGGTGTGTGGAGGAGCACCAATACTCAGTCAGTATCCCAAGATTCAAATCATCGCATGGCATGCAAAGGAAAACGATCAAAACATTTCCCATATAAGATCGGGACACCAAGACAAGAAAAGAAAAAGAGAATAAAAAACAGTCAAAATGTCATGGAAAAGGAGGTACTCACCGCGCGGGAGTAAAAGGTTTCAATTAAAAATGAATTGGGCGTATAATAAAGCGTGTGGTGGTGGATGGTGGTGTATTATAGCCTACGCTTGTTGTGTTCGAGGCTCTGCGTCCCTCTCTCTCTCTCTCCCCCTCTCTCTCTCCCTCCCTCTCTCTCCCTCTCTCTCTCTCTCTCTCTCTCTCTCTCTCTCTCTCTCTCTCTCTCTCTCTCTCTCTCTCTCTCTCGGTCGCTCTGCTGCCGGTGCTGGTGAGTCATGTGACTCTGTAGAGTTTTGGAATTCAGCTTTCAACGCCACCACATGCATGCGACACTGTTGTTGTGATGGAGATGAACAGGAAGGAAAGGAGCCTTTTCTGGTAAAGTTACTGATTTTCTTCAGTGGTGGAAAAAGTACAGTGGTAGTTAAAGTATCAATACTATTATGGTGTTACAAGTACAAGTCTGGTACAGACAAAAGTAATTGGCATCAAAATATACTTATAGTAGCGTTGCGATGCAACACGTTGTGAGCATGTAGATCGCTTGGGTTTTCAAATAGCCAAAGTTTAAACAGGGCTCAAGTGGTTAATGTTTGTTTTGTAATAATTATCCAAATCTACAAAGTAACTAGAAGAAACTAAAGTTGAGTAAATACACTTAGTTACTTTCCATCACAATTTCTTCATTGTCAGAACATTTTATTCCTTATACTCACACATGTCCAATTTAATAGCAAAACCTGGTTTCAGATTAAGACAGGGCATAGGGCATATACTGTACTGTAGGCTGTATGTAAAAAAAATGAAATTTGGGATTAAAGGCTATTACAATTATAACTATCATCATGATCATTTGCAATGCACTACTGTAAAACTCTTAAAGAAGTAGTTCACCCACTCAATCTCCATGAATTCAATGCTTCATGGAGTGTGTAATTGATAGAAAATAAGTCATTTTTGGGTGAACTACTCCTTTAAGTGTAACTGGTGTGGATATCAACATTTTCACCAATAAGGATGATGGTCTTAATTAGGTACAACCTGGTAGTGGTAAATAGCCCTATCACTGAACAAATATGGGCTGAAACATTTGGCCAACTCCCCTTCATAAATGTTCCATAGGTCTCTGTAAGGTGGAATATGCTGTCGTTTCGTCATTATGTTTCATTTGATCTTCCAGTGTTCCTTGGGGTGACAGCTGCGGGGGATCACGGCCAGTAAGACAGAAAAATATTCTGTCAGAAAGAAACACGTCTTTTGTTGTTGCTGCAGCGTCTGTCAGGCACAGAGCACAGGGTCTGTATGGATCAGTGAAATTTTCAAGGAGCTGACAGACAGATACAAGGCTGCTACACATCGCACCAAGGCCCTGTTTGTTCTCTTTCACAGGGACTTTTTGCTAGATATATTGGCAAGCGCTACCGTATGTATTTTGTATTTTCAATGGTCAGCTGCAGCTACAATTTATAGAGGGTATGTTTGATTTAGGTGTACCAGTCCAGTTATCAAGCATTGTCAATACTATGATCAGAGCTTGCTCATTGGCATACATGTGTAGGTATTGGCATACCTATAACAAATTCACTATTAATTTAATTAGCCTAGCTGCAGCTGTATTTACCCTGCTGTCTGTGAAAAGTGACCATACAGTAGTTCTACACACCATGAGATGTAAGATGATACTGGAACTCACGTGATTAATGAAAATGCTGTTGTTTGCTGATCTTACAGGCAAATAATAACTGCTGCCTGAATCAGCAACAGCTTCTAAACCGGGCCCTGAGAAAGGATGCTGAGGCTGATTTGAACGTTGGGAGGAAGGGGGGGCTGCAGTCCCGGAGCACAGGCAGATATATATACGGTCCAGGCAGTTTCACGACCAGGCAGTTTCATGACCCTGGCTGCCCCTGACATCTGCTGATAACATTTTAGGAAGAAATAGACCATGCATTTCATTAATTTCACAATTACAACGGCTAGTTTAAAATGTGTTAATAATATTCGGGGCCCAAAATACGTTTACACATCAACATTTCTAGATGTGTATTCTGTTGACTCAACATACAGTCTCATTTACTTCCATAGTACTATAGTATATGTGCAATTCCAAAATGGATTATAAATGATTCCCACCCTATCGGTTTGCAACTCGGACGGAGCTGAGTCAACGGTGCAGCTTTCGCACACTCGCCTGCCTTGTTTTCAAGTGATGTAAAAAGTCACCAAAATCAATATGTAATGGAAAATATGCATTTTGGTTGTACTATAGGTGAAATATAGATCATTACAGAGCTGACAGTTGGTTGAAGCTTAACCACTTTAACCCTGGTGTCCCTATTTTGGGCATGTCCTCATTGGCGAAAACGTTTTAAAATGTATCAAAAATAGCCGATCCACAAGCTCACAGTGTGTCACGATGCAACATGTTGGGAGCTAGTAGATTGGCTATTTTCAAAAACATTTTTGAAGAATTTTGAATATAGGGCTTACATGGCTGATGTGGTTATTTTGGCTATGAAACTGCTTGGGCCATATGTCTGCCTGTGCTCTAGGTCTGCAGCCTCCCTCAGCTCCGAGCTCGACAAAATCATCATTTGACTCTGATAACAAACTGTTAATACACCTGGGTAAAACTTCTTTTAGTCCAAAATTAACCTCAGTAAGGCCGCAGTCTGTACGGTCAGAGTTGGTGACAATGTAATCACATGTAAAGAAGAGGTTACCTATCTGGGTTGTATTTTTCTTTTCTTTTTCTCTTTTTCTTTCGGGTGAAAAAATGGCAACACAAGTAATCAAGAAAGTCAAGATTTTTGGACAGGATCTCCTCATTTATCAATAAGAATGCACTGAGGACCCTATAGCTGAAGCACTCACATCCAGTGATGCATGCATCTCATGGTACTCCTGCGTCTCAATGTCACTGAAACAGAACTACAGACCTCTCAAAACAAACAAGTTAGACTACTACTAGACCTCACTACCAGACAGACAGAGTACAGCAATGGGCCTTGTCTTCAATATTCTCAGTACCCATGTATCTGTCAAACTACTTCACTAGAGTGAGAGACGCCCACGGGCACAACACCAGAGGGAGTTCCACTGATCTCGAACCCCCCAAATTCGGCACAAACATGGGGATGAATGTATTTGACTATTCTGCCACCAAAATGTAGAACGCCCTACCACCAGACATCAAACGGTGCGACTCCCTATCTGCATTCAAAACCACTGTAAAAGAGCACCTGTCCGCAATTCACAACAGGACCTAGATACAGCTTGCCACCAGAGATTACCCCCCTCCGCGGCGTTTCTGTATTACTCCTGGTATTGATGATGATTTGCATTATATTGCATGTCTTCTATGTTTCTTGTATGTCTTGATTATGAATTGAATACATACTGTCCACAATGGAAACAAGCCATCAGGCTTTTTGGTGTTCATAATTTTAGCATTGCTTGCTTAATTGTACTTCTATACCGTTTGCAATCTGTTAATAAAGTATTCAATTAATCAATCATAAACCCTCTCCCCTATAGGAGAGGTGTGCGATTCTTGGAACCATTGTGGAATGATGAGTTGCCATCCATTCATCCAGGAAGACATCAGCCGTGGCAGAGATACCAGCTAAGTGATGAAAAGAGATCTAGTCAATCATCTTTGCTTACACACATCCCCATACAAACACATGCACGCGCGTGTGCACACATTGCGTGCGCGCGCGCACGCACACACACACACACACACACACACACACACACACACACACACACACACACACACACACACACACACACACACACATTCTTGCTCACTCATGCTCACTTGCCATTCCAGACAAATATGACCAAACAGTGCCTTATCCATTAATCTCCATCCACTTCCCTCTGCTCTGTGCACATGATAATTCCTTGGCAGGTATCCTGAGCACCGTATGGATGGTCAAACAGTAGCTGGCACACAGCTCACTCTGGCTCATACTATCTGACTCCCCACAGGCTCCAGCCATGTGTTTGTAGCCCGGGAGGGGAGGACTGGGTACGGGGTGCATGTAGTTCATTTTTTCCTTCCCATTCTTGGCAATAACTTGTAATTGTGGTCCCCATGACAACATACACCCTAAAGAAAAAATGGTGGTAAATAGCAATAAAGGTGTTTCTTTGGCTCGACATGATAGGGGAACTTCTATTGATGCTTTATAGCACCTTTGTCAAAAGGTGCTATATAGAATTAATTAAAAGTGGCTAAATTAAGAACCAATAGAGAACCCCCAAAGGTTCTTTCTATATGGCAGCACAATGGAAACAAGTCCCCAGGACTTTTTTGTGTTATTCCTTTTGCTGTTTAGATTTCTGACTGATAAGGTATTCAATCAATCAAAAGAAGTGCCACAGTATATACTGTAGTACGTCACCCTGAAGAACCACCATTTTTCTGTGTGTATCATACAGGATCCCAATATTCAACAAATTCTGGTATGAACCGAAAAGAAGAAAATAGCTGTTTCATTACAGGTAGACAGTAATAGGAACCAGAGAATCAGAGAATATAGACAATCTAGAAACAAAGGTGTATACACTTTATATATTAGTTATAAATATTGATAATACATATAATTATTAATAGAACAATAGAATTATTATTGATTAACCCGTTAAAAAAACTCAAGGGAACCTAGCAAGATCACGCTTTTGGGGAGTGACATACATGGGATAGATGTGCTAGGCATGTCCTATAACCAAACTTATCAGGAGGGGAAATGGTGGGACAAAAAAAAACCTAGCCTAGACTTTGTATTGAATGAGAGCAACTGTGGTTTGGTTCTGCAAGAGAGAAGTAAACTAGAAAATGTGTGTAGGCATAAAAAAGGGCACATTCTCCTGTGAAAGTGAATCAGGCAGGTGTTCGGGCCCCGGTTGGCTCCTACAGTATGTGTGTGTATGGCTGGAGTTGGCAGTGTGTGTAGGCAGGTAGAAGGCCTGAGTCACTTCCTCACCACATCTGACTGGCTGGAAGTATTCTGAGCTTTGATCTGAGTCTGAAATCTGCCCACCGGCACACCATGGAGCTATAAATACAGAGGAGAGACAGGACACGTAATGCAATGTTAATGGAGAAGGGGGCGGTTGACTCGCCTACGATGTCCCTCTTTCTCTAACACGACAGAGGCAGGGGCACACGATTCTTACAGTATGGTGATTGGAGCCATTACATGCAATTTAGAGAGAAGTTGTGAAAGTGGGCGGTTGAGTGGTGTGTATGAAGACCAACAAAGCTTTGTGTTGCTATAAAGAGGCCAATGTTGTGCCAGTCTTTTAGAAATGCGGAAAAAAGGTGCATTTTAATGGAATCTAAATTACAGCTTTTGAGAGCTTGCCCTCTCCCACGTTTCTAGTTTCTCATCCCTCATTTCGCAGGCTGTTTTTACACACGCTGCCATTTCTCACAGAAATAACTGCAAACGAAAGTCATTTGGGTTTCCCGGAGATTCATGAAAGCACC
This sequence comes from Gymnoscopelus microlampas, assembly GCF_963454915.1. NCBI lineage: Eukaryota > Metazoa > Chordata > Actinopteri > Myctophiformes > Myctophidae > Gymnoscopelus > Gymnoscopelus microlampas. The sequence goes on along the minus strand of NC_139942.1, from coordinate 24,077,867 downwards.
ATTTGTGCTGCTTACTTAAAAATAATAATTAGAGGAATGGTCATTTACTGTGAACATGTGTGTGTGTGGGTGTGTGTGCGCGTGTGTGCGTGTGTGTGTGTGTGTGTGTGTGTGTGTGTGTGTGTGTGTGTGTGTGTGTGTGTGTGTGTGTGTGCGTGTGCGTGTGCGTGACACTGCGCGTGCTTGTGTCCATGCATGCGTGCGTGCGTGCGTGTGATTGATGGAGCATAACCTTTTAATGTGGTTACATGCTGACATTTCCCTGGATCTGTCGTGTTCTGCAGTGAAACTAAAACCCTGGACATTCATTCTTTAGACTCACTCCCCTCTGGCCAGCCAGTGCTTTTGGGGTCTGTCATCTCTCGTATCACACAGTGCCAAACATCAACAACATAATCACATCAGCCTTGTATCCTCATCTGTTTCCTGACCAATAGGAATTCACATTCAACTGTATCAATCCAGAAGAGGTTCTTAGCAGGGATGCACCCAGTCATCATATTGGTATGGGCAAGTAATTACTTAACCACTTTAGCATCCACATTTTGGGCAAGTCAGTAAAAAAAAAAAAAAGAAAGGAAATAAGAAGCAAAATAAAAAATATCTGCTATTTTCAAAAATAGCTGATCTACAAGCTTACAATGTGCCGCGACTTGTTGTGAGCTTATAGAGCTGCTATTTTCAAAATAATTTAGAAGGTTCTTGTGCCTAAGTGGTTAAAATTATAGGTACTGGACAGATATTTGCAGAAGTATTTGCACCAACATGATGAGGCATTAATTATGAGTCAATCATAATGGAAAACAGCTTGTGTTAACCTACCTACACAGGAGTCAACGGTGTGGAATTATTTCAAAGTCTCTGAAAGTGACAACAAATTTGCCATTTGCAATGGTTGTTGAGCTTCAGTCATGCGAGGAGGGAGCAAGACACAGTTGTTTAATACCAATTTAATAAGCCACCTGAGGATGTGATATCCCAAAATATAGCACTCCTCCACACATACACAGTGTGGAGGAGCTCGCAAAAGCATATTGCAATCATATCTGACATACTGCACTTGTATAAATCCAGCCCTTGGAAACAGACTGTATTTGTTCAGTAGGCCTAATAAAGGTCATAACAAAGCATTGTTCTTTTTTTAGAAATCTGCATCTTCACCCAGCATCACTTTAACAGTACAACAGGTGTACGGTAAACCCCACTGGTGGAAACTGGTATTGCAATATCGGTATCGATATCGGTCGATATAATTGGTTGTCCAACATCGGCCAAAAGTTCAATATTGTGCATTTTGATTGATTGACTGATTGAATACTTTATTAACATTATTATTAACAGTACAGATTTTGCAGTCAAATGTTGCTAAAAGGATAATGTAAAAAGCCCCAGGGGCTTGTTTCTATTGTGGTCCATTGTACTCAATTCATCAGTGCATCCCTAGTTATCAGGGATGATGGTGTTGTTTTCTTGTGCTGGATCGTTAAATATCCTGTGTGTGTGTGTGTGTGTGTGTGTGTGTGTGTGTGTGTGTGTGTGTGTGTGTGTGTGTGTGTGTGTGTGTGTGTGTGTGTGTGTGTGTGTGTGTGTGTGTGTGTGTGTGTGTGTGTGTGTGTTTATGTGTGTGTGTGTGTGTGTGTGTGTGTGTGTGTGTGTGTCTGTGTGTCTGTGTGTCTGTCTGTGTGTGTGTGTGTGTGTGTGTGTGTGCGTGCGTGTGCGTACACACACATTTAAAATGTATTGTTCAACACATTTAAAATGTATTGTTCAACTTTTGGTGAATGCAAACACCAGCGGTGTACCATAATATCCATGATCTCTTATGGATTCAAAGTTTTCTTTCACCCTGGGCGTGGTTAGGAATGTTGTTTCCTGTTTGACCGCACCTTATCCACATAATATGGCCCGGTTGGCCCGTTTAAACCCGGACATCTGGTCTTCTCAGACGAGGATGGTAATTTGACTGGAATATGAGTTGACTGTGTGGGGTTTTGGTCCATCTGCTCCCTTTGCTACCCAATATGGCCGTCCATATGTTGTGAGGCTTGCTATCACACTGTGAAATTAACCTGGCAAACTCAGTGACTCACCTTGTTTTTTCTCCTCTGTGCTAACACATGGCTGAGAGTGAAGCCTGAGTCATTATCGCCATGAAATGCTATTCAAGTATCCGAGTGATGGATTTGATCGTGCCTAAGAAACCACTGCAGTTATACTGTTTGCAGCTTTTGTATAACTGTATATAGAGCTCTGGGGCTTTCTTGTTAGCCAAAAATCAATGGAAGTCCAGGCCTTAACAAGTGACCTTGTCTCAACTTTGCAATGCTGCTAAGCCATTCTTAAAAAAAGGTAATGATAATGAACAATTGATGTCTGCACATAGCTTTCTGTGCCAACTGTTTAACCTAAAGACTCTTATGCCTACTTTATAGTGTGTGTGTGTGTGTGTGTGTGTGTGTGTGTGTGTGTGTGTGTGTGTGTGTGTGTGTGTGTGTGTGTGTGTGTGTGTGTGTGTGTGTGTGTGTGTGTGTGTGTGTGTGTGTGTGTGTGTGTGTGTGTGTGTGTGTGTGTGTGTGTGTGTGTTATTTTAAAACACTTTGTAAGTTTGTAAGGTGTGAGTGTGACATTGTGTGACCCAGAATGGCTGTAATGAGACCTATTAATAATGTTGTGCCATTGGCCTGTCAACCTAGACCTCAATTCAAATTGTAACATAACTAGACTATTATATTTTATAGAGCATACAAGTTGCTCAATGTCACTTTGATGACATTTCTGTTCCAATATAGCTGGTGCTCCCTCAATATCATGTCCCCATGCTTAATGAAGAAGAACAAACATGGTACTTCAGTTAGAATGCAGTATTGAATATAACTGCATTTAATCTTATGGCTAATGAGATATCTTTATTCAATCTTTTGAGAATGTCCTCTAACATCGTTTTGTGAAGATGCAACATCAAGATAAGGCTCTGGCTCTTATGAACCTTAGATTCAATCACAGGAGAATATCTTATATTTTTCCTAATGACCTCTTCCTCAAAGTAGTATAGGAAGAAACTGGCCAAGTAAGCCTCCTTACAGACCTTTTAATGAGCACAAAATCCAGTAAAATCAGCATTTTATTTCACAGTTGTCTTGTGGAGGCTGGAGCAACGTGTCCCCTGGGTTTGCATTTGGTAAACATGCTTACTTTCATTTGGATCCCACCGTGCTTGTCGATGTAAATCAGGTAGGCGCAGTCAGTCAATCGATATAGTCGTGAGAATGGAACTCGCTCTCCACACCCCTGGGACTCTTAAATGACAGTATGTCTATTACTCCAGAGAGAGGGAGAACAAGAAGGGGGGCTGCAGTTTAATCCAAATGTCAAACTATTAGGTTGCTTGATATGCAAAGTTCTCCCATGTATAATAGTACCCACAGGAATACCTGTCCATCTGTCATACCATTTCAATATGTCTGTATTGTTCAAAGAAAGGTCTCTGCACAGTGAACACTCTTACTAGAAAGAAAGAAAGAAAAAAAAAAGAACAAACTCAAATGATCGCATCATTCTGAAAGTATGACATGAACTGTAGAGTTGGCAGCGTTATTCATAGACACTGGCTGTTTCTGGTGAAAATCCACTAAACGTTTGACTTCTACAACACCTTTGTCCCCCAGTGAGGGAACCTCTCTCTTTCTGCTTCTCTTAATGCAAACGTGCACGCCTTTATGCCAATACTAATGGTGTTTTACTGTTCTGTCTCCTTTCTCTGCAGCCTTAAGTGTGTAAAGTTCAGTTAGGGACAGACTGTGCCCTGACTTAGAGACATTAGACATGACACGACTGTGAAGAGTAGCCCACTTTCAGCCTCGTGATTAATTCAGCTGATGGAGAAGTTTTGGAGATGGAGAAGCTCTCCCCTCTTAGCTTAGCATAAAAGGAGATTAGTATGTGCTCTTATGGGGTTTTAACATACACTGGGGTTGTCAAAAGTAGGTCCTTGTTCCATTTTCAGAGAGCTCCTTTCGAGATGACTTATGGGAGCTTAAAATATCGCACCGTTATTGCTCACATAGATCTTCAGCTACTGTAAATGGTATTAACATAGTGGGTAACATTATGTATCACAGGTATACACAGTACCAGCAGCTCAACCAACAGTTTTCTGTGTAGAGCCGTTAGGTCCCACAGCAACTCATTCATCTTCTAGTTGCCATGTCAGGTCATTTTGGATCAACGCTGATCTAGCACGCTGATGATGAGCTGTGTGTTTGGCTTTCTGATGATCCTCCTACATTTCGGTGCATTCTTTATGTGATCCCTAGGGGGTCCTCAGAGTTATTACAGGGGGATTGCCAAATATTTGTGTGATAGGGGGGAATATTTGCCAAAAATAGTACAGTATATCCACAACCTCACACACACACTTGTAGATCTGCTTTTTTCAGCAGAGAGGTTTGGTGTGGAGGGAAAAAAGAACAGACTAAGTACAGAGCCAAAGGTCAAGTTTACTAAGTATTGAGGGCTTAAGTGGTTAAATGTCTGAAAATACACATTAACATGAATACAACATATAAATAGAAAAGTAATAATGTGTAAACGTACCAAAAAAACATTAACACTTGTTACACACACATTGATTGTGCTGTCAAACAAGTCTATAAAGCCATCTATGAAATTTATGAAAATGTTTAAAAAGCATGCATATAGTGGGGGTCCCTACTTCATCTCTCTCTCAGCTAAGGGGTCCTTGGCCTGAAAGACGGGTGGGTCCTACCTGCCCTGCGGCCATGGCTTGAATTATTAAGCAGGTTCTGTTGGACTGAGCTGATGGAGACCCAGAGTGACGGCACTGTATGAAATGTGGATGGAAGGTGACTGCATCATTCTTCCTCCAGGCTGCCATGCAGAAGAGTGTGATCGGAGAGGGAAACGACAGCATTATTAAAAACGCATTAAAAACTCAGCAGCTGTACCCTGCGTGGAGGTGGCTGAGGGTAGGAGTTTGTAGTATAATCTGAAGGTGTAGCGACTGAATGAGACACGTACATTTATCTTGTCTGTACCGCAAGCATCAGGAGATGGGTAATAGTTTCACATCATCCTGTCTATTACATTTTCTTTTCTTTTTTGTCAGAGAATGACTTATGCGTATATACTTGTATAAACAACATCATCAGGCAGTACAGGAAACAACTAAATAAAAAGGTTACAAAAGGCCAAAAATCATCTAACATGTGGAACACCTGACCGATCCCATTGATACAGCCATATTCCCTACCAAATTAGGATTAATGGGGCATTTCACCAAGACGCACAGTTGACCATATTCACACACAGGGGTAAACCCCATCGCCCAAGTACGTCAGAGCAAAATGACCCTGTGTGAATATGGCCAGTTGGGGTCTAGTATATAAAATTCCCCCTTAAGGACAAGGTGGCAGTATGTAAAAGTAGCTGCTGTACTGTATACTATAGTGGTAGGCCTTGCGCTAATGGCATGCCACTCTGCTGAGAAGTCACTGCTGTCAAAAATGAGAAAGTGGCTGCCTGATACCTCCCCTCTGTCTCTCCTCTGCCATAAATCTCTACTTCACACACAGAACTCTTCCAAAGAGATGATTTGGCTTTAAATTATACAATGGGTAGTTCCGGCCAAGCATTGTGATTGGTCGCAATAGGCTTTGCAGTTATGCTTAAATCACGATAAAGCACACTTCAGCAATGCTTAAATGAAATATGCCTCATAATAACTGTAAATAGCACTTGTCCATTGATACAAACAAACTAGACAGGGTTGAACAGTGGAGTGCAAACCTCCACCAGGTGGTACGCCCCTCCCTCCATCGTTGTGTCTGTGTGTGCGGTGCATGTGATGACATTGTTTCAACGTTATGCATATGTATGAAAAGGCTGATCGTTAACACCTAGAGTAATATATAGGTGGGAATGTAAATGATGGCAACCCCCATGTCTGTTCAAACTGACTTAAAAATGACGACTGACTTTGAAAATGATTTCAGTATAACTTTTGAGGATCATACAGTATAAGTCATCTTGATATACGTTTGTGGATGTGTCTGCAGGAAAACAGTCATATTTGTCAAACGATGGGACCTGTCCTGAATTGTCCCATTCACTGTGTAAAACTGTGTGTGTGTGTGTGTGCGCGCGCGCGCGTGCGTGCGTCAGGAGGTGGCTGCACATGTTTATTGCCTCTGCTCCACATCATGTGTCTTGGCCCTGACCTGTCAATCCCCTATGATCAGTCATCATGGGGCGGCAGTGGCTCAGGAGGTAGAGCAGCTGTCTTGGAATCTGAAGGTTCCAGCTTTGTGCCCTGGCTCCTCCTGGCTACGTGTCAAAGTGTCCTTGAGCAAGAGACTGATCCCCTAACTGCTCACAAAGAGCAGGACGGTTCCTTGGCATGGTTTCCTTCGCTATTGGTGTGTGAATGGGATAACTCCTGATGTGTATGAACCTTAAAGACGTGGTGAAATGAAAAATATGGTTTTCACACTTTTAGAGCATACTCGCGGTCATAATGAAGACATATCTATCATTAGATGCAAAAAAAGAAATTTGTATATTTTTATATCAAAAGTCCCTAAAAGTTGATTTTTAATTACTTCCTGTAAACACAAACTTACTGCGTGATGACATAGATAGACCTTATGAATATAAATGAATCTTGATATCATTCACCTTGATTTCCATAGCTCACATTCCTCCACTCGGATCTGATTTTAATTAGGGAGACACTCTTGGGCTGCTACGTTCTTTATCTAACTCAAGATGATGGCCAGACCGTGCATTACTCGTTTTAAAGAATTTAAACATAAACAGTGAGTGCACTAAAATATGTATCTGAAAACATTTTAGGTTAGAAATAAGCAACGCAGTAACATGAACATGCTTCACGCTGTCCCTCTCTTTCTCCCTTGGGCTGCGTGAGATGCAGGGCATTGCAGGCATAGATATAGAAACCTAGATACCTCATTGGCCTCTGCAGTTCATTGTAGCGACTGGTACAGTATCTCAATACAAGGCTCTTCCGCAGGGCTGTTTGACTACTGACCAATCACATCGCGTTGACTACTGGCCAATCACAGCGCGTCTAACTGACTAGTTGCTGCGCGGCTGCCTCCTAAGAAAAGACCCGCCTCACCTGCCTCTGATTGGCCTACCGAACGCCCCCTTCTGTGACGCACACGGAAGTTTCCAGCTTGCCCTGCTGAAGCAGAAGGAAGTGGAAGGCTAGCCCTGCGGAACAAGGAAGCGCGCCCGAGATACGAACGCTTCAGAGCCGAAGGAGGCGTCTACCTTTATATGTCTATGATTGCAGGCTACAAATATAGCCTTCTCTGGCTAATGCCTTCCTATGGCCCAAGGGGATGGGACCTTCTGATTGGTTCAGAAACATACAGGCTACCGTTTCAGACTGAAACTTCAAAATAAAATGAAAGAAAAGGCCATTTCACCAGGACTTTAAGTGTTATCAGTGTACCTGTAACTGGTTGATTAAAACTCTGTAAGATCCCTCTGACTCGCTCTGATTTTGGATCCTAAACCTGTACCGTGTGTGTGTGTGTCTCATACTTCTTTAATATTCTTTTCACACAGTGGCAGCAGGCTAAGGACCTAAATTATTGAATATTTTTCAAATCAAAGCCTTGGACTGATGATACATGACACAAGGTTTTGACAATTAGACATTGCAGATAAAAGAGAAATATGACTGAGAAATGGGAGGGTCGCACACACATTGCACTGTACATGTAGTACTACTAGGCTGTAACAACTTTATATTTGTTGGTTGTCCTAGTGATGACAACATGTCACACTACTTTTCGATGAGTTCAGTGTCCAAAGATTTGTCTCCATATAGTCTGTCTACTCTGGTTGTACCGTGATAATGTAATCAGAATCCTGTATTATATCCCTTCCTCCCATTGCCCTGTGCCGATCATATTCACGAAAAAACCCGAAAACATTGTCATCATATGCCCCAGACTGAGAAATGCGAGGAGAGATAGACATACTGTATGAATGCGTATGAGAGAGGGAGGAAGATGGAGACGATGTACAACTGTTGCGCTGCTCTTTCATGTCTGTAGGTAGACAATTGAACTGCATACATTATTAGAGCATGCCTCGTGGAAGAGATTTGTGCTCTACTGTACACTTTATTGGTAGCTGTGTTTCATTTACTGTAGGCAGTGATGTTGCTAGGTTTTCAATGTAATGGGTCCCCACCCAAGGGTGGTCTTTTAGATGGGTGCCAGGGACATTTTAATATTCTGCCAGCATCCATGCTGGAACACAGCAACAACTAAATGAAACACAATCACAACTAGACGCGTCACAATTCCGGGGAAATTGCAAAGTGTGGTTGCGCCGACGCCGGTCGCGGGTCGCGGCCGCCGGGACTCGAGGAATACGCCGGGAGGAATAACGTCGGAGGCTGCGCCAATTACATTGTGTCGTCACTCCTGAGATCGCTTGCGTTTCATTTTGAGAGGATTGATCCCCCCAAAAATCATGTTTTTGCATCGAACGGTTACATTTTGCGCATTTGTGGCGCCCCCTATTGATCAAAGTAGAAATGCTTTTGGGGATTGGTTTAGTATACCACCCTCGACATGTGATTCAAATTTGGGATTGACCGGACGTTTCGTTCGTGATTTATGGCATTTTTGGTCAAACGGGCCCCTCCCGCTAACTTTGGAAGCCATTTACGGAAGAACGGTACGGACTATCAAAATTCCGCTTGGATAGGTTTATCGCATGGGTCCATAGATCACGTGTACCGATTTGTGTGAGATTTGGAAAGAAATTGAAGGAAAAGGAGCAAAAAGTGTGTTTTGAAGAAAATTCAAAATGGCGGAAAATCTATCCTGACGCAAATGGGCGTGGCCTATATGGGAAGATGCGTCGTGACCCAAGGAATCCAGGGAAAAAGAAATTTTGATTTTACGACCTACGGTTCAAGAGTTATAGGCCAAAAGGTAAAGGGGGCTGTTATAGCGCCACCATGTGGCCGACTGGTGTGATTATTTTCTTAATCATTTTTCAAAAAACTATTAACCTCCCCTCCAAGTTTTGTAACTGTAGCCCTTACGGTTTCCGAGAAAAAAATACTTGAATGGGAGTTTTTGCAATTCCCATTAAAGTGGATGGGGAAATTTAATGCACTAATAAATCAATATCAAAAAATCTATCCTGACGCAAATGGGCGTGGCCTATATGGGGAGATGCGTCGTGACCCAAGGAATCCAGGTGAAAAGAAATTTTGATTTTAGGACCTACGGTTCAAGAGTTACGGGCCAAAACGTAAAGGGGGCTGTTATAGCGCCACCATGAGGCCGAATGGTGTGATATTTTTTTAAATAATTTGGGACTTAATTATGAATTTTCCCTCCAAATCTGATAACTCTAGCTCTTAAGGTTTCTGAGAAAAAAATACTTGAATTTGAGTTTTTTCACTTTTCCATTAAAGCGGATGGGGACATTTAATGGCACTAATAAATTAATATCAATTAAACTATTCAACCAATCTCTTAGCAAAATACAAGCGCACGATTCCCGTTCAAGACGGTCATTTTGATATATGGCACAACATTAGGGGATAAAAACTGTGGGAGAAATAGCGGTTAGAAAAAAGTTTATCTATAAAGATGGAAAGTGTATAGAGTACTATAGAGGATATGCGTGTGACATCATCATCAAACCCGGAAGTTATGCAGGAATGCCTACTGAGTGTCAAAAAAATACTTTCTGGCATTGACAGCCCATGCATCCAAACAGAAAAGTCATATCTGATTGCATTAAACAACATTAAACAATGTTAAACTCACTTTGCATGTTGCTTTGCCACTCGATTTGCCACTCGATGTGCCATTCACTTTAAGCATGCGCATATCCTCTATTGTCTGGTTGCCCTGTTGGGCAACCACACTAATTAATGCTATTACCTTCAGCTGCGTTTAACTGTCAGAATGGCTGCTGTGCAGCTGTGCAAAGGGTCTATCTTTCGGGGCTTCCTAAAAACTAGGTGTTTTGCCCAGGGACCAGCCCTTAAATCATATTGGATATACAGATGCGCGTTCTCATCTGGCATTGGGTCGTCTTGTCAAGCTAAGCTAGCTACGTTTATCAATCATATAAATATTCTAGTAGTATATCCAATTTCTAAATAGATTATAACTGATTCCCTCCCTGTCAGTATGCAACTTGGACGGCGTGCTTGGTTGCGCCAGGCTAGTGAGGCATGCCCGAGCAAGCTGCTAGGTAAGCCAGTGCCCGCGCCGAGCAGCCAGCCTTGTTGTTCAGAAGAGTGCTTTGCTACGTCCTGCTATGCCCATCCAGTTGAAACACCTAGTTCTTAGTTAGTCCCTCTATTTCACATTGATAGCATGCAGATTCTCAGATCAGAGTCCACTTCTGTTGAACTCTGACCTGTGGATTTACACAGTTGGCCAAAAGATTTCACGTTCTTTAGGCAATTACACTATGCTTGGAGCATTAAACAGCCTGGTTCACAGTAAGATCTGTGGCAAGAATAACACAATAAATATTTTATATTCTAATTGTTCAACATTTCTTCCTGAAAGATAACATCAGTGCTGCTGCTAGTGGACGTTATTTTCAACCCCATGTAGTGATGAAGCAAGGTTAAAGCTATGATTTTAAATGATGTACCAAAACCTTTCATTTTCGCAAGGAACTGTACCAATGTTGTCAACTTGGTAGTTAATGTCAGCTAGAAACCTTATGGTATGAATTTGTTGGTAATAGCAAAGAACATTAAGAGGGGAAGAGCGCAAACAGCAGGCAAAATGAAGACGATGTCCTCGTCAGAAAACCACCATAATGTTACCTATCCATAATATGCGCTTATGTGATCTCCCCAGTGTGTGTGTCTGTCTGCAGCTAATCTTGCATACTACTAGGCCGAACAGTGGCATATTACTTGTGCTTGCTGAGGGTATGCTAAGGATCCCATTTCTCAAATAATTTTCAACTTGTTCAACAGAGCAACAGAGCAGAGAAATCTCTCTAGACTATGGGATAACCATCCCGGTATAGACCTTCTTAGACCTATACTAGCCAATCACAGACATGCAATTTTTTTTTGGCTTTTTATAGCTTTATTGGGAGAGGGATAGTGAAAGTAGGCTGACAGGAAATGGGGAGAGAGATGGGGGAAGACACGCAGCAAAGGCCGTCGGGAACGGGACCCGAACCCGCGGCACGCTGTCTGTTAAGGGATTTCAACCAGGGTGCCTGGACCGCGACGCCACGGCCCAGGCCAGCTTCAAGCTTTTTATGCATAAAGTAGCCACATTGCTTGGGATTTCTTGCAAGAAAACACTTACTGTACCGTCTCATAAAACACAAAATACATAATCAAAGCACATCTACAAGATGCTGTGGAATGCTGTGAATTAAATATTTAAAATCCTTGCCCCATACTTTAAACAGTTTTATGTCCCACCCAATCCAGAGATGACAACGGAGGTAACCAGTGAGTTTACCATCGCAGTTCTTACTGTCTGCTCTTCTGGGAATAATGTCTAACTTTTTGAGTTAGATAATCAGTGGATTTTTCTATGTCCTCCTAACTGACCCAAATAGAGCAAGAAGGGTGAGTACTCCCATGTGAGGAAATGCAGTAGAGGTGATGCAGAAATTATTGAAGCTAAAATAACTACATTCCTTGTTTTCCTAATATACCAAGGACATTTGTTTTTCACTTTTGACTTAATATGTTGTTGTAGATTAAAAAGCCTCAACCTTGCCATTAAAGAATGGACAGCCATCAATCATGGAATATGAATGCATGCACTGACAGCTATATTCTAATACTCAAACTGAAGGAGGAGTGGGATCATGGAAAATGGATGCATGCACTGACAGCTGTATTCTATTACTCAAACTGAAGGTACTCAGATAGTAACTGCGTCACCAGTACACATTTAATATAACGTTAAGGTGTTGAGCAAAGTGCAAAAATAATACAAGATTGACTGAATACAGAACACAACATACTGTAACAATAAATTTAGACATATGCAGTTTTAAATACTAGTGCAAAGAGCTTAATTTTGAGTCTTGATTGATGCTAGCGACTAGTGATGTGCGGGTCGGGTTTTTCATGACCCGCCCCGCCCCGCCCCGCCACGGAACCCAACCCGCCTCAACCCGCCCCGCGAACCCATATATAAATCTATGGCTCAACCCGCCCGCGACCCACAGTGGGAAAAAAAAGATAATAATAAAAGTGCTCTTTTAAGTACCCAAAGTCGCGTTAAATGTCTACAGTAGCACAACATTGTCATGGGCTAAATAAACAAGCATGTTGTTCAAGATAGGGTTGTTGTTTTTTTCGTGTGAGAGTGGCTGACCCACTCACCCGCAGCCCGCATAATTGCCTCTGAAATCCTGACTCGACCACCCGCGCCGCGGGTTGACCCGCGGGACCCGCAGGTTACGGGTCGGCCCGCTCATCACTACTTGCGACTGACCAAGATCTGACTATCATGCAGACATACCATGGTCATTCGTTCCAGAGTTTTTGTTACTTAGGCTTGTTTTTCTTGAACACAATGTTAAGAATGTAATTTAGATAGCATATTATTTAAACAGGTGCCAGGTCCATTGTTAACCTGATATCCTATACTGTATACTGTTCAATGTAAAGATTCTTATTTTTGATAGTATATTGTTTAAACTGATGCTAGGTTCTTGGTTTACCTGTGATCCTAGAACCTGAGGCACTACACTGTCTCTCTGCATTCTACATGTATGTACAGTATGTGATTACTTGCTTATTGTAAGTCACTCTGGATAAGAGCTTCTGCTAAATGCCTTTATTGTAAATTGTAAAAACAAAGATGGAAAGGGCACATCTGATGTTGAGTGGCAGGTTGTTCCACAGCCTCGATGCAACTGATTGGAGGACCTCAGTGACCTACAGTGCACAGTAAAATCCATAGTGTTAATTTAAATGTGTTCAAATGGAACCAAATGGACCCATAAATAACAAAAAAAGTGCATATGTGGACAAGGAAACAACATATATCTACATAAATAATGCACATAGCACAAGTAAACAAAATACACACTAACAGCAAAAAAAATGGTTTTGACAATGTACTATTGGTGAAAGCCTGTTTTCAAAGAAAGATGTTTGCTCTCCACTACCTCCAGAGTCTAGTAGTATATAGCTTGGAGACAACCCCCTCCCAAGACTTTGCGATAATTGTGTGATACATGTATGGACAGGAGAAACAACATGAAAGAGGCTGAATGTTAGCCAGCCAAGACAATTTTTCCACAATTACACCCAGAGGGACTAAGAGGATAATAAGTGTAAGTGATAACAGAAAAGAGCATGAACTCAGCAAGTGATCAGTAATAAAAGGCAGACGTTAACCAGAAAAAAAGTGAAGGGAAGCTTAATCTTACTGATGCCATTTACCTTTTCAGAGAGAAAAAAGGACTAACATTTCAGTCAACAGCAGTTGCAGGACTAACAGCAGAAACAATTTATAATACTGCTGCATTGAACAGAAATTTGACAACAAAAATCTCTGCAAAATAAGCATTTGTTGTATCCTTACTTATCTGTTTCATCATAAGAAGTAATCTTTCATAATACTTTATGTAGGTAAAGGACTTTAAAGTTTTGTTCAAGACAGTCACAAAGCTTTTATTAGGGTGTGAGAGGCAAATGCCATGCACATAATTATATAGCCCTCTGACAAGACAGGTACAGTAGCATTCAACTAATGATGACATAGAGAACAACTTCTCTACAGTATGTCTCATATACAGTGACTACAATGCTATGCATGAAAAAATTGCATTTGCATTGATGGCTTAGGATGGAAATGTATTTTGTGTCTGGATTCTTCCTCTGTTCCACTGTCCACTGCATTTCTCGACTGATTGTTGTTAATGACCACCTCCTGTAGATTGTTAATTGATTGCCACCTGTGTCTTGTGTCTTAATGACTTTTGTGCATGGCATGAAATGTTGGTCCGACAATAAATGTGACAGGGAAAGTCACATTTATGAATGAACCTACCTGAAATTGGCTGGACCAAAGACCAAGCGTGCTGCTGCATTCTGGATCATTTGGAGGGGTTTAAGTGCACATGCCGGGAGTCCAGTAGTAAGGTGCGATTTACTGAAGTCAAGTTTTGATATGACTGAGGTCTGGAAAAGGAGCTGGGCTGACTCCTGGATGAGGAAGGGTCTGATCCTTTGAATGTTATAGAGCGTGAACCTGCAGGATCGAGTGACCACTGCAATGTGTGCCTTGAAAGAGAGCGGACTGCCCAGGACAACACCAAGGTTCTTGGCCGTTGGAACCGAAGTCACCAGGGTGTTGTCTATGGAAATAGTTGAGTGGAGTCTTGAAGTAGGCATGGAAGTAGTTTTTCTGCAAAAGATTGCACCGATGGCTTAAAGAAAACTGCTTCCGAAACCCATCACTTTCTTTCTCCTCTCCATGTTTGAGAAAAGATAAATGCAGGCAGCAGGGATTCACATCAAATTAAATCTTGAAAATAACTATCTTCTTTGCAGCTGCCTTCCATTTAGGTTTGAGAGTAGGGGATAAATTGTAAAATCCTGAGTGTTCATTTAACTGAGAGTGTACACATATAACCTACCTGTCCATTTGGTTACATTTGTACAGTCTCAGAATTACATTAACACTCTATTCCTGCTGTGTCCTTCCCCAAGACTTGACTCACCGTGTAAATGTGTTTTCCTTCTCACACCTGAAACCTCATGAAAACAGAGAGCTTTGGCTTTTTGTTTGTTTTAGAAATGTTCTCAGTTCTCACCAACGTATTCTGTAATACACTTCGTGCACACACAAGGATACGCACACACATTGCATTGTATGTTCATGCCGCCTCGACACAGTCGAGGCAGATGGCCTCCCACCCTAGAGCCTGGGTCTGTCTGACATTTCTTCCAGTTAAGGGGGAGTTTTTCGTTGCCACTGTCGCAAAATTGCTCACTCAGGGTGGGACAATGTTGGATCTCTGCTCTACATGTAAAGTGTCTTGAGACAACTTGTTGTGAAATTGAATTGAATTGAATTGCACTAAAACACGAACTCAGAATATACTACCACACGCACGCACGCACTCGCGCGCACGCACGCACACACACACACACACACACACACACACACACACACACACACACACACACACACACACACACACACACACACACACACACACACACACACACACACACACACACACACACACACACACACGGTCAGTTCCAGAGGCTAAGCTGGAAGGCATGTTCCAAACAGCCTGTTAAACTGAAAGTGAATTCCTCCAAGCATGTTTTCATGACATCTGGTAAACATCTGTTACATCTGCTTTCATCTGCTTTAGAGCTCTAGACTGGTGCAGCACTGTAGACATAATAGGTTAAATTTAAAGGGATATTTCACTTTCCGAAATACTTTTGGTGATTTCATCATCTACTCAAGCCTTTGTGAACCCCCAGACCGTTTTTAAGTTGCTCGATTCAGTATTTAGATATTTGATTTTCATTTTATCAGACACGCTTTGTATAGGAAGGGGGCGTGTCTGATAAAATTAATATCTGATATCTAAATATTGAATCGAGCAACTTAAAAACTGTCTGCGGGGTTCACAAAAGCCTGAGTAGACGATACAATCACCAAAAGTTTTTTTGAAAGTGAAATATCCCTTTAAACCAAGTAACACACAATACAATACAAGTACCCCAAACACTCAGCTCATCTAATCACAAATAAAGTGTTTTATTCCAACAAGATACCCCCCATTTCAACTTCAACTACTTTATTGTTATATAACAGGTTTATAGGTGTAAGAAAAAGTTGGTGACATTCTTTTTTGTACAAGCTCCCAAAAAAGGGAAGAAAAATACAGATCTAAAAAAAGAACAAGGAAAACAGATTTCTTTTATATGAGTAGAGTCAAATATATACATAAGGTGCATGGTTAGACAAAATGGCAATGGAATGGTGCAGTTAAAATTGCAGGAGATATAGTAACAGACATGACATGAAGCAATAGAAAAGCAACAGATATAGAACATAGACCTTTGTGCATATAGGTGAGATCATTTAGTAGCATTATATCAGGTTAAAGTATTCTGATTATACAACTACAATATGTACTGTATCTCTATGTAACTGAGGCAGCCCTGGCCTGCACCGACATGGTGTGAACAAAGTGGTGGAATGGAGTGATAATAATACTCCTATTGTTATGCATAATGAAAAAGTCAAGCACTTATTTTCACACATTACTGTGAAATGATAGACCATCTGTTATCCAGTAAAGACCATCTTGAGTTTGTCTGCAAAATAACAAAACAAATAATGTATTTTCTGCGTTTTTTTTGTTTAGTTTTTACCTCTGAAGTTTTTAATGTAATACAGTATTGTACTTATACATGGTATTGGTGTTTGTCTACTACTTTAAAGTCAAAACTTCTCCACCAAATGAAAATCTGCTCAAAGATTGTAGGCCAACCCCTTGAGAAAAATGAATCAGTCTGGCCAACAACATTGTCTCTGACCCCAACCATGTCCTGAACAGTGAATACAAATTGTTACCATTATACCGGTAGGGTTAGACAAAAGCACAATTTTTTGCACCAGTCAATCCTAAAATGAAATATGGAGCTTAATTACAGATTTCAGAACAACGTTGAAGAGCCATGAATAAGTTATCTTTGTATTATGAATCGATCATAATCAGTCAGTCAGTCAGTCGGTCAATCAATAGTTTTAAATTACTTTTACCAGTTGATGGATACTCAACCTTTGCAGTTCAACTCCTAAAAATCTATGTCACCACCCTGTCTTTAATTTATGGCGTTTCGCTCGGATAACCTGTTGACTTTAGGGGGATTTTAACATTCATATCTGTTGCCAGAAAGACCTATCACCAGCAGGTCACTGAGATCCTCTGCCCAGGGCCTGATGGTTGTCCCTCGCACAAGGCTAATGACCAAAGGTGACACAGCCTTTGTGTGCACTGCCCCCGACTGTGGAATAACCTCCCCTGGACCTAAGAGTTGTTCCCGTGATAATTTAAAAAACTGTTAAAGACCCATCTGTTCGGAGAGCCCTTTACTTAATTTATGTGCCTATAACTTTTTATGTCATGTTTGTGTGATGTACTTCAATGACTGGGTGTTTGATTGTTTATTTTATTCATTTGTTTTCTTTTTTATATTGATATGTTTTCTTTAAGCACTTAAGCACTTAAGCACTTAAGCACTTTGTAACACTATGACTGTCATTGTCTGTGAATGGTGCTGTAGTCTATCCTACTATAATTCTAGTAACCTGACGGTGGGTGGATGGGGTCCTGGGTCTCCGATCAAACTGCGCATGCGTCGTGTTGCCAGGTTTCGCAAGAGAAACAAGCAACGAGGTCTATGAAAACGAGGCCAAACCAAACGAACCCTATACCACCAACATTGGCCCTACAGCGCTTACAGTACGCCGACATGGCAACACCGAGACCCCGCCCACTCTCTGACTGTCTACAATTCCAAGCAACGAGGTCTATGAAAACGAGGCCAAACCAAACGAACCCTATACCACCAACATTGGCCCTACAGCGCTTACAGTACGCCGACATGGCAACACCGAGACCCCGCCCACTCTCTGACTGTCTACAATTCCACACGCCGCGGCCGCCATTGAAATCAGCAGCTCGCTCGCTTCACACAGCTCACGCACAGTTACCTCCTAAATGCTGAAATAAGCACACATTTCGAACCAATGTGGTAATATTCTCACACAAACAAGCCCAACTTACATTTCTGTCCATTACAAATGTCACAAGACACGAAGGAGACGAGGCAGCGGCCCCGCGGAAGTCGCGGCCTAGCGCAAGCATAAGCCTCGCCTGGGAGTGGGGCCTTTACCCCAACATCGCCGCGCCGCCCGACGGATGTCGGCGCGCTGCCACCCGCGACGTCCCGCGCCATGTAAACAAACTACCGGTTGTTGCTAATACTGTCTAAAGCATGTATGTGAATGCTTATGTCCAATACTGTGTTGCCGTTAGTTGGGTTTAAGCCAACAGCTGCCTATAATGGGCCGTCACTGTGGAGCTAAGCCACGGGTAGCGTTAGCATGCGGCTAACGTTAATGTTACACAACGCAGCTGTCGTCACTCAAACGGCTACGTTAAACATCTTATCAACAACCTGTATGAACGTTAGTGTGGTCAATGTCATCAATGCTAACTAATTAGCCCGTTGAACAGTGTTATTTTGGGGACTTTGGTGGGTTTCTGTGACACAATGTCACGATGTAGCAACTCACAGTGTTATGTCACACGCAATTGAATAGCTTAGCACTTCCGGTCGTTCCTTCACAATAAAGGTTGCAATCAATTGAAAATAGCCCATCTACAAGCTCTCAATGCGTCGCGATGTGTTGTGAAAATAGGGAGATGGGGAGAGAGAGAGAGAGAGGGACGGAGAGAATACTCAAATACCTTGAGCAAAAATACTTCAGAGTACTCAACATGAGTAAAAATACTTAAAAGTACTGAAAAGTTGAAAAAAAAGAGTAAAAATACTTAAAGATTGATGAAAACACTACAAATACCTAAAAGTTGATAAAAACACTACAAATACCTAAAAGTTGATAAAAACAGTAAAAATACTTGTAAAAAAAACTTTAAAGCTAATGAAGTCATTAAAAACACTTTCAAGTAAATACATTGAGTAACAATACTTACTTAACTACTACTACAAATACTCTTTTAGTACCGCCTCTTTTAGTGCCGCCTCAATACCAGCTTCAATGCATTACTGAAATTACATTTATATGAAATACATCACAACACCCTCCTATAATATTAAAACAAACAGCCGAAGGGGTCCGCCATGTTCCACAGGGGTGTGCGGGCCCCCAGGGGGTCCGGGGACACCCAGGAAAATAAAAAAGAAATGTTGAATCTTTTTCTTTTTTCTTTTTCACTTTTGGAATTTTTTGGCCCACGCTTTTGGTACCCCAAAATAGGGGGGCGCCACGACGGGGCGCGCGCGGGGGAGAAACCGCGCGACAGGACGTGCATTAACCCCAACTTTGCAACTACTTTCGCCTGCGCCCTTCACCGGGTATGGTCTAGTAAATATAATTTACTTACTCTCGCCAAAGGGTTTTTAGGTATTGTGGACTCTTTTAATCTCATATAATCTGTTTCAGGTCACTTAACAAGGGTCACACATTAGACCTTGTTTTATCATCTGGTTTATCCATTTCCAACACTGAAATTATCAATATTGGTGTCTCTGATCACCGTATGATTGTTTTTGAATCCATGTTGTCTTGTCCTCCAACCCTCTCCCAGGCCCGTTCCATGAACTCAATGACAGCCACACTTTTCTCTTAACACGTTCATGCTCACTCATTCAGCTCATATCTCTGATGTTCTCTCCTCCTGTACTGATACTGATACTGATACTTTAGTTGCACTCTTCAACTCTGTTCAGCTCCAACACTCTGGACTGTGTAGATCCATTAAAACCAACCAGACATAAAGCTGGTACTCCCTGGTTGAACGACACCACTCGCATTCTTAGACAAGCCTGTAAGAGGGCAGAGAAAAAATGGAGGAAAGACAACAGAATCCTCAGAGATTGTTTGAAGACCGGACAGAATACTATTCAGATTAAATCAACAAAAACGCCCATATTCCCCAAATAATAATAATATTTAACACCATCAACTCCATCTAAATTATGCTCTTTCTGCTGCCACTACTCCTGCCTACTAATCCTCCCATCTGTGGTGGGAGGTGGTCTCTCACTTAAAACCCGCCTACTGTCCCTCAGATATTATTCCATCACGCCTTTTCAAGGACGTTTTCATCACCATCTGGCCATAAACAGCTGTTTAATAACTGGACTTTTCCCCTCCAGTCTTAAACATGCCACAGCCTCTGCTTAAAAAAACATGACCTAGACCCCAACATCCACAACAATTACAGGCCCATCTCCAAGCTGTTTTCTCACAGGTCTGCTCCTATCTATCTATACATTAGGAAAAAGTCCCAGTTTCCGACGCCACTGATTTCTTTTTTTTCCGACGCCACTGATTTCATTGTTTCGGGATAAACACAACATATCACATGTCACTACAACACTAGCCACAACGTGCGCAACTCACTCTACTTTTCATTGCTCACTACACATTTGCCTCCTCGGACCATAATTAATTTCGTCCAACACAAATTCACCACATTACCGACCACAACGGAAAGGGAAACCAATTAGTACCGTTTAGCGTGAGTGAGCACAGTCGAGCGAAAACGAAGCCACAGCCGAGCCAAAACGAAGCGGCGGCCATTGAAATATGTCCATCTTCAAAACAAAACAACACGCGAGCCCTTCACCCCCGCTGTTGCTTTCGTTTTGCGCCTCGAAACACACACCGCTGTTGCAATGAATGTCTACACGCTGTACTGTGGACTTACAACCGTGCCTGTGCCTCGGGCTCTATGCAACGCCAGCTTTGGGAATGTCTTGCGTTTGTGTACCCGGAAGTAGAGACGCACTGTGATTGGCCAGTAGTCACTTTGAGTGGCAGTTGGGGCAAACGCAGTCAGTGGGGCAGACGCAGTCCTCCCAAAGCAGTCAGTGGGGCAGACGCAGTCCTCACCAATAATATTTACTATTCTGTCCATATCGGTACATAACTCGGACGGCGCTGAGTCGACTAGCAGACCTTCGGCTGGTCGTTGCGGGCACTCGCGCCTGGAGGCGCTCGGGCGCAACTCCTCAGCCTCAAGGTCTGCTGAGTCGGCGCGCCTCCGTCATGGTCCAAAACTATACTTTATCGGCGAAAAAAATTAGTCCGCGGATGACAGAAAAAGTTTCTCCCCAAGCGGGAGTCGAACCCACACTCCCAGTGGTAGTGGGTTGGGGGTCTAATGATTAGCGAGGTGCGCCACTGAGGCCGGTGCCGAGATTGGGTATTTTGGTTGTATTAGAATGTGACGTCCTAACTCTTCTATTGTAGAAGAAAGAAGTCCCCGCCCGCGCCCCCGCCCAAAAGGGGGCGCCTCGCCCCTTCGGGGCGAGGCTCCCCATATACGCACTACACTTAGATAGCTGGCCTCTGCAACACACCAACCAGCCACCCAGCCACAGCGTTGCCAGGTTTGCCCCGACTAATAAGCAATGCACACACAATCCCCAATGTACGGGCCAGGCTAGGGTTGCCAGGTTTGGCGCGACTAACAAGCAATGCACTCACAAAAGATATCAAAGAAACGTGGCTTGGGTGTCAGCTGACGAAATAACATAACCTTCAACAACATTCCCAAACACATATAGGCTCTCTACCTGTGCTCAAACAAGCATGACAGCACACAATAAAAAATATAAACATCTGTTGTGCTGATCAGATGGAGTCTCAGAGCAGAGCACCGGCTAAGTGGCTAGCGGCTAAGCTAGCAGTTTGAATGGGAAGTTTACGGACGTATTAGCTCAATCTGGCATAAGAAAAAAATAAGATTTCTATCGAATATCTTAAATACAATGAAACAAACACATTTAGGCTCTCTACCTGTGCTCAAACAAGCATGGCAGCACACAATAAAAATATGAACATGTTGATCAGACGGAGTCTCCTAGATAATCAGCGTTGCCATGTCGGCTTTTTATAAGCGACTTTGGGCTTCTTTTTCTGTAAAGTTGCTTGTGAAATTGGTAGTTGCGAGTTGCGTTTTTTTTGTGTGGCTTATTTATAAAGTGTACTTGCTTATTTAGGCTTGCTTCCAAAAAAAATCAATTAAATTTAAACCAGTGGTTCTCAAACATTTTCATGAAAATGTTCTGTGCACTGCCAGGGAGCATTTGTGTTGTTAGAATGTTTCAAAAAATATTCCAAATATTCTTTATTTTATTGCAAGAGTTTTTTTTTAAATAGCCTATGTACAAGCTCACGTGAACTTGTAGATCGGCTATTTTCAAGTAGCCGACCGTCACTAAGCCACTTCTTTTGGGCTTGTTTTCATAGACCTGGTTGCTAACTCTCAGGTCCCGTTACTCAATGATTAATGAATGAACAATATAATAATAATAATAATAAATACTTTGCTAATAATATTAGTTATAATATATAAATAATCAGTACTCAAGATGACTATATTTTATTTTCGGTTCAGGTCTTCAACCAGTCTATGAAATGAATGATTGTGACTCTGACTGGGCACTGTCATTACTAGGGATGGAGCTCGTTAATTTTTATTGATAATGAGCACCTTATCGAGCCTGCTTATCGAACCGAGCTTTTATCGAGCCCACTATCGATCTTTTTCTATTATTAAGAAAAAAGACGTGAGGCGAAAAATTCTGAACAGATCCGGTATCTTTTTTTATTGGCCAGTTGTGACAGTGAGTTTGTGGCTGACCACTATCTAAAATTAAATGAAGATGACAAAAGTAAAAAATATTTTTGCCTATCATTAAAACAACCATTCATATAATGTGCAATAAGTGTTAAATGGCTTTATATTATGAATAGTACTGTAACAATTACTATAAAATCTCCATGTCTCTTCAACTTTTTATAAACAAAAAATGCATAGTTATTTTTTCTATTCTTTTTTCTTTGTTTTAACCAAAATATATCACTTGCACTACATTTTACTAGGGCCTTCAAATACAGTACTTTTCTAACAGACAGAAGGCAAGTGACCTTTTTACTTTTGGAAAATAATATTGAAGAAACGGTCAATGTGTGTACTGTCACTTTAAAAGCGCAATGTATACTTCATCGTACGACGGTGTCACGCACCAAACATGGCCGATATCCAAGCTCACACTGCGTCTGTTCGCACCACGTTGTGAGCTTGTAGATCTGCCATTTTCGGCAACGATAGACTGAGGGACGGACACGCTCCGGGCAGCGCTGTTTGGCACAACTTGCAGCTATCAATACACTTTTAGACCAACATGTTTGTGCCAGCGTGGGTGATTAGATTTATTTCTTGATCGCCTCTTGTTTTGATAGTTTAGACATGACGTCATGGGCCGCTACACTCGATAACAGGCTCGACAAGCCTAAAGCTTATCGAAAACCGGGTCTCGATAAATTCATGCCCGGGTATATAATGGACCCGGTTTTCGAGCTCCATCCCTAGTCATTACATGATCTGGGGCACAGATGTAATGACATTTTTTCCAGGTAGCGTGCCGTTGCGTCCGCATTCAGCTTCTCTCTGTATGGTATTTCTCTGTCACACATTGCCCGGTCCATCTTCAGTCCTTTGCCAATAAATTCGTTGTAGACTTTATGTAGACTGTGCGTTCAGGACACGTCCTGAGTAACTGTCAATGTTGTTTTTGATACCAGCTGTTGTTATAGTTATACAAGATGGCCACCGCAACTACGTCATTTCGGAGAAAGGAGTCTTAAACTCCTCCCTACGCCCGATCCCTATAGCGACCTGTGGGTAGAAGTTGTCAATAAGCCACTGCATTCTAAACAGTGATATAATAATGGCATGATCCCATACTAAAATATATATAACAAAAATAAAGTGACCTATGATGACCAAGAGATCTACTACTGTGGTATATTTAGTTCTCACCAATACTATTGGTGTCTGGTCTCGTCATTACCCATCTAGTTTATATACATTCAACATTCTTGATACATTTCGGTCTGGTTTCAGAATTCTGCTCAGAATCACATTGCATCGCAATGCTCGAATTGCACAACATTCTTTTATCTGTTGACTCTGTCTTTTTCTTGTTTCATTTTAGTCCTGCTCGACTTTAGTGGAGCTTTTGACACTATTGACCACGCCATTCTTTTAAAACGACTCTAGAAGGAGGTTGGCTTTAGGGGCACGGTTTTAAATTGGTTCACCTCCTATCTACAACACAGTAGAGCCTTTAATGTTACAATTGGAAGCTGTTCATCATCCTCAGCCCACACTATATGCGGCATCCCTCAAGGGTCAGTCGTAGGGCCTCTATTGCTTTATTTGTAGGCTTTTTCTTGGCTCTATTTTCCAGAAATACAACATCCCATGCCATTGTTATGCTGACAACTCACGGTTTTATTTACAAGTTCCACCTGACAACCTCAGTTCTTAACAACCTTTTAAACTGCCCCGAAGACATTAAATGCTGGATGGCTACAAACTTCCTTCTGTTAAACAAAAACTAAACTGATTTATTTCTGATTTATTTCTTGGTTGTCCAAATTCCATCACCAGCCTAACCAATGCACTTTGTCCCTAGTCTGCAAATTTACGCTGCAGTTAAGAATCTGGTGGTTTACTTTGACACCGCTTAGAATTTTTATAAACAGGTTTGTAGTGAATTGAAGGGCAGTTTTTATCAACTTAGAACCATAGCCATTGATTTTAAAATGTTACTTTTTGTTTTTAAAGCCCTAAATTACCTCTCTCAACATCTCTGATCTGCTAACTCCACTTCCTGCTCCCAGGTTAGGTCATCCACTCAACAGCTGCTTTCAGTTCCTCAAACAGGCCTCAAAACCAATGGTGGCAGACCGTCCCTGTTGCTGCCTCTCAACTTTTTAATAATCTCACATTAATCTCACAATAAGCCCCACAATTGACAAATTGACAAATTTAAATAGCAAAATCTGAGGTTGACCAATGGTCCATGTTTTTGCAAAGCCCACTGAATGTTTTTAACTTACTGTTTATTTTATGTACGTATTTTATGCTCTACTCTACAACAACTACTATTGTTTGACTATGGACTATTGGACTATGGTCTATATGTTGTTGTTTTCGTTTCCAAAGCGCTTTGGGTAAACTTCTGTTGTTTTAAAATGTGCTATGTAAATAAAGATGACTTGACTTGACAATTCCATCCAGGACTCAATCACCGATTTCTAAAGGAAGGGTGAATAATAATAAGCCACACAAGAGATGAAAAGTGTGGAACAAGGGAAGACAGTTCAAGCTCAGAACTAGAGTGGAGAAGCATTCACCCAAAGTGAGCTCTCAAGAGTGTTTCTCCATTGTCTCATATCCAAAAGAGAGCCGCTGCTGCATTGGTCCTGCTACGTGGAAATCAAGTCCCAGTGGAACCACTTAGTTACAGCCCGACTCAGTCTGACACACCGCTGACGGCCAGTTATAGTACAAACTCACAAAAAGGATCGGAGGAGTGTGGTGAGAAATCTTCTCTACACCCTCTTAGATGGAAGCGGTGCATGTGTGAGGAGGGAATATCAGATTTTGTATGAATTATTGAAGATTGTGTTGAGGCGATAGTCATTTGTCAAGCACAAAGCGAGAGACATGTGTTCATACCTCCTGAGTGTTGAATAAGTCAGGTTTTAATCTAACAAAAGATGGGGAGGGGGGTCTGTTTCCCACGGTTTCAGTTAAATGAAGACCACACTTCAAGATTGCTTTGTGAGGTCCTCCGTGTGGTGAAGATTATGTCTTGCTTTCACAAAGGATGTCATATTGGCTCTGCCCTCCATTCACTTCCAGTCCACTGCAGCCAACTACTGACCTCCAGTAATTGTGTTTTGATCACAAAAGGCAAGAGAGAAGAAATGGAACTTTGTCTGTGATTTATTTCTGTTATTTATTTGTGCCCATCCTGGCCGTATCCTGTTTTCATTTTCTCCCATGGGTGCTTTGTTTTGCGGACTATTTCCATTACCTGCCAAGCATTAAGTTGTTCTTCTAGAACAATACCGTGGGCAAATGGCACTCAGACTTTCCTTTCATATAGATACTGTGAGGGCCCGGCATTCACAGGTATGTTCCACTCCAGTTGAAATGAATGGAAGCATGGAAAGGCGTGAGCATGTTTCTGCGTCTCCATCCAGAAGTCTTTCTGTTGAGCAGAGTCTTGAGCTTGACAGCAATCTGAATCGATTTGCGTCTAAGTCTGTGTGCTTGTATGTGGCTAATGACCTCTGACGTCTGCTCCGATCCCACATCAAGGACAAGTGTCAACGCATTTGTGGATGTGAGAAATTCAAAGCGAGAGTGAAATATTCTTTGCAGCGGATGCTTAAAATGAGATTTCAGCTGCTGTATGTGTTCAAGATTCACCTTTTTATTATCTTATACTAGTACACAAGAGTACATGTATTTGGTTTTGGTTGATTTCAAAGAAATAATGAAGAATAGAAACCATAGTATGAAAAGCAAAGAAAAATGTGCGTTAGTCATAGCACAACTTGGTGCTGTATGCATGGTTCCTGTTCCTAAAGTGTGTGTGTGTGTGTGTGTGTGTGTGTGTGTGTGTGTGTGTGTGTGTGTGTGTGTGTGTGTGTGTGTGTGTGTGTGTGTGTGTGTGTGTGTGTGTGTGTGTGTGTGTGTGTGTGTGTGTGTGTGTGTGTGTGTGTGTGTGTGTGTGTGTGTGTGTGTGTGTGTGTGTGTGTGTGTGTGTGTGTGCGTGCGTGCTGTGCTGTGCTGTGCTGTGCTTACAAAATGTGTTGCAAAATCTTGTCAATATCTTGTCAATATTGAATTCACAGACAGCTCCTACAGACAGACTGCCATTGAACCACATGTGCTCCACATCAATGTTTTTAACCATGCAGTAAAATCCTCAGTCTTTGTAAAAAAAACATCCAGAATGGACCCGTCCATTTATACACTTTCAGTGTTAAATGAATACTGAGAATATTACTGTGCTGGCTTGTGAAACATATAATTTAGACGGTGCTTACTCCACCGCACAGAAGCTTTAACCATTTACAGTATGCCCTATATACTTTATCATATGACGACTAGCAAAAAAGAACCAATCTACAAGCTCACAACATGTCACTTTGTCATGTTGTGAGATTCCGCCTATAATGACAAGCCCAAAATAGGGACACCAGGTTGAACCTGGTTAAAGAGAAAAATACCTTAATACACGCCAACACTCATACAAATGTTACATACGTTAAAAACATGGTTATTGTATCTGTATTTCTGGGTTATTGGCTGAAAGGCATAACTTGAATTTGAATTGCTCAAGATATTGAAAATCAATAATGTTAAGACTATGTGAGGTCCCCCTGCTATTAGAATAGCAAAAGCTTGTAATCTAGCAAAGCTTTGGGGAAATCCCAGTTACATCGTCAAAAGCAGGCATATAGTAAATTATAAATAAGCCCAGAGGCAAAGAACCACCTTGACATCATTACATGCCTTTAATGTAAAATATTTCCATATCCAAAGAATAAAACAACCTTCCATACAGCACATAGGCAAGGAACAGGCTTTAATGCCACTAATGTTTCAGAGTATGCTATCAGTTCATATTAAATTTGTACAGTTGACAGGGTCAAGGTGAGGGCTAAGAAGTTTGTTCTAATCGGCATCAAATAAAACCATTTGCTTAGGGCCCAAAACAAGGTCAGTCAACTTGTCACAAAAGTGACTAAACATATAACTTTGTATGTGTGCAATCACTGTTACTTTCCAGGTTTATAACTTTTAATGAAGCTCTAGCACACACAGCGTTCTCATAACCTTTACTTGCAAATAAGTCCTGTGCAATCGACTGCAGTTCACTTAATAGGCGGAACATCTAATTCAACTGCCCAATGTTCTCAATCAATATTTACTGAATCTTATCTAATGGGATCCTTGTCCAAACTACTGTATAAGTGAGCCAAACCTGCAGCTATATACAGAACAGTGGGTGAATCTTCAAAATCAAGGCCATCTTTTTGCTTTAAATTTTGATGAGCAAACAGTGGGCACACTCCATATGCCGAATGCAAAGTGAACAGTACACTGCATCTCCCAGATATCTACATGCAACGTGGCAGTGAGGCGAGTGTATGGAATGTGTAGAGGGTGCTAATTCCCGTAAGCTTATTCACAGGCTGTTTATACTCATTGCCATTCATGGGGTCCCTTTTTGATTGGAGGTAATGATATTCCCCTGGTCTCCCAGAGGTACACCAGGGGAGCTGAGGCCTTGCTGATCCACAGTCAGCATAAACTATGCCTGTGCTGACTCAAGCGCCCGAGTACAAATCCTCCAACTCCCAGGTCTCCCTCGCAGCCTCCCCATGGCCAAGACTTAGGGGTGAGTTGTGTTTGTAACAAAGTCAGCTAAAATCACCTTCCACAGGACCTGTAGGAATAAATGCCCCCTGAATAACAATAGCAGAGTTCAGTTGGTCACTGCATCCAACTGGACTGTCTGGCTCTGTCTTCACATCTCTGACTCTCCCATTGGCTTTTTTTTTTATTCAGGGGCATCAATTGGGTATGGTAAGTTATGGCAACTGCCATAGCTTGGCTCCCCGGTCAAAATTCACTTGTTGAAATATTTCACTGTATTGATTATTGTCTCTGCCAGGCCAAAGGCCAAGACTATGTTTTGCACCCTTTCCCTGCATTTTTCACATCTGCTTTTTGTAGCAATTTTTGCAACACACATTTTTGGATATTACTCCGACAGATTTTGTACAAACATCACGCAAATCTCTATAGTCATGTGATCAACACAGATCTGTTCGATTTTTCATATTCCATCCTGATTGGCCAATATCTGAACATTGCTGGCCAACAATAACCTACCTGACCTGGCCTTTTTCTTAAAGATTTTTTTTGGGCTTTTCTGCCTTTATTGATAGTACAGTAGGTAGACAGGAATCAGTGAGAGAGAGTTGGGGAGTGACACAGAGCGAAGGTCGTCGGGATCGGGACTCGAACCCGCGACGCGCTGTCAGGCTGCCTTAGAGCCTATATGTGGTATGTGCCTGGACTAGGCTAGCGGGCGCACCTAACTGGCCTTTTTCTAGTTGTGTTATTAAATAATTGTAAAATACACAAAATGACTGATTTCACAAGGTAAAGGTACTGCATTAGTTTTCCCCCACTTGTATTATTCCTATCTCGATCTTAGCTTTTGCTGAATTGATGCCACTGTTTTCAATGTCTCTCTTTATCTATAATTCCTGACCTCCCATTCTTTCACTCTACTAGCCTCCTTATTGCCTCCCTCTTCTCTCCCCTGTGCTGTGGTGTGTAAGGTTGAACAAATACCAGGCTCATCTCCAGGTTTACCAGTGGATTATATCTCCGCCGGCAGGGCCGCTGGGCTGCAACAGATCAATGGCAAAGCCTGTCAGTGCAGCTCAGTGTTATTCAAGGTCTGATTGTATCTGAAAGCCCATGTGCCATGTGGTTAATGAATTAAAAAAGGGGACAGCCAGTTTGATCCGGTCAGCGGATGGCCATTAATACTTTCCTCTTTTATGATGAAGGTGAGAAGAGATACCACAGCTCACCCAATCTCACTAGAACGATTTCTGATTTAATGACAGAAGTTTCAGAGCCGCGACGCAAGGAAATAAAAGCTACATTGCAGCTGTGTAACAGGCATTCAGAAAAAGCTGTTTTTCAATAAAATAAAATAAAACCTAAACTGAAAGTAGCTGCCATGGCAGAGTCTTGGGATTCGAATCCACAGCGGTGCATCCGGCTTTGTTGAGCGTCTATACGAACACAATTGGTCAATGCACATACTACGGGCTGGGGCGATACCTGTCAGGGGGGAGGAGTATAGGAAGAAGGCTCTATGTCCTCCCGACAATACACAAATGTGTGTGGGGAGGAATCAATTGGCATAACGACTAAATTGCTAAAATAAAATGACATGAAATCAGGATGGCTCACAAATTAAGTACCTTCCAGATGTACATGTTACTGTAGTTACATCAGACTAATATATAAACCGAGCTCTGTTCAATGTTACATCTCCAGCAAACAAATCAGATTTAATTAATGATCTTATGGTTAATTTTAAGCTTGATTTTATACACTTAACAGAATCCTGTTTAGGTATGAATAGCACTGCGACATTGAGGCATGTCTGCCAGAATACAGCTTCTATCAGTCAGTGAGACAGATAGAAAGAGCGGTGGAATTTCCACTATCTAGGCTACTCAGAGAATGTTAGCTGTAGAAAGGTCAGCCTGGGCAGGTTCTCATCCTTTGAATATCTCGCCCTTGTGCTTATAGCTGAACCAACTGTACTTATTATTACAATATACAGACCTCCGAGGCACATATCACTATTTCTCCCAGAATTCTCCGAGCTGACTGCTCTCATTATCACTGAATATGACAGAATAATTTGAATGGAGATTTCAACATTCACACGACAGTGCTGACTCTAAGCCTATGGAATTTATGAATCTACTCGAAAGCCTAGAACATATTC
Source organism: Gymnoscopelus microlampas (assembly GCF_963454915.1). NCBI lineage: Eukaryota > Metazoa > Chordata > Actinopteri > Myctophiformes > Myctophidae > Gymnoscopelus > Gymnoscopelus microlampas. The sequence goes on along the minus strand of NC_139942.1, from coordinate 24,047,626 downwards.
AACATATACTGTAAGTGAAGCCACTCATGAGCATGACAATATCCTGCATACTGTAGGGTGGTACAGACAGCCCAGAGCATCGGTGGATGTAAGTTTACCTCCATCCAGGATAATATACTGGTCGTTGTGTCCCCAGCCACCCATGGACTGTTTCAGCTGCTACTGTCTGGGAAGCGGTACCGCTTGCCATTCACTAGCAGCTCAAACTCAGAACTTTGCAGGATTATAGCTATGAGCAAATCTTCCATTTCCTGCCTTGATCCTGTTCCTTCTATACCCTTTAGAGAGTCTTCTATAATATTTCAAACATGTCTATACATAGTATTAATGCTGTACATCCCTTGAAACTTCGGTTGTGAAACCTCTATTGAAGAAGCCTAATTTAGATTGTGAAGTTGTAAGCAATTACAGGATTTTATTAGTCTTGGACTGTGAGTCAGATGTGTCAGAGAAATATGACATAACCTTTGGTGTTGCACAAGGTAGCTGCTTTGGGACTTTGCTGTTTTTACTGTTTCCACTTGGTGATGTCATTAGAGTACATTAGCTTCCATAACTGATAAACTGACGATACACAACATACTGCACCTGTAAAATCAAACAAAGCAAATGTGTTTAGGCTCCCTGAATTCCTGTCTGCACTCAGTAAATGGATGATTAACTACAATATTCCCAATTCTGGGAAATTGCAAAGTGTGGTTGCGCCGAGGCCATTCCGCTTGGATTGTTTATTGTATGGGTCCAGAGATCATGTGTACCAATTCTTTCATCTATTCAGATGCAAATGGACATGACCTATATGGGGAGTTGTGTCATGACCCAAGGAATCCAGGGGAAAATATTTTTTTATTCTATGACCTACGGTTCAAGAGTTATAGGCCAAAAGGTAAAATGGACTGTTGTAGCGCCACCATGAGGCTGACTGGTGTCTTATTTTTTTAATGATTTGGCAAAAAAAAACTATGAAGCTCCCCTCAAAGTCTTGTAACTCTAGCCCTTACGGTTTCCGAGAAAAAAATACTTGAATGGGAGTTTTTTCATTTTCCCATTAAAGTCAATGGGGAAATGTAATGCACTAATAAATCAATATCAGTTAAACTATACAACGTATCTCTTAGCAAAATGATAGCCATCGATTCCCGATAAAGCCGGTCAATTTGACTTATGATTTTGAATTATGGCACGAGTGTGGGAGGAATAGCGCGGCAAAATAAAGTTTATCTAGAAAGAAAGAATAAAGACTAATAAAGTCGGAAGATTACTATAATCTGGTTGCCCTGTTAAGACCACACTAATAACTTTCTAACGCTGAATAAGGATAAGACAGATATCTTATTAGTTGGCCCCAAAGCAAAAAGGGATGAGTTCTCAAAAAAACTTGGCAACCTGACTCTGGCACTGTCTGTTCTTTTGGACACAAACTCTGGCTTTAACTCTGGCACCCTTGTACTTGGACTACTAGGATATACAAAAGAACAGATATTTGTTAAGGATAACTGATGAAAGACATTAATATTCACTCTAATATTCATTGTTGTTAGACTGTTGATAGACGTTTATACTGTATATTCATTGTATTCACTGTTGATAGACTGTACCCAGATCTGTTGAAGCCTGTTGACATTGTACATATATTCATTCTCATATTCACTGTTAATAGTTAGTATTTTATTCTTTTGTTATTGGATCTTGACTCTTACATCTTTCTGTGTTTGTTTGCTGGAAAACAAATGCATGCTTTTATTTGAAGTAGGTTGACTACTGCAATGCACCTTTTATGGGTCTTCTTAAGAAGTCCATTGAAAGGTTAGAGATTATTCAGAACTCTGCTGCTAGACTGCTGACAAAAAGAAAAAAGAAAGAACACATCACTTCAGTCTTTAGGCTACACTGGTTCCCTGTGTCTTCCAGAGTCCATTTTAAAGTCCTTACTTGTTTATAAAGCTCTCAACGGGTAAGGGCTGGCCTACATCACAGACTCCCTGTTGTTTTAAGTGCCTTCAGGAGCCCTTAGATCCTCTACTGCAGGCTTGCTATATGCATAACCCTATAATACCGCCCAGAGAAATTGGAGATGCAGCTTTTTTCCATTATGCTCCCACCTTACCTAAAGAGATTAGAGGCAGGCTCTGTTGAAATATTAAACGACAACTTAAAAACAATGCTTTCTTTTTTTCCCCAGCCTTTCTATAGCATAATTCCTGGCATTTTATTCAATTTTATTTTACATTAAGCCCACTTTCTTATTTATTATGTGAGTTCTCTTAAGGTTTTTGTGTTTTCCTTTTAAATGCAAAGCACTTTCTTTTTTCTAATCTATGTTTTTTTTATCTTTTTAATGTAAAGCACTTGTGATTATTATTATCATTATTATTTATTATTATTATTATTATTATTATTATTATTATTATTATTATTACACTTATTATTATTATTGTTATTATTATTACTAGACCATACCCGGTGAAAGGCGCAGGTGAAAGTAGTTGCAAAGTTGGGGTTAATGCACGTCCTGTCGCGCGGTTTCTCCCCCGCGCGCGTCCCGTCGTGGCTCCCCCCCCTCCCCGTCATGGCTTCCCCCCCTCCTCCCCGTCGTGGCTTCCCGTCCTCCTCCCCCCCGTGGGTCGCGTTGCGTCACCCCTCCCCACGGGCGTATATATATATATATATATATATATATATATATATATATACTGTATATATATATATCAGCACGGAGAATGGCCGAGAACAGACAGTTTATCAGGGATCGAAAGTGAGTGTGTACTGTGTAGTGCAGTGGTTCTCCAACGTTTTTATGTCAAGGACCCCCAAATTGACACTTGTTAGCCCGCGGACCCCCATTTGATAGATATGCCAGGGACCCCCATAAGAGACGTCTTTTTTTACGGCTCTAGCAGTGAATCTTAACCATTTTAATTTCAAGGACCCCCAGTTTGACATGCATTAGGGCTATGGACCCCCATGTAATGGCATTTCTATGTCTTGGACCCCAATTTATATAGTAAAGTCTATGTTTATTTAACTCTGAGAGTGTACAAATGGAACCAAATGGACCCCTTAGAGTCCATTTGGTTCCATTTGTACACTCTCAGAGTGACAGACCCATAAGGGTCCATTTGGTGCCTAATCTATCATTTAGCTGGGGACCCCCTGGAACTCTGGACCCCACTTTGAGAACCAATGGTGTATTCGTGTGTACACACACACGCACATCCCGTCGTGGAGGCACAGAACACAAACACCCGCGCATATAACAGGCGGAGCCGTCCCCCGTCGGGAGAGCGCACAAACACAGACACACACACACACACCACGGTACATCCTCCCGTCGCGAACACACACACGGGCGTTGCGTGTGTGTGTATAAAGTACAAATAAAGTACATTGTGACACGTGGCTCCCTAACGTGCATGCGCACGTGCGTGTCCACGCATACACGGCCGCGGACCCAAGTTGCAATTGTGGTGCGATCAGATTCATCTCCCCCCCACCCACACACACAGCACGGAGAATGGCGTACACACACACACACACACACACACACCACGGTACATCCATGCGGCCCGTGGCCTGTCGCGAACACACACGGGCGATCATCTCCCCCCCAGCCCCCAGCCACACACACACACCACGGAGGCACGATGCTACTCCCCCCCCCGTCGTCGCAAACACACACACACACACACACACGAAACACAGCAGAGTTTTTGACGCACACACGCTCACTTTTAGATCCAGTCCTATTTTAAAAGTCTGCGTATGGGGGATGCACGTATCCGCGCGCCTCGTGTAGCCGGTGTCTCCCGGTTTGGCTCCAATGGGAAACATGGCCACAGGCTGACTACGGTAAATAAGCGATTTAAACGGGTAGTTTCGCTGGCGACCTAAAATATTATGCAGCCGACCAAAACCTTAAACATCCGTGCGGTTTAGAATCTACCATTAGTTTTGGGATACGATGTATACAAAAGAGTAAACAGCGGAGCCTTGGCGGACGTTCGCCCGATCCTGGAAGAAAACGACATAGAACCGTTCTTTATGGAGCTAATGTGCATCGTGTGTGGGGTAAAAAATCTGGAGTGTTGACTTTCCGCAGTAGAGAGTGGGCGGGGTCTATGGTGTAGCGTCGGCGTCGGTGTTGCCATGTCCGCCGATTGTAAGCGCTTTAGGGCCAATGTTGGTGTTATAGGGTTCGTTTGGTTTGGTCTCGTTTTCATAGACCTCGCTGCTTGTTTCTCTCGCGAAACCTGGCAACGACGCATGCGCAGTTTGATCGGAGACCCAAGACCCCATCCACCCACCCACCCACCGTCAGCTTACTAGAATTATAGTAGGATTATTATTACTCTCCGTAGGAGAGTTTTGTTTTCACTTTCTAAATATGACACACCGATTGGTCAAGCCTCACGTGACAATACGGTGAAATATTGTATAAATACATGGCATCACTTTGGCAGTGTCTTTGCCACTGCCAAAGTGAGGTAAGACAGGAACCATCACGAAATGGCTGCATGGCTGATACATAATTGGCAAATAGGACAGATAGGACACTTATATAGACAGGAGGGATATGACACTTACACAGACGGATAGGACACTTACAGTACACAGACAGGACGGATAGGACACTTATACAGACAGGAGGGATAGGACACTTATACAGACAGGACGGATAGGACACTTATACAGACAGGACGGATAGGACACTTATACAGACAAGACGGATAGGACACTTATACAGACGGATAGGACACTTATACAGACGGATAGGACACTTATACAGACAGGACGGATCGGACACTTATACAGACAGGATGGATAGGACAGTTAGAACATAAGAATTAGAACATTCCCAACATTCCCAACACAAGTCTGGTAAGAGTGAGGTAAGACAGGAACAATCACGAAATGGTTGAGAAATGGCGGATACTGTAACAATTGGATAGGACACTTACACAGACAGGACGGATAGGACACTTACACAGACAGGACGGATAGGACACTTATATAGACGGGAGGGATAGGACACTTATACAGACAGGACGGATAGGACACTTATACAGATAGAACATTCCGAACATTCCCAACAGCGGAGAGTTGTGCTCCGAGGAGCACTTTTTCTAGTTATTGTCTCCGCCAGGCCGAAAGGCATGGCGAGAGAGTATGTTTTACCCCCTGTCCGTCCGTCCGTGTGTCCGTGTGTCCGTCCGTGTGTCCGTCCGTCATTCGATCTGTCTGTGTACAGCTAATCTCCGGCACCGTTGGCTTGCTCGCAGCCAAACTGTGCACACACAGTCCCTGGATACCAGAGCAGAACCTCTGCCCCAAATTTTTCACAGGGGCCTGTTATAGCGCCACCAGGAGGCCGATTTGTGCAAAACACATTTTTTGACAGTACTCCTACAGATTTTGTCCAAAAATCCCACAAATCGGTACACAGTATCTCTACAGTCATTAAACGAAACGGGTCTTTCAGATTTCTCATATTCCATCTTGACTGGCTAAAAATGTCTTCCAAAGTTTGCAGGAGTGCTCCGTTTTGAACAAAATGCCTCAAATCATGAACACAGCATGCACTTTCCGAGAAATTTTGCAAGCACATTCCCATTAGGCCGAGGAAGAACTACCATTTGAACATTTTTAAATCAGCCTCATGGTGGCGCTATAATAGGCCGATTCGTGTTTTTACCTATAATTGCACCGATCTGTGTAAAACTTTGTATGCACACTCCCTATAGGTCAAGGAAAAACCTTTGCCCTGCATTTTTCACATCTGCCTTTTATAGCGCCACCAGGAGGCCGACTTGTGTAAAACACATTTTTTTATACTACTCCTTCCAATTGTATCCAAATTTCACGCAAATCGGTACACATGATCTCTATAGTCATGTGATCACGACGGATGTGTTTGATTTTTCATACTCCATACTGATTGGCTAAGATTGACATCTAAAGTTTGCATTATTGGCTTGTTTTGAACAAAATTCTGCAAATCATGAACGCACCGTCCAATTGCGCTCAAACTTTGCACGCACATTCACACTATGTTGAGGAACAAATGCCACCCTTTTAACATTGGCCTGTTATAGCGCCACCAACAGGTCTAATTCAGCAAAACACATGTTTTTGACAAAATGCCTCAAATCATGAATGCAGTCAGTGTCCGATTGTCGTGCAAGGCCTAAGAAGAAATGGCACCCTTTTCACGTTGGCCTATTATAGCGCCACCAGGAGGCCACAGTAGCCTACCTGACCTGGCGGAGACCTGTGCTCCGAGGAGCACTTTTTCTAGTTATTATTATTATGGGAGTCAGGAAAGCTTCACGTTACGTTTGTGCCCGCATCCCCCGGCTAATCTGTGAAGCCAACGGGTCCAGTTGGCCAGTCGGGGAAGCCGGTGCCCACATACCTCCCAAACCAGATTTGGTGCGTCCTCCTCAGACCCGGGGACAGACACATACTGTGTTCTCGGAAACCATTGGGCCAATTTAATTGACACTCTGCACTGCACATATGGGACACTCACGCCAAGTTTGAGGGCATTCAGTTGGGCGGCGCCGAGTTATGCCCGGGACACACAGACAACTATAGGAGCAGGTGATAGCAGTGGAGCCGAAACAAATCCGAGTAACCGACCCAAAGCAGCAGTGATGCAAACCATTTAACCAATTCGTATTCTGGGGTCGAAGATTCGCTGAAAATAGCAGATCTACAAGCTCATGATGCAATGCTTTTTGACACGTTGCGAGCTTGTCGACTGGCTATTTTTGCTAAAAGATTTGGAGTAGGGGGACAAAAACATCCCTAGGGGACCTCAGCGAACTCAGTATGAGTTTACTAAGTATATAGGGGCACGTGTTCATTTAGCATGGGTCCAATTTTACACTCTTGGTTAAATTTAAATGTGCATCATTTTCAGGTATTCTTCCACATTGCTGTATACATTTCACGTTATCTCCCTATAACAACGACATCTCTCAAGATATACAGTGTTTTCAAATATAATGACCCCTAAAGACTCCTTGATAGAACCACCCCCAGCCCACCGCCACCCCTACACCACAGTGGCTATAGTGTGCCTTTGTTGTCTCCCATATATAAGAAGCAATAGAGCCAATCGTGGCAGAGAAAATGAAAGCCCATTCCTCATGTTGCTACTTTAGACTCTATCAGTGCACTGGCAGAGAGCAGTGAAGAGTATTTTGTTGACTAAAGGACATCTTCAGGCTGACAGGCCAGCAAACACCACAGATTTCATTTCCTGGCCCACTTCAATTTTGGTGCGGTGCAGCTGAAAAATGGATTTCACTGGGAGTTATTAATCAGTGATATCCCTTAGTCTTGTAAGCCTGGCTGTATGGAGGATGAAACCAGGATATCAGTGGTGTGTCCAAGGTTGTAAATCAGGGTGACATCATAAGTTGATTTTATTATAACAAAACACTGATATAATGCCTTTAAACACATCTATTTTATCTTTAAATCTATCTGTCTGTCTGTCTGTCTGTCTGTCTGTCTGTCTGTCTGTCCGTCCATCAAAAAATATCTCTGACTGTCAGTCAATCAGACATGAGATCAGGTTGTAGGAGCATTTGAGGCAGCAGACTGATCAGTCATTAGTAATTAACACGGAACAGGCGACTGCGGTAAATCAGATGACTAAATGCGTTCCGCCAGGAGACGCTGAAAGGCGCTTATCAGTACATCATAATGTTAAAATCCACAGCAATTATTCTTCACAGAAGCGTGAAATTGATTCCAAACATTCTCTCTTCTCCTCTTCACACTATTTTGATCTCTGTTCTTCCGAGACGACCTTTGATAAAAATTCAATTTCAAACGTTTCATTCTTGCTTTTCACCTATCTCTGTCTTGAATGCCTGGATCTTTTGTCTTTTCAATTTGTTCTGTTAGTTTTTTCTGTCAAATAAAATAAACAGTCTTGAAGAGTTTGGCTTCGTTACTTTCAATTAGTCGTTTTTGGCTTGCTATACAGCATGTGACTCGACCGTAAATGAATCAACTGGCTTTGAAAACAATTTGTGCTGTTGTACTCCACGTAGCACCTCCAAACCTCCCAGCCAGTGCTGAGCTGCCACGTCAAACTTTGAATGACATTAACGGGTCTATGACATTCAGGTAGTTGGGGAGACACACACATAGATTTATTTACTTCGACAGTGCTGACAGCACAGCTTTCCACACAAGTGTCATGATGATATCTAGAGAAGTTCTGTTTAGAGCTCTGAGAGACTGGTGCCACCCTGTGGAAACAGCCTGTCACTGACTGTTACAGCATTATTATGCAGTAAGAACTGTGAGTCCTAGTTACTCATACAATATACACTCCTACCTGTCAAGAGGGATCTCATGCAGTTACGGTTGTCTCACAGTTTTTCAGCTTCCACAATGCGTTACATCATACCGTAGTTACAGTACATCACCCTTGAAGCTGATTTCACATATGACTGGATTTGAAATGAATGTAAACTTTGTCTAAAATAGCTGCAGCAGGAGACAGTTGTGACTCCTATAGAGCCGGGGAACTCAGCAGAAGCCATAGCTTTACAAAACACCTACAATTAGGAGCATACTTCCATGGGGCTTCCACAAGAGCATGTTGTGTTCAGGTAGTCATTACTGGGCTGGGCTGTGAATTACCTGCCTTTAAAACTGTCAGTATCACCCGCAGTAGAAGCAGTAGTTCTCTCCTGGAGGCGACTAGTGTGCTAGAGTCGGTGACAGTTGAAATGCAGGACAGGGGACTCGTAGCCCGCAGCAGCTGCAGGTGGAGTCATGGAGAGTTATTTTCAAAAAATGCCATTCAACCATTTAGGAGGGGGGGGGGGGGGGGGCATTACTGTATGTAGTATTAGTATTTATGATAAGCGCAAAGTTTATTATCTAATGTCTCTGGGACATAGATGATGCAGAACGTAAAATGTTATCAATTCATGTTGAATGGTCCCTGTTTCAGAGATTTTTTTAAATTGTATTCAAGTGGTGTACACATGAGCTGCATGGCATTCTGAGCCCATATCATCGGTATAGAGCCACCAAAACTTTGCTTAACAATTACTTCGACAGCCTCTATCATGGGTTTTGGAATCTCTCTATCTTTTCAGCGTTTTGTCGCCCATGGGTAGAGATAAAATGTTCAACCCGGTCTGACAGTCCCCACACACCACACACCACGTCTCAAACACATATCTTGAAAACTATACTGGCTAGATTGACATGGAATATGCTGTGCACCTTCATGTCTCCCCAAAAAAAGACTCCTACTGATTTTAGTGATACCATGGCCTTTCCATCGCACCAAAGATATCTATTGCATGCATTGCCATGATTTTGGTGACCCAATGACCTTTGCTCTAGTATAACTCTTTAGGCCAAAATGTCCAATTGTACGCGCGATATCTCAAAATGTAGTGGGCCGAATGCCATGCAACAGATAACAGATCTTAACAACAATATCAGTTTATTTTTCATAACATTATATGAAATTACTTAACATTTTTGAAAAAGTGAGCCTACAGGTAGCAGAATGTAATTGTACAGTGATGACTTTACGAGTGGAAGCTGCTAAATGTATGCTGTATTGCCAGTACTTCGAGTACAATATTGGCCTCTAAATACAAATTTAATATCTGTGTAAATATCTAGCAAGCTGTTCAAACACCTTTTTCCAATATTTAGAAAACATATTTATTCTTTATGAGAATGCCAAATTAGTAAAATATTTTCCCACATCTATCCAGCATTTAAAATGATCTGTTGCCCTGCAATTTAATGTGCTCAGCCAGCATGGACCCTACTTATATTGGTGACCTGATGGCCTTTCCTTTAGTGCCACATTTTCCACGTTCATAGGCTACCGTTGTACTGTTGTTGGCCTCCGAATGGAAGGGCTGCAGTCGGTTGCAGAGAGGAGGATTAGGGACTAACTAAACTCCATCCTGGTAAATCCCTCCCATCCACTCTATGGTGAGTTACAGGATAGGGCGAGCACCTTCAGCCAGAGGCTCACTCTCCCGAAGATGTAAACAGAGCGGTACAAATGTTCTTTTATGCCAACTATACATCAGACTGTATAATGCACTCTTTCCTTAATGCAGATGTTGTGTCGGCCATGTTCTTGTGTGATTATGTCCATGTGTGTGTGTCTGATGCGTTTTTGTTTGTCTTGTAGATTATAGATTATTTATTTTATCACATTATGATGCTGATTCATAAATGATATCTCATAAATTAATTATATCTCATTATATCTCATCTCATCTCATCTCATCTCTCTACCTATATTTTACAGTATGGTTCATACAAGTTAACTCACAGTCGAATGGGCCAACTGCCATGAAACCTGCTGAGTGCATTCCTGCTCCCTGGAGGATGTACCTAACTATTTGAGTGGTTGATCCCATAACCTTTCCTCTAGTGTCGTCCCTCATGTATTATGACGTGTCTATGACCTTAATGTGTGGTGTTATTACTGGTTCATTGTTTTGAAAAGAAAATGGAGGACATTTTCAAACATTTTTTTATTTTGTATTTTATAAAAATTAAACAGTGAGTACGTGTTTTGAGGTTCAAAGTTACAGAAAGGTTTGGAGAACGACATTAAATAGATGAGAGAGAGAGAGAGAGAGAGAGAGAGAGAGAGAGAGAGAGAGAGAGAGAGAGAGAGAGAGAGAGAGAGAGAGAGAGAGAGAGAGAGAGAGAGAGAGAGAGAGAGAGAGAGAGAATAACTTCATAACCCATAAGGAAATAGGCAATGTACAACAGCATGGAATACTTGCATATTGACACAAACTCACACTAACCCTACGTATACCACATGTCTATACAGAGACTCTTTTCTACAAACATACATGTAGTATTTAACCACTTGAACCCCATATTCTGGGGGGAACATTAGCCAAGAATAGCAGATCTACAAGCTCACAATGCATCATACATCTCGTTGCTTGTAGATCGTCAATTTTTGGTGAAGACTGAAGAGTATACCAGCATAACAGCTGTAACTCAGGTCCATTTCACTAACACTAGAGGGTTTAAGCGGTTAATGCACCTATTTCACATAGAGTTTTAAGACCAAAGGGAACTGCTGTTCAGTTACAGCAGACCATAATGGCACACGCTCCGGGCCAATCGGACTCGCTGCTTCAGAAATCTTATTTATTTTCCATCAGGGGTGGGTCCAGAGGTGGCTTTCTGGAGTCCATGAAGAAAGGTGAGCTCCCACCCGGGGTGTGGTGTGGGTGGGCTCCCTGTCTTACAGATTCATCTGGTGTCATGTGGATTTGCGGGAGTCTGTGATGGAAGCGGGGACATGGGTAGCGAGCTGCTTGTCCTCCAGTTATATGTCACTGGTTCTCAACGTCCGGTCCGGGGACAACCAAGGGGTCCAAATGGACCCTTTAACAGGTTTTTAACTCTGAGAGTGTATGAATGGAACCAAATGGACCCTTAAGTGTCCATTTGTAAACTCTCAGAGTTAAATTGAGAATTTAACAGTGTAGATTGGGGTCCCAAAGATTCTAAAAGAAAAACTTTAATTTGTACACTCTCAGAGTTACAGACCCGTAAGGTTCCATTCAGACCCTTGGTGGGCCCCGGACCAGACGTTGAGAAACACTGATCTGTGTAACAGAATGATGTTGTGACATTGCTTACTTAATGCCTGCTCTGGCTCATGTAGCCCCTGAGGAAGTCTTCGAAGCGTGGGGGGGCAGCGGCGTACGGGGCGGGCTCATCGGCGGCGGCGGGTTCATCGGCGGCAGCAGGCTCATCGGCGGCTGCCGGTGCGGGCTCGGCGCGACGCAGGCGGCAGTTGTAGTCGAACTCGGGGTCACAGTGAGGGTCATCAGGAAGAATGATTCCGTCTGTGCCGGCGGGCTTCGGGGCCTCGACGGCGGAGGGCGCGACAGCCTTACCGCAGCCGAAGTCAAACGGATGACAGGCGGGCGCGGCCGGAGCAGCTGGAGCTTTGATGTCGGCCTTGGCTTTGGGGGCGCCGGCCTTGACGGGGGTGCAGTCCTTATCATAGTGCACATAGCAGTCGTGGCCGTCCTTGGTCTTGCCGCGGACACCGAGGTTGTAGCGTACCTGGTTGGTTGATTAATTGAGGGTGGGGGGGGGGTGGTAATAAAACAAAACAATAATACTTTGACGCGAAAAGAAGATTGCACCCAGGAGATAATAATACATGCAAAATATTATGCAACACCCATTTAATTTCACTATGTTATTTAATATACACTGAATGAAAACGCAACAGACAATTAATACACGACAATTCAAAGAATCAATTATGCTGCTAGGCTAGTTTAAACAATTGACTATTGGTCTTTAGTAGGCAGACTTCAGATTCAGACCTGGTGCTCAGGCAGCTGTGGGGGGGGCTTGCGCAGGGCAGCCGCGGCTGCTAGTATGCAGAAGGGGTTGACGCGAGGATCACAGGCCAGAGGAGCGGCGGCAGGTGCCGCTGGCGCGTCCTTCATTGGGTACTCCAGCACGGGCTTGGTGAGGCCAGACAGCTTGGTGGCGGTCAGGGGGTTGCAGCCCTCGTCGAATAGTGGGTTGCAATGCTGCTCATTCTTCGGTGCGTCTTCAGCGGCCAGGGCGGCAGGGCCAGGGGCTACCAGGTGGTAGAAGCCAGTCGGGGCCTTCTGGACTAGGATGGGCTTACAGTAGGGGTCCTTGGGGTTGCAGTTCAAGGCGGAGTAGGACGGGGCTGGTCCGGGGGCAGGGCGGTAGCCATAGGCGGCCCTCAGGTGGTACTGCAGACACTCGACATCTTTGGGCTGGCAAATCCTCAGCAGCTCGGTCTTCTGCTCGGCGCTCAGGAAGGACTCCAGGACGGGGGCGTAGTAGTAGTAGCCGGTGGGGGTCCTCATGGGCATGGGCAGGAAAGGGGTGAGGATGGGTGCCGGGGCCGGCTCGGGCTCGGGCTCGGGCTCAGGGGCTGGGGGAGGAGCCTTGGCAGCGAGGGGGTAGAGGCAGTAGGGGTCAATGTAAGGGTTGCAGTATCTTACGGTGGCCGCCTTGATGGGGGCTGGCATCACCAACCCAGCCTTGGGCTTGGTGGAGGCCTCGGCGATGCACTCGGGGTCGTCAGAGTTGGCACAGGACTTGTAGATCGCGCTGAGGTGGGCGAGGTAAGGGTTGAATGAGGGGCTCTCCTCTGACTTGTGACTGTTCTGCAGCCAGGTCATGTACAGACGATCCAGGTCCTCAATCTGACACACACAGAGAGAGAGACAGAGAGAGAGAGAGAGAGAGAGAGAGAGAGAGAGATTAACAGGTTTCAGAGATAAAAGTGTACAAGGTGACACAAACTACAAGATGAGAGATACTACAGTATTTATATTTTTGGAATGATGAAATGCATGTAGTGATGAAAGTAGTGATATTTTCTTTCCCAAAATGAGCACAAGTAATGAAGCATTGTGATTACCATGTTAAAAGAAAATACTTTCTGTGACACTAAAAATACTCTTTGATTTGGGAAAGAGTGTCTCCTAGATAGCAATATTAATACAGCAAAGAATAGTGAATATCTGGTCCAAAAAACATCATTCCTCTACTTTTCTGTATATTCAGAATCTGATCTTTTAATATCGAGAAAATGCTTGAGCTGCAATAGCATTTTGCCCTTACACAGAACAGTAATACAATTTCTGCCCAGTATAATTGAGTGGAGCCCAAAATGTTAAAAAAAATACATACATATTAAAGTAATCATAATAACTATAATAAATGCCACTCACTCCCTCCTGGTTGTGGGTATCCATGAAGTATTTGTACCAGCCCCAGAAGTCGGGAAGACGTTTGATGTGGGGGATGGTGACCATAGGGAAAGGGATCATAGGGAGGTTCCTTCTGTTACGAACCAGTGTCTGCAGGTTGGTAATGGCCTCTCCTTTCACGTCACTAGATACTGCAGAGACGACCACAACACTTGACATGAAATTATCTGTGTACATTTGTACAGTACAACTGTGTTATGTGGATATACAGCACAGTACATATGCATGCACACAGTGTTATGTTGTTAACCACATGAACCCCTAGTATAGACCCCTGGGGGAGCCGGCCAACAAAGTATATGGTTTAAGTTATTAAAATGGCATGTGTATCTACGTGTTTGTAGCATGTATGTCTTTGTAGATGGGAAGGTTGAATGGATGTTTAGATGTAGAATCATCAAACTCAACAGTCTTTGACCTTTCCCCTAAACCGCATTTGACTTTCTGGATAAGTGCCAACGTGCCAAGTCCCCCACGGACAGCCCCTCACCTTCTGCCTCCTCCTGCTGTCCCACCGGAATGGCCCCCAGAAAGTCTGTAAAACAGAAAACGCCAACGGCATAGACATGAGCTGACAAGGACCAGATGTCTGTTACAGCTTTCTCCCTCCAGTCTTGGAGGAAAATGCTGACCTGCTAATAAGCCCCTGCAAGAGCATGGCAGGCAGGCGCTGGGGTCTGTGCCCCCCCCCCCCTCCCCAAGCATCCTGCAGATTGACACCCCCCCAACAACCCCTGCTTGGGTGTAGGCTTTGAACCAGGTTGTTGGGAGCCTGTCTGTTTTTATATGGCTGTCAGAGGGAAACTAATAGAAGTTAACCTGTAAAACTACAAAGAGCATGGGCAATGCAGTATATGGCAAGAACGCCTAATGTACACACATGCGCAAACGCGCAAGCACGCACGCACGCACACACACACACACACACACACACACACACACACACACACACACACAAGCTCTCTCTCGCTCTCCCTCTCACACACTCACACACACACACACACGCGCGCGCACGCACGCACACAAGCGCGTACGCACGTCGCACCCACACACACACACAAACACACAAACACACTCCTCACACAGAAACACAAACATGCAGACATGAACCAATTATTGTTGCATGTTAAAATGTTTAGGGGGGGGACATGTTCTGTGAACATCCCCTTTTCCATATGTTGAGTAAATGTGGTACCACCAGGGGTTTCCTTCTGAAGTTTATGACTACAGAGGAAACAGCCATGTCAGCTGATTGTACACAGTAAAATCATTTTGTGCTCATTTTATCCATTTGTAACTCTGAGAGTGTACAAATGCCCTTACGGGTACATAATGGTTACATTTGCACACTCTCAGAGAAAAATTAACACTGGTGATTTTACTGGTGCAGTGGAGACTAGTGATCCCTCACAGTTATTAATGAGGAAAAGGCTCCCGGGCTCCCCGAGGACGAGGGCTCTGTGTCTCAGGAAAGATTTTGATCTACTTGAGCGCTGTCTTCACCTCGAGCTAATATGTCACCTAGCTGTATTAAACGAGATAAGAGGTAATGGCTCTTTTATCATTCTGTGCCATAGATTAGGTCCCAGTCCCACTTATTAAAACATTAAGGGTAACAGCATAATGTTGCCTGCAGTGGGGCTTGGTAATGAACTGCATCAAAGCTTCAAATCAATTAAATTCCATTAAAGTCTCTCACCTGGTAATAAAACAATAGCTAGCAGAATTCCAGTGTGGACCAGGGAAAACGACAGTCTTCCAGCGCATGCCATCTTGTGTTTTGTGTGCTTCCTGGGGCCAAAAGTAAAAGAGTAATATTCATTTCTTGATGATATGATTCCCAAGCTGTGTTCACATGGCTTTTGCTGGATATTTGAAAACAAATTGGTTAACTATTGAATATGCAAAACTGTGACAATAGGAACAATTAGAACAAAGTTTACTCATTTGGCTGCTGGATGGCAGAGAATTGAGGACACAGTAATAATTATAAGCTTTTTAGGCAAAAAAGAATTCATCTGAAAGCAATCTGAGAGGAAAGATTGTGCCCTACAGTTTTAAATAATAATAAAACCACAGGATTTCTCCAAATATAATCCAGTTGCAGGTAGTTGCGGTTAACAACTAAACTTCAGCAACAACAGCACCTTTCAACTTCTCATTCCAGCTTGGGCTGTAAATGAATCACAGCTAGCACACTGATTGAGCACATAGTCTTAAACAAATCCTCTGAGATTAAAAAAATCACTCGACTCAATCCAATTCAGCTGCAGTTGCAAGAAGTCAAGGTCACCTAGCAATTACTGTGTAACTGTAAAAGAAAAGACAAAAGTGGCATTAAATCCATCCCCTACTGTACCTGTAAGGGTGTTGAAGTATTGACCTCCTGGGTTCACCTCAAGAGCGTAGGGACACCACACCTCTGGGAGCCAGTGGCAGGGAGTCACTGCGCTGTAGCTGTCTGAGATGTGTAGACCCTATACCTCTCTGCCTCCCTGTATGGGACAGATGGACAGAGAAACATTTTTAAGGAGCCCCATGATCATTAAAAACAAAAAGGCATGTCATATGTCTCCGGCATGCTGTTTGGCGCTCCGGGATTGGCTCCTGCGCCGCTGATCGACCGACCAATAGGGGTCCTGTAATTAGGAGAGGTGAGCAGCGTAGAGCCGCCTGTTCTTGATGCAGAAAGAGTAAACAGGGTGCCATTTACGTGTAACGTGGTTTGTTTCTTCACATGTTTGGAATTTGGGGTAAATGTTGAGAGGTGGCAATAGCCACTGCTTGTTGTGAAATGTATATATCCCACACTGTGGGTGTGGACTTTAAACTGTAAGCTATTCAATTCCACAAAGCAATTTACTTGGTATTACCTGTGGCCGTGGCTATTTCATAGCTGTTTTAACACAATTCATTCAATTCATTCAATTCATTCAATTCATTCAATTCGGCTGTAATGTATTTGGAGTGGTAGATTATGGATCCCACAATGGGAATTACCATTGTTATGATTATATGATTAGGACAGACGTGTATCTGCCTGACGCAGTAAATACATTGATTCACTCTCATCTGCATAAGCACATACTGTTACACCATGGCTAACTGCTTCATCAGATAGACTGACGCCTGTGCACAATGATACGAGATGCATGTGTTGTTTTCCTACTCGTTCTGTTCTTTTATTTTCTCACATCCAGTACTATATACTGCAGGGGTCTTCAACAGGGGGTCTGGGACCCCTAGGGGGTCTGCGTGCATTGATCAGACACACCGCCTTCTATATAAGCCCATTCAACCCATTACTTATCTTCATTTTAAATCAATGTCTAAGGTTAGAAAATGAAAAACTAAAATAAATACAATTACAAAAATACAATACAATAATACAATTAATAAAAAAAAAAAAAAAAGGAAATGACTGTCCCCTCATACCTTTGTACTTTGACTTTAGTAAAATGTTGTATACTGGACTTTTATCTGTAACAATGTATTTCTATATATGGTATTGCTTTTAATTAAATTAAAGTAGTGACGATAGGTAATAATCAGAATGCATACCCAAAAAAGGTGTAGGTCAATGGTAAAAAAAACTATATGGGATACAAAAATGAAGACTGCACACTTATTCTCTCCCAATATCTATTGGGCTTAAGATGTTAATAATTCACGTTTTGGCCTTTTTGCCTCGACAGGATGTGACTAGCCTCGCGTACACATCCAATACAATGTTTTCTTTTCTTTTTTTGTATCCCATGTTGTCCTCTACAATCTAAAGTGATTGACGTCCTTATCTTTAGCACCTCTATACCTACCATCACTCATACAGTACAGTCTGTATTTTTAAACCCGGTACGCTCGTCACTACCTTTACTCTCTTGTCGTCATTTCAGAGCTAACAGCTGCACTTCATTACTGTACTTCAGTGCTGCTGCTCCAACATTTTATCCAGCGGTTAGATGCACTTTTGGTATGCATCTTTTTCTAACATGCATTGGAACAATGTCGTGTTACTGCTCTATATGTAAATTGTCTCGAGAAAATGTGTGATTTGACACTGTAATAAAATTGAATAGAATTTAAATGAAATGCATTCAAAGTGGATGTTATGCATCATTATGAGTGAGGAGCATCAAGCCCTACCCATTTTATCATTTCATAAATATAGATAAACATCACTGAGAAAAGAAGCATTGATTTTTCTCCATTCCCAAAAAGAGTACTTTTTCTGAAAACATTTGGGTTTCCATCCCACTGCCTTATTATACGGAGGTAGGCAGCTGCAGTCATCAGGGAGGCAGGCCTCATGGAGGCCCCTAATGAAGGCAGCTGTCGTTAATGCTGTATAAGGTAGGGTCGTTAGCTCTATGCTGCCAGCTCCACTGTTGTGTACACAGGGTCCTTGAGCCTATGTGCCACGTTGCTCCCTCGGGCTGAGCTAGTGGAGTATACTTTAGCCAGCTAACAAGCTAAAAGCAAATATACAACTATACAAAAAGTTTTTTTTTTTTTTACTACATGAATACTTTGTGCGCACTCATTTCCCAATACAAAGACAAATGTTATATTGTGTGCAGTGTGTGTGTGTGTGTGTGTGTGTGTGTGTGTGTGTGTGTGTGTGTGTGTGTGTGTGTGTGTGTGTGTGTGTGTGTGTGGGTGGGTGGGTGGGTGGGTGGGTGTGTGTGTGTATACATACAGTTTGTGTTAGGCTCTATATAAATCGTTTCTGTCTGGCAGGAACCAGCTAACTCCATTTTTCCGCTTTTGCATTATTTTCCATAAATCAGTGCTATTGAACACCCTTTACGTTAAGCTTGGAAGTCCATTCAGCTGTTCGTATCAATGATGAATAAAACCTCCTAACTCCATTTTTGTTTTGTTTTTTTTCATTACCTGAAAAATGAACATGTTGGAGTTAGCTGGTTGCTGTCGGGCAGAAACCTCTCCATATTTTAACTTTTTGTGTTTTCCCTACTTCATCATCGTAATACAGCATCACACAAAAGCATCAAAAGTAGCAGATCCACAAGCTTGGGGCAAAGCAACGTGGCGCGTTTTGAGCTTGTAGATCTGCTTCTTTTACTATTTTTTTAATTTGAATCCTGAAAAGTAACAGTTTTGGACATATGAGGTTTCCACCCGACAGAGACGATACATAAAAGTTAAAGTTGTCTGTGTCCAGATTATGCCAAATATGGAGAGCCCCAACGTCATCAATGTTAGACATTCCAGACGTCATTCCAATCAGCGTTGTTATACAAAACTGACCTCAGCGCTAGTTGGCATTGTAAGGCAACGGTTACTGTTGTGTTTGGCATCAGACCAGAGCTCGATCAGCAAGAGAGAGAGAGACTGAGGGAGAGAGGGACAGGGGAAGGGAGGGAGGGAAAGGAAGAGAGGGAGAGAAGTTATGTGTGACGTCAGACCAGATCTCGATCAGCACAGAGTGATAGGGAGAGTGAGAGGGGGAGGGAGGGAGGGTATGGAGAAAGAGAGAGCCTATTTTACCACGCAATGCTGGGTACCAAAACCTGAACATGATGACCGATGAAATTATACGTTGTACAACGCTGTATACCTTATATTTTCCAATCCAGTGCTATGTTTTGATATCCCCATATTCGAAAGAAATCAAATAGGCAATGATAATTTCATCAACAAAACCAACAACCCAACTATTTTCCTTCTGTATTGTACTCCAACATGACATGTGGTTCACTGACAACTTAGCCTCAACCACCATCCCTGCAATTTACACATTTCAGAATTGCTGGGCCTGTCAATGGAGAAGACAAATGCCTCTCTTCTTCATGTTGACAATTGACATTTGTTTTGCTGCTGGTCAAACACAACAGTAGAGATGTGGGGAAAAGGGACACGCCTGGTAATGTCTAGGCATGGAAAATCCATGCCAAATTTCTGTTAAGAACACATAAAGCGGTTCATGCTACTTGTGAAAGAATAGCTCATTAAAAAAACAGATGCTTGTAAAAAAATGATGATGCCTGACAACTGCTTTTATGTAAGGACTTTCTTAACCATGGTCTATCGCTGGTCCTCTTAAGTTGTACTTCACACAAAGTGCATGAAGACAAGAGGAGTAATAATGCATGTCAGTGTTATCAAGCAAGAGAGGAGAATCAAAGATAGTTCAGGTTTAATTTGTAACAAAACAGAGAATGTTTACCAAAGAAACCAAAAAGTGTAAAGGGAATATGTGAAGGGCATACTCTCCCTCAAACAGAATTTACATATTTCCTATGATCTGGGACAGCTCAGTCAATAGTTATGGGAATTAGAACATTTCTCTCAAAGGCTAGATGACTGCCAAAATTTTCATCTGTATTATCGTCAAAATGGAGTTGCATTGATAATGACTTGGATTTTAAGTTGGATATTGTAACAAGCAGCACAGAGGAAGGAAAGTTTTCAGGCGATGGCCTATTTAGTACAGCATATATCATTGTGCTGGGCCATTTGCATAAAGTAATTGGTTGTTAAAAGCTAAAATACAATTACACAAAGTCTCTTTTTTATTGCAATGTAGCTGTGTGTGTGATGTGTGTGTGTGTGTGTGTGTGTGTGTGTGTGTGTGTGTGTGTGTGTGTGTGTGTGTGTGTGTGTGTGTGTGTGTGTGTGTGTGTGTGTGTGTGTGTGTGTGTGTGTGTGTGTGTGTGCGCGTGTGCGCGCGTGCGTGTGTATTTCCTTTGTAAATCCTTTCCCCAGTCACCCTCCCCACTTCAACAGATTCTCTCGTGTCTAGCTTTGGGTGTGATATGTTTGTTCAGCAACTGGGGTCTCCCTGTCTCTCCAGCTCTTTAATTAACAGAATTTTCAGGTCGGGATACCAGTTTAATCAGGAGAGAGAAATCATACAGGATACAGGATAAACAAGTTAAATTGGAAGTGATGACACAAATAAATGAGCAGACAAAGTTGGAACTGGAACACTATAAAATTGAAGCTGATAAAGTGATACTCTCTCCTGATTGGATTGGGTGAAATTGGCAACCCAACTGGAAATGTATTTTCTGTTCATTAAAGAGCTGGAGACGGGGAGACCCCTGTTACCAAACAAACACTCTATCAATGACTACTATGAGAAAATAGAGCTTTAAGGTTTCACTCACGCACGCACGCACGCACACACAAAAATACCTGTTAATTTATCAACCTCAATTGTTTGTTTTTGTCATGAGCACAACCAGTTTCACTCTAAACACTGATCAATCACTATATGTGTGCGTTTATTTGTCATTGCTGCATCACATCTGCATTTTACCACTAAACTCGCTCACAGAGGGAATTTATTATGTTTTTCTTTTTCTGTAATCTGTCATCTGTCATATAGCACATACAGCATCTGCAAGTGCTATCACTATATTGTATCGCAATATACATACTGTATCGCCTCTGTCGGGTGGAAACTCTGTACTGTATGTCCAAAACCGTTACTTTTCAGGAGATGGAAACGAGAGCCTGTGTTCCAATGGATCCAATGTAAATATTATTCAGTCACAAATTCTAATTTTCATCACTTCAACTTTAACTTTCAACAATTTCAAAAATGGCATTTCTGCAAGCTCTCAACCCGTCGCATCGTGACTCGTTGTGAGCTTGTAGATCGGCTATGTTAGCTACTTTTTTATGACACTTTAATATGATAAAGTAGGGCATTGATTTACAAAAAAAAACATAAAAAGTTGAAATATGGAGATAGGTTTCTACCCGACAGCAATGATATAATACCATACACTTAAGGCTTAACTCACAGAGGGAATTATTATTTTAATTTTTATGTCATCACCTATAGCACATCTACAAAACACAAGTGATAAGTGTTCAATGTATCAATATACATCATCTGTATATACAATGTCAAGGGACACAGGTCAAACATAATTGAACATCAAACTGTACATACGCATTTGACTATTACATGTGTAATTACAAATATTGAAGAGTGATTCTTGCAGACCGCGATTCATCACATGCCATCTGCAGTATGTCTAAGGGCGACAGTATATGTTGGAGGCTCTCCCATCATATGCATACATATATAATTATGTTTGAAAGGGGCGCACCTCTAACAGGTGTTCTTCAACGCCAAGAAACCTACAATCCAGCATGGAGGTGGTTGAAGTCATGTACACCGTAGGTGCTCATAATTTTAGCATAGTGCATATGGAGGAATTCTTGGGATCTGAAGAATGTCAAAACATCTGGATCTGCTGGAGACTTTTTTGAGAATGTTTTAAAACCCTGAAACTAGGACACCAATGAAAGGAAATTGTATGTCATTAAGACTGTGAATGGCTAGTTTTGTCTCGCAAAAGAAAAACAAATAGACAGAAAAAGATGTCCATGGAGTCGGGTGAATTCACAGATCATCGCGAAACCCGTGAAGATGTGCTTATCTCTCTCTCTGCCTCACAGGAGGTCATCATCATCGAACAGGTCTTCAAAATCTGCGGATGGTAAATCAAAAAAACATCTGCTATATTAGACAGAAGTTATAATACAGCATGACCACGGTGGTCGTATTTAAAACATTTTTTGCAAGGAAGGCATTTTCTCATAAAGCAGCCTAATAGGTCGGTGGGTTAAAAGGGGGCGAGGGGTGATAAAAGTAAAAGGTCTGGGAACACACTTGCTGCGCTGTCCATGTGTCCTTCCTGTGGGCCTTTACGTTTGTGGGGTCAGAGGCAGAACTGTACCGACATGCTTGGAAAAGAAATGACTTAAAAAGAAGTCTGGCCTGGCCATCTGCACTGCCCTGGACTAGCCGGGTTTGCATAATGTATGAACTATTAATAGATCTAAATAAAGGTCTCATGCACATAAAAGTAAAGGTATCATGCACATTATATCACCAGTAAAGTGGCCATATAAATAGACTTAAATACTGGCCTGGCCTTCTGCACTTGTACTGGTCTGGTAAGCATAAGGTATGAACCATTTGTAATGAACATTACAACATAACCAACAAATGGTTAAACATTAAGAATACTGATAAATATGGATAGACTGAATATAAAGTGCACACACTGAAGAGTGTGCACCCTGAAACCTGAGCACAGGTCTGCAAAAAAAGATGTCATCAGTCAGAGGGAACATGGAAACCACTACTCACAACAAGAGAAAAACAATATTTTGAGCCAAATTAAAGACCAAAAACATTGCCTACATGACTGGAATTTGAGGATGACACAACAGCGTGTGACATGTTCCAAGGTTTTATTGGGTGATACGCTGCAGGGACCTTTTTATATTTTTAAGAGCCTCTTTAGTAGACATTCTTGTAAGTTCTATTTCACCTTTTCTTCTCACGGGGTAGGGGCAAGGCTAAATGTTCAGTCATATTGAACGCAAGTGTTAAATTCTCAAGTTGATGGCTTTAGGAACCTTAGTAACACTTTTAACAAAAGATGAGCCCTTTTTTTCTTATCTTATTTTTCATTATTGTTAGCTAACGACTTATTTTGTATCTCTCTACTCTTTCCTGTGTTTTATGCCTACTGAGGTGCGACACCTGAATTTCTCTCAGGATGAATACAGGTCTGTTTGTCTGACTACATCACTTTCAAGGTCTGTCTGTCTGTCTGTCTGTCTGTCTGTCTGTATGTCTGTCAATTCAGTATTAATCTATGTATCATTGCACAACATGCATCTTTTTATCATACAAAAACAGACCCTGCCTACTTTTGAAATGGCCTTATACAAGGCAGATCCTGCCTGCAGTGCAGAGGAGGTCCACATTGAACCTGTGAGGCGTAAGCTGAGAAGTCGCTACCGTTTGATGTAGCTTCGCCCCAGGACAAAGATCACACTTAATTATAAAACTCAGTTAGTAGAGGGAAAAGAAAAAAAGAGGGGGTAGGGGCAGTTGGGGAAAAGAGAGATGTGGGACTAGTAAAGTTATTTCCTGCTGTTACTGAGCCCACAGTGTTTAGACACCCAGGAGTGAAAAGAAGGTATGTGCTAATAGATTCAATCTGACTTGACTGACAACTTCTCATTTAATATGTTCAAAATATGTTCAAAATTCATAATCACTTCCAGTGGCTTATGTCTGAAATCTAATTCATCTTTACATTTGCACCATCAGTATAAGTGCAGTGGTTCTCAAAGTGGGGTCCAGGCATCCCAGGGGTCCTTAGGGGGTCCCCAGCTAAATTGGTTGATATACAGTAGCATCAAAAAGCAGTTAGAAAGTAACCACTTTAACCCTATAAACATCAGCTATTTGAAAATGGCCGATCTACAATCTCAGCTCACAACGGGTCACATCTGCTATCGTTTTTTAAATATATTTTTAAACATTTTAACAACAAAAATCTTGTATGGGGTCCCTGGCACACAGTGTTTTTGTATGGGGGTCGCAGCCAAATACAGATTAATTTGGGGGTGCTTCACATGAAAAAGTTTAAGAACCAATGCACTAGTGCATTACTTGGTGAGTCTGAGTCACTATGCAGGTAAGGCTAGAAGCTACTATAATAAAATAAAAAAGTAACATTACTGAGGACATAAATTGAGACCTCAATGTTTTAATTTGAGTTTGTTAGTTGATTAAAAAAAAGTTCATAGCAAGCTACAGCTTCAGGATGACATTTTTTTTTTTTTTACCATTGAAGAAGTCCAAATGAACAGCTTTTTCATTTGCAGCCAAGTCCATCAGCAGTCCTGTGCTTCCCCCCGCCTGCCAGAACACAAAAATGCAATGCAGAAGAAAGAATAAAGTTAAACTAGTCATCTAGATAAGATAAGATAAGCCTTTATTGATCCCCTGAGGTTCATTCAAGTTCCATTGCAGCAACTAGCCTTGGACAAGACAGACAGACAGACAGACAGACCTTACAGCACTTACAGCAGTAACACTGGAGAGGTACAGGTAAGAGTAAAAATATATATATATATATATATATATATATATATATATATATATATATATATATATATAGCTTAGATTCTGGAACCAAATATCTGCACTGGGTCTCTGAATGAGTTAACATTATGTACAGTCTATCAATAAATATAAATGTACGATCAACATTGAATATATGAATAAATAATTAATTAATGACTATATGCATGAATAATACAGTCTATCAACAGATAAAAAGAGATACAGAACAGATAGATACAACTAGCCAAGCAACTACTTCTAATAGTGTGTACACTCTAATTAAGTCCTAGAATGGCTGTGAATCACAGTGATGTTACTTGTCATGTATTCCATTTACAAAGATCACCCCTATGTCCTCCTATGTCGGTGCAAAGCAAAGCAAAGCAAAGTTTGTTGTTTACCCAGGGTGTCGGACTAAGCACGAAGCTTGTTTCCAGCCGGACCCTGCATGGAAGCCTTGCTCAAGGGCTATTCAGTCCAGCAGTCCAGAAAGTACTGCTGCATGGACAGATATGAAATCTTACTTTGGGGAGCAGTGGTGGAAAAAGTACTCACATTTATTTGAAATTATTTTTCCAAATAATTGTAGTGTAGTAAAAAAGTACAATATTTCCCTCAGAGATGTAGTGGAGTAAAAGTAAAAGCAATGAAAATTGGAAATACTCCAGTAAAGTAAAAAAAATACCTCAAAAGTGTACTTAAGTACAGTACTTGAGTACATGTACTTAGTTACTTTACACCACTGCAGATATGAAAACCTCCTTTGGGGAGCATAGTGGGGCACTCAATGACAGGTGCGTCAATTGCAATTGATGTGGGTAAGTAATCACACCTGTGTGCCCCAGGTGTGACATGCCGCCCATACGTGAAGTTTATGTTTTATGTTCAGAAACCAGAATCAGTTCAGCAATGACTTCTGGATCCAACAGGTAGGTGAATGTTGTCTGCCTGTGTGTTTCTCGTGGAAAAGTGGAGATGTTTTAATTAACACACGTTTTCTGCCACAATTTTAACTTTCAAATGTATATGAAAGTAGAGGAGAATAGAATAGCTGACTCCGGGTCGCAGCAATTAATTATTGGGTGAGTAGTGTAACAACACACGCAGCCAGCGCCACATGTAATGATGACGCAGCGATGACTCGCCGACACAGGAGGGCAGTGTAGCCCTGAAACATGACTGTCATAATCATGACAGTCATGGATGAACTTCAGCTGGTGTTTGCACTTTCTCCCTTTTTGGCCCGTACATCTACATACACGTTCAGATTTCAAATATAAAGTGCTTACCTCATGGCCAGGGATATCACAATTCTGTTCGGCCCCGCATACGTATCCATATCTATCGTATTGGTCAATAAAAAGCATTTTAATCGGATCCATTTTCTCCTTTTTCCTCCATATGCTTTCAACTACGCGACCCCTATCACTTGGGAGGTGTACTGCACTCTAATACGCTATGAGAAAATGGCCACCGATCGGATTCAAGTGCTTTTCATTGAACAATACGGAATATACGGGTACTTCTGAGGGCCCGAACATAATTGTAACATTCGTGGCCATGGGGTAAGCACTTTATATTTGGAATCTGAACGTTTATGTAGATGTAAATGGAGAAAGTGCAAACACCAGGTTGAAGTTCATCCATGACGGTCGTGACAGACGACCGTCGTGTGATCCATAGCTAGTCTATTATGGAACACATAAAATGCATGTATTATTATCACAGCCACTAACAGCTAACTAACTCTAATTACACATAGGCCTACGTATCATTTTGACACAGCTGACGTGGCCATCAAGTCTGTTTAAAGAATACTGTGTTTAATAATGTTTGCCAACAACACTTGGTCAGACACAGATTAACTATAAACAACTAACTAACCTCGTCCAGATCCACATAAGGTCCTGCTCCTTCAGGGAACATTTCATCAACTGCTGGCTTCATCATACCGGTCGAGTTGGACTGATCCTTTAGTGGCATAGATTAATAAAATGTATATGTCGTTCACTTGTTATCACTGAAGCAGAAACACTTCAATGTGCTGCTGGCAAAACACAGCTACTGTACCATAGATCTATTGTACGCAAGAGAACCCAACAGTGTTGCCACATTTTGTGAGAGAAATAAGCAACCAGGTCTAAGAAAATAAGCCCAAAAGAAGCAATTTAGGCCACATGAGCGCTTTAAACCTATGCATCAGCCATTTGAAAATAATAGCGCATTTGCTATTTTCAAAAAAACTTAGAACAAAATGTGGAATATTTTTTTGAAACATTCTAACAACATATGCGCTCCACTGACCCTGGGCACAAAACATTTATGAAAATATTTGAGAACCACTGGTTTATTTTTGGGGAAGAAAGCCTAAATAAGCATGTACACTTTGAAACAAGCCCTAAAAACCGCAACCTGCAACTACCAATATATTTACCAGCAACTTTACAGAAAAAGAAGCCAAAAGTCGCTTATAATAAGCCGACATGGCAACACAAGAACCAAAACGTTTAATCCGGTCCTGCATGAAAACAATTCCGGTAAGAAATTGAAGTTAAGGTGTAGAGTTCCACTTGCGGTGCGTGCTGCTGATGAGAGAGATTTTTCTGTTTTATTTTATATTATACTTTTAGTAATGTTTTTGACAGTGGTGGAATTACTCAGATAGTTTACATAATGTCTTAAATAAAAGAAGCAAGTAAGAGTCATGTCAACTCATTTCAAATCCCTAACCCAAAAAAAAGAAAGTAAAATACAAAAAATATTAATATTCTTATATCAAAAGGATGTATTTTCTTCCTGTAATACAAAATATGAATGTGTGATACATAGGGTTGAACAATTTCAACAAGTAGCCTAATATTATGACATCCACTGTATAGGAAAGTATTTATTATCAAAGTAAGTAAAAGTATACTCATTATGTACAATCATTATTTAGGCTACTGAAAAAATAAATATATATAGAGTATATTACAGAAATATAATTATTGAAGCATTAATATGTTCTGCTTTGTTTATATGTTGTTTGTTTTTTGTGGGGAAAATTGTGTGTGTGTGTGTGTGTGTGTGTGTGTGTGTGTGTGTGTGTGTGTGTGTGTGTGTGTGTGTGTGTGTGTGTGTGTGTGTGTGTGTGTGTGTGTGTGTGTGTGTTTGTATGGATACATACAGTAGAATAGATAGATTAAAATAAATGTGAAACAATTATATCATATAGATTTGAATAGACTGATATATAATAATTATAACTTCGCTGATTTATATTTTCTGAATCCACAAAGTGACTATATTTCCCTCTGAAATGTAGTAAAGTAAGAGTGTAAAGTAGCAGAAAAGGGTTTTACTCAAGTACCTCAACATTGTACTCAAGTAAAGTACTTCAGTACTTTGGAATATATGAGCATCTTCTAAAATTCTGAGTATTAATTAAATTCTAAAGTGATAGTATGAGCCTCGGTGGCAAGTGGACAAAAAAAGACTATTCCAGAAGCAACGGCTGAAGGAGTGCAGACAAGTCAATTATGAAGTTCAAGGCTCTGCAACATTTCCAAATGATGTAAGCTCTGACATTTTTATAACAAGTTGCATTTATGCAGTGCCAGTGGTGGAAAAAGTATTCAAATGTTTTACTTAAGTAAAAGTATCGATACTGCAATGTAGAAATACTCTTTTACAAGTAACAGGGTTACCACTCATCTCACTGAAAATAGCAGAACCACAAGCTCACAAAGCTTGTAGATCGGCTATTTTCAAATGGCCGAAATGTGTACAGGGCTGAAGTGGGTAATATATGTTTTGTAATAATAAATCTACAAAGTAACTAGTAACTAAAGTTTCCAAATAATTGTAGTGGAGTAAAAGTGAAATATTTGCCTCTGAGGTAGAGTGGAAGTAAAAGTAATGAAAATTGGAAATACTCCAGTAAAGTAAAAAAAAATACCTCAAAATAGTAAGTAAACCTACTTAAGTACAGTACTTAAGTAAATGTACTTACTTTACACCACAGTACCATCAGAGGAGATGGCTGCCCTGCACTGGGGTGGCAAAAACTGTTAAACAACTATTCACTTCTTTTCAAGTCCATGGCATGGACTCCATGCTTTTTCTGGCCATGGGCTGAATTTTTCTAAGCTCATATTTTCTTGTGATCAGGAAATATATTACAAATGTATGATGGGGCTGAGTCACCCTTTAAAATGGTTTGTAGTAGTAGGCCATACAGTATGTACAGTAGGCCTCTATAGTAAAATAGCTTGTTCACAAACCCTGGTTTGTTTTGAGGTTTGCTCAGCAGTGAAAGTGACCAGTATTTAAATGAATTAAGCTCACATGGTATGGATTTTGCTGATTTTATTTATCCTAATACGGGGCAGTGTATTTTCAATTTGAGACAAATTACACAACCCTAATATGATTACATATACTGTAACTTTATCTGTAATATTGACTGCTGTTATAATGAAAAAATAAGGCTTTAATAACTAAGACAAGACTGTACAGAATATTCCTAAAGTCATAATTATGTGAATATTAGTCAGTTAGTCAATAATTCAAAAACATGACAGAAAGGATTTCCCCAAATATTCCCTGTCAACAACGCCATCTTGTGTCGTCTTTCCAGTGCTGCCCTTCGCTCACAGAGCTCTGTCACAGCCTTCTGTCACAGCCTTGCTGCTTGCTGGCGACCATTCTGCTCACGTCAATGTTGTTGTTGGTGAATACTTCTTTAGCTTTCTCGACGGCGGCACCCGGCAGGGTTCGTGTTCGGCTCAGGATCCACGCAAAGTCGACGTGGAAAAGCCTCAAGACATCTGTGCAGGAGTACACCAGGGCTGTGTTGAC
This sequence comes from Gymnoscopelus microlampas, assembly GCF_963454915.1. Lineage (NCBI taxonomy): Eukaryota > Metazoa > Chordata > Actinopteri > Myctophiformes > Myctophidae > Gymnoscopelus > Gymnoscopelus microlampas. The sequence goes on along the minus strand of NC_139942.1, from coordinate 24,018,064 downwards.
ATAGTCTGTAGCCAGGATCCAGTAGGGTGAGTAGGGTAGCACTGTTTGATACACATGTAAACAAAGGTGAACATATAGGATACAGATTTGTGAACACACACACACACACACACACACACACACACACACACACACACACACACACACACACACACATACACAAGGTGCATCACATGATCCTGATCAAAAAGCACATCACATGAAGATGAAGTCCTTCATGGTTTGCATCATGTAAAGCCTGATTTATTTATCTGTACGAGTCCGACAATGTCAAAATGTAGGCATACGTCATGCTCACCATAGGAATAGCTGATTCCCAGCTTGGCAGGATTCTTCAGGTCCTCTGTTACTCCAATGCCTTCAATTCGTCTACACTCTCCCTTTCTGTCATATTGCATATTAAAATTCAGTTTCAAAGAAGTGGACAATATGGGCTAAGCCATACATAATTGAACAAAAGTGATTATGGTATTGTACTCACAATATTTCAGAGCTGACCACTCGAATGGTGCTATCTGCCTTCATGGTGAAATTGGTCTCAATGCACCTTCCCTTCTCAAACTGGGCCGGCAGTTTGGCAACTTCAAACCATCTCCCCATAAACTACGAGAGCAATACACAAGCATTCAGAGAATATAATTATGCTTTAAACTGCGAATAGGCCTCCTATCAACTCCACACCTGCATTACCATTGATAATCAATGTAATGCAATCTTCCATTTAACCATTAAACAATTAATATTATAATAACAAACCAAAACAATCTACAAATGATCTGAATGGTTTGATTGTGTTTATATGCATTGTGTTAATATGCATTTCTAAGTTACAAGCCTTCATTGGAAGAATGTTTGTTGATCATTAAAAGTTGTTTTCAACATATTGTGGGTTTGCAATTATGATTCAAGTTGGAAAAGGTTTCATCCACAAAATGAATCAACTTAATGACTGTCTGCCCAGCATTGGTATATGAGGGTAATATATTCTATATCTAAATCAGGTGGTACCTGTTTTATGTTGAAGGTAGCTTGGACAGATGGCTCTGGGCATGGGCCCCAGTGTGGCACCTGGGCACGGATGAGGGGGAGGAGTAGTGGAAGTAATAGAGCAAATGATGGACTCATGGTCACAGGGCCTTGGTCTGCTGGAAAGGATTAGAACCCACGGGTTACAAAACTATCACCAAACAGTAAAGCTAAACAGTTTTCAGCTGCAATAAGTGAAAATGTGACACTTTTGTCGCCGAAGAATGATTTATACTTAGTCGTACAACGTAGTATAAGTCATTCTTCACATTGTGTCACATTTTCACTTATTGCAGAAAATAAGTATTTTTTGTTGAGCGAAACATCACAATACACTGTTGTAATGTACAACACAAATCAGGCCTGAGCTAAACAAGCAGGGACATTGTAAGTTCCAGTTGGTCTTGGTAACTACCCAAAACATTTACCAGTGAGAATTGCAGGAAAATAGGGCATGGTTAGGTATTTATGTTTGTGGAAGAAGTAGGAACTGGAGATTATGAAAGATGATGTGCCATCCTTACTACCCAATAGATAGAATAGACCAAATAAAGAAGAGTGTAAAAACAGAGTGGCAGTTCTATTGGCTTTCAAGAAGAGATGTTACAAAGTACATGTACTGTATGCAGCAAGACATTCACACAGTGCCTTGGCTAATAAGTGAAACAAATAATCAGAATCAGAAAGACTTTATTCTATTGTCACACCTTAAAAAATACTTTACAGTAAAAGAAGGGTGAAATTAATTTGCCAGGGCTCCTCAGACTTGCAGTTCCTTAATAAAAACAGAATACAACTATATATAAAAACATCAGCACATAAAAAGCTGAAGTGTTAAAATAAAAGGTACTTCAATTTAAAAATAATTTCATATTATTCACTAAAACATCACCTTTAGTGTATGTCAGAATGTTATTTATTCAAAAGTCTTATCGCTTGGTAAATGGAAGTTCTTTGTGTTCTTTCTGTCTTGCCCACAAGGCTTTGGTATTTTGTCCCGTTTCGATGGAACCGCGACTCTACAAACCTTCCATAGTTCGGGTGATATGGGTCCTCACTAACACGCTATCAGTTTTGACGAATAAATCTTTCCTGATGATATCCAGTCATTGAACCATTTTGAAATAAATCTCTACAATACTTTACATCAACAAAAATCACATCTTACCGCTGTGGAGTGATGGTAAAGATATGTTGTGTATTCCTTGGAGAAGCACTTGACTATTTACCAGAGTAGTTCTCTCTGTGAGGTTTTGCAACACAGAACCTTGTGTCATCAATTGCTGCCTTTGTATAGAGCTGGCTGCTGGCCTTATTTAGGACATGAAGTAAGGCATTAGCAAATTGGAGTCATGGGCCACATACCAGTAGAAATGTTATAAAACAAACTAAAAAGTCCCTTCCCTTAGATGCATAGCCCTTTCGACTTCTGATGTGTTGGCTGGGGCATGTTTGATATTTTCTTTTTAGAGAGTTTGTTAAAATATTATCTTTAGACAAACATTTTCTGGAACTGTTATTAAAAACAGTTCCAGAAAATGTTTATCTACAGACATAAAGGTATTCATAACCCTGATTGAAAGTTAATGTTTAGAGCCAAGATGTGTTGGATTGTCTCTGGTGAAAAATATAGGTCCTGTACAACTCCCTGCTCCGTTTAGAAAGTTACAAAATAACACACATTTTAAGATTGACCACTTTTTCATTGCTATTAAATATTGACAGCAATGGTCATTCCACCTCCAATACACATATTATAATGTCATGCTGTATTGCAGAGTGCTGTGGAGGAATCTGTTCACTACTAGGGGCACTGGTTCTCAATGTTTATCTGGGGGACCCCTAGAGGTCATTGAGGGGGTTCCAGGGGGTCCCCAGCTAAATGATTGATTTAGGAACCAAATGCACGGTTCTGTAACTCCATACACATGTACAAAAGGAAATATGTGGACTTAATGCGTATATGTGTAATGCATATTAAACTGGGGCTCCCTAGACAAAAGTGAAATGGTGCCAACACCCTCATTGGCTATTGTCCAGGGGAGCTTATTCATATTCATATTAAATTAAGTCAAGTGCTAAAGGAAAAGGCAACTTTTTGCCCATGGCCAAGTTGATGCGGGTGTAAATTATATAAGCTATGATATGTAGGGTGTGAAAAGTGTGGGCAAAGCACTTATTAGTGTTTAAATCGTAACCCGAGAAGTATCTGGCCTCAAGCTTTGCTCAGTCTGATCAGACAGTCTGTTGAAGAATGTCTACATTGCCTACAGTGTTGCTGCTGTAACAGCTGTATTGAAAGTGCATTTGACAAACACCTTGAACTTTGAACTTCACAGTAATGTTATACAGTAGTATTAATAATACACACACACACACACACACACACACACACACACACACACACACACACACACACACACACACACACACACACACACACACACACACACACACACACACACACACACACACACATACTGTACAAAGAGACCCATGTAAAAATGTATACACACAAAATGAGCAGCCTTCTGTCAATCACAACAAAGTCTGCTCAAATATTTCCCTTTTGAAAGACCACAGGCAGACCTAAATGTCCGGATTATTACTGTAAGTCTTGACTGAGTATTGATGAAAGCGTTTGTATTTCTGGCGTTTTGGAAATAGATACTGTAACACTACAAATAGTGGTTATCAATTACCATCAATCAACGTTGAGTTATACATCAAAAGGCCCTGTTTCCAGCGAAAATGTTCACTTTTTGTATGGTATACCTGGCAAAGCCTTATTGAAGAGAAGGCACAAGCTACATGTACTGTAAATCCTTTGAAGGTCCTGGATTTTACTAGTCAGTATAGAGAGATGCTCTGAGAAAAAAGGAAAACGGCACCTGAGATCCTGAAAACATTTATTAAATGTATTAATAATAATGAATTACATAAAACTGCTGATGTTTAATCAGATAAAAGTTTTCACACAGAAGCAGAGATGGACATTTTGAATGAGATCCTGACAATGCTATATGACAAGCAGAGTGCTTATCACATGCTAGTACAAACAGCCTTTAATCTAGACTGCTGCTACCTGTGTACACACAGGGGTCATGGAGGTCAACGGTCAAGCATAGGTTAAGACATGTGAACATGTGTGGATATGTTATGTTGGTGTTTATGAACACATCGCTTGGGAATATTGCCTGCTGGTGAGGGAATGCAGTGATATAATAAGCATGACATTACTGTGACCTAAAGATTGGTTCTTTGAGAGCTTTTTCCAGCAATTATGAAAATGAATTACAGCTGGAGTGAATTTGAATAAAGAATACAATCTGATTATCCAAACAATGATATAATTTTAATGGATATATTGTATATTGCCTTTGGTTTATGCCCCTGTATTTCAATTGTATTTCTGACCATTTGTCTTTGTGAATGACCCTGTCTGTAACCGGGTGGAGGGGCTCAAAAGGTTAGTTGTGAACAGCTGTACTATATGCATTGTTGAAGATTTGTTGTTGTGTTTTGAATGTGGGAAAAGGTCTTTATACTTACGTCAGTAAATCATTTTAGATTTATATCGGCTTATTGTTTCTGTAAGTACTATACACTGTGATAATTAACATATTACCACATTTGACAACTGATTATGTTGCTTCGTATTGGCTGCGGTTGACCTGCTCTTGAAAATTACTGAGATTGTTGAGTATTTGGTTAAGAAAACAAAACAAGGAGGACTTTCTACAAAAACAATTTCCAAACTTTCCAAACCAGCCCAATCACTCTGCAATTGACTGTATCTACAAAGGGCTTAATTTCATCTATATATAACCAATTAAATTCATTGAACCCAGAAACTCTTAACCGTCTTAAGACAGCCTGGGAGCAAGACCTAGGGGTGACACAACATGGGAGACTGCTCAGACACTCCTCAGAGCAGAAATTGAGAAGCTCCTCAATCTGTGCTAGATAAATACAAGATTATTCATTGTGTTCACTACACTATTGCAGGCTAGCAAGGATATTTCCAGATATTAGTGATGTGTGTAACCGATGCAGACAACCTTCTGCTGATTTGTCACATTATGTTTTGGTCATGCCCTCGGTTGCTGGATTTCTGGACAGACATATTCACATCCTATTCCGACATATCAGGGTTAGCTATCCCACCCAACCCTCTAACGGCCCTGTTTGGTGTTCTCCCTGGGACTAACATCCCTCTACACCTGAGAATAATAAAGAGAATAATCTCTTTTACCTCTCTTTTAGCAAGACGTCTCATACTCCGCAAATGGAAACAAGTTAATCCACCTACTCATAATGGATGGATAAAGGACGTACTATTCTATCTCAACCTTAAAAAGATTAGATTTTCACTCAAAGGTTCTTTGAGAATTTACAAGCAAACATGGATGCCTTTTGTGGACTATATGTAAAGACCTTGACAATGGCTCCAGAGGAGAGCGATAATTGAATGGTCAATACATGGGCTTACATTGTACAGTACGTGCGAACTGGTGCCTATGCACACACAGGTGTGTTTATTGTATGTAAGAATTTTTGTATGCCATTTGTATAGGTTTGCTTTAATTACCAAAATAGTTCCAATACGAACGTCTACCCATGCCTGCTCAAACATTGTTACTGTTGTTACGGTCATTGCTATCGTTGATATTATTACTATTAACACTATAAGATTTTTATGTAATATCTTTTATTTATTTTCTATTTTTATTATTATTTCCTTCTGTTTTGTCTGCATCTGGGAAGAGTGGGAGGGTGGGAGTGAGAAAGGGTGGACGGGTGGGAAATGAGGGGTATTTATGCGTTCTCACAACCCAATAAACAGATAATTAACAAAGTCAATATACGGTAGTAATTGTGGTCATATTTATCATACATGTTCTATCAATCGATATTTTAGCTTAGCCTGGTAAACCATCCCAGTCGTGTGAATTCACATTATCATGTGTCTACTGCAGACCAGTCTGGCCCCAAGTGCTGGGTGGACGTTTTGCAGAAACTAAAAAGTGGAAGGGATGGTTTACCAGGCTAATTTAACTGGTCTTGAAGTGCTTCAAGTAAAAACCTGTTAAGTCATTTACAGCATTCTTCGGAGAAACTCAATTATCACAAACATTGTTATATTTACTGACAGAGTGAATTCCATCTACTTATAGAATAATGAGGCTTATTCCACACTTTCATCTCAGAGCCATACATAGTCACACAATGAAGAATAAGTGAAACCTATTTTCAACAAATAAAACTAAGTCATCTGAGGTGGAGATGTGGCCGGAGTATTTCCCTCAGTATACCGTTAGTGGTTATCCTTTAACAACGACCCACATGTAGTCAAACTGGCCTGAGAATAGGACATATTGGGAGGTCAAAGGTTATTTGTCAAGCCATCTTCGAAAACAAGAAAATACATACAGATCCATGCCTCCTTCTAACACATGACCCAACAGTTGTCGATCAGTGTAGATCATTGGTTCTCAACATGGGGTCTGGGGACTCCCATGGGTCCTTGAGGGGGTCCCAGCGGTCCCTAGATTAATCATTGATAGTTAGGAACTAAATGGACATTTATGGTTCTGTAACTTGGAGATTGCACTTGGAACCCTTACAGATCCATTTGGTTCCATTAATACCCTTTTAGAGTTAAATACACTGAGGATTTTCCAATGGATTCTTGTGTTTATCATTAATTCTGTTATGTTAACATAACATTACACTACCAACAGATATCTTCAGAATTAAAGGTATTGCAGTGACTTTAAGTATTTGATTGTCCAATATGTATAAATCCGTACCTACTGTATTGTGCAAACCCAATTTAGACAGGTATTGAGAATATGGTGGAAAGAAAGTTTGAAAAACCAATAACATTCCACATACAAATCTTTTATGTTTGTCACAAGCATTGTTAGCTAAACAAAAACTCTCCTGGCTGCTACTATAATCTGATTGATCCAATAACCTTTCATCTGTGGCTGAAAGGTTTGAATAACGTAATAATTTGAACAGGTGCCAACTCTCACACCAACACTCCACTGCTTGCTAAACATATGTCAACAAGGAGGAGGGAAGGGAAGTGATGTAACCTGCAGACCCCCTTGTACTTATATAAAAGTGCACCCAAAACTGTGAACTTCGCTGAAACCAGTTAGTTCTCTTGAACACATACAGGTAAGGGTCCAGCTATCTCTCTTCTTTTTCCGTGTCTGTCAGTGTCACTCTCTCAAGATTAATTTATAGTCCTTTTTTATATTTATATATTTTTGGATAGTACAGTGGAGACTGACAGAAAACAGGGAGAGAGTGATAAGCAGCAAAGGTCGTCAGGCTTGGGAATCGAACCTGTTCTTAACTCATTTTCAAGCTAACAATTAATGGTTACCTTGAAAATAAGTTATTTTCAAGCTAACCAATAATGGATGGCTAACTATTAATGGTTAGCTTGAAGAAGAAGAAAAGTAATTTTCGATGAGCACATATAAATTCAGCCTCACGCCTGTCTTTCCTCAGCAGTAGGACTTAATGAATGATGCTCTGTTGTATTTAGCGTATACACAACTACAAACTTCTGATATTCTCTGCAGGTTCTAGTGAGAAGATGAACGCCATCCAGGTGATTTCTGTGACTCTGCTGTGCGTTGTGGCAGCCAACGCTCAGGTCTACAAGCCTGGCAAATGCCCCAATCCTGCTGTTCAGCAGAACTTTGATCCTACCAGGGTGAATATGGAAATACTATATTATACTGTTTATCTGCCCTTGGTTTTAATGTTTGCTACTATCTGATGTTAAATTTGCAACACATAAAGGAGCAACACATAAGGGTTTCTTTACTAATTCAAATATCCATCCATGAATACCGTAAAATATACTTCTGCCATTTAAAGCTGCAATCTGTAGGTTTCATGTCCTACCCGAGACTCAAACCCCGGTATCCCGCATGGTAGAGTAAGGTTCTACCGTTCTTAAGGGAACCTCCACTTACCCAGGGGAAATACAATATTATGCTGATGAGCTTCAGGCAGTACTACTACTTATCAAGCAATAGATGTCCCGACACTAGGGTCTAAATTTCTCAACCGAAGAGTACCACCTCCAACCACTGCAGGTGACCAGGTGTAGGCCTACTAGATACTATTGTATTAAATACTCTACCAAACAAATACTGTACGTTTTGCAGCTTTAATAATCCCATCTACCAAAACATGCTGTAGCACACGTGAGTGTTTCCTACATGACCTTCTGTGTTGTGTGCTATGCCCCTGCAGTACATCGGTAAGTGGTACGAGATCCAGAAGCTGCCAAACATGTTCCAACGGGGAGAATGTGGCACTGCCCAGTACCATCTGAAGAGCGACGAACTTGTTGGCGTGCTCAACAGTGAGCTGCTGTGAGTACCATCTAGGAAAATATGCTCATAACTTAATTTAACTCTGAGAGTGTAATTTGTACATTTGTACACTCTCTGAGGCATACGACAATGTTTATGCCAAAAATTACGTGACACCATCTGTCATGTTTTCAGTTATTTCTGAAGTTTAAATTACGCTTTAGTCTAATTTACGAAGGCAAGACACATTTATTAGGTTTTATTTGGCTCAAATAAAGCTTGCATAAATTCAAATAATTAGTTGAACAGCTTGACTAAGACTATGTGGTGCGAAATACACTTTCTGGGATATTCTTAACCTCTCATCACTCAAAATACAAAAAACAACCTCAATTTAAAGTAAGTAAATTGAGGTTGTCATGTTCAGCCTCCACAGTGAAAAAGGTCCTGTTTGTAAATCACTCCCAGTAATGTTTCAACCATCATGGTACAATGTGAATAAATAAGAAGTTTTTTTAAAGGAGTCAAAGGACAAAGCAACTTTGTTTTATGGTTGTCTCTCGTTTTTAAAACTCTACCTCTCTCAGTGCTGATGGAACCATTAACTCTGTCATTGGAACTGCCAAGATCATGGACCCATCTGAGCCTGCCAAGCTGGGGGTCTCCTTCTCTGAATGTAAGGACCTCAAATGCGTCACGCACCGCCATCTGTAACACTTTCACTTATCAACAGCTAATTTGCTGTCAAACATTGTCTGTGCAGATAGTGGCAAGTGGAACAATTGTAACCACTTTAACCCCGGTGTCCCTATTTTGGGCATGTCATTATAGGCAAAGATTTTCAAAATGTTTCTAAATCATACAATATTTGTTTTTTAAATCACGTGCACTCATCTCCTCTAGTCCAACCCAGAGGTCCCTACTGGGTGCTTTCCAGCGACTACACCCACGCCCTGGTGTACGGCTGCACTGACTGGGGTGCCTTCCATTCGGAGTACACCTGGATCCTGTACAGAGAGCCCGTTATGCCCGAGGAGACCCTCGAGGAGATGCACAGCATCCTGAATTCATTCGGAGGCAGCGTGGACAAGCTGCTCACCACAGACCACGATGAGGTTTACTGTCGCCCCATGTTCGAGTAAACAAACGCACACATACTCGGAGAGAGAGAGAGAGGAGAGAGAGAGAGAGAGAGACTCACTCCTGATTCAGCCTACAGGCCTCTGAGACACAGAATGACTCGGATTCACGACACAGCCTGCTGCAGAGTGTGTTACATGCCTTATGACTGTGCTGTCCTTGTCCTTGATGAAATCTAGTCGATGCAATAAACCTGTAGAAAATAAGTGCACGTGTCATGGTCTCCTTTATCTAGTCTGAGATTCTGTGGTGTCTACGTCTAATACAATATGCATTAGAAGTTACTATAGACCATAGAACATTTAAGGCATTTACCTGATATTTACCTAAAGCAGTTTAACAGAAAGTAATGCCTTTGATTCTGTATACATTATCGGCAGTTCATTTTTATTTGTTAGAGCGGTGGTTCTCAACCTTTTCAGGGCGTGACTCCCCAAAATAATCATATTTGAACTGGGGACACCCCCCCCCCCCCACCCTGACAAGCACTTGGCATTGTAGGAGTTGAGGCATTACATTTAGCTTGACTCGGTTTCACAGATAAATATTGTGAACGCTGCGAGGCGTTGTAGGTCTGCTATTTTCACAATGTTTGCATCTTTCTTAAATTATTTGACAATTTGGCCAATGTTTGACCACTGACCAGTTTTTATGGTATAGTTTGTTGATTACTTTTGATGCAGTTATGGTCTTTTTTCTTTTCTTTCTTTTATTAAAAAAATCTTAAAAGTCCTTAAATTGTAACTTCACTGTCATCTGGGGTATGTCTTACTTCAAATCTTTGGTATGTCATACTCTAGGAATTACTTTAGCATTTTGGACTCTAAATCGATAGTTAAAGTTAAGACTTGATGATGGCCATGCGTGCGGTATGTCAGTTGATATACAACTAAATAATGGCAGTGATGACAGCAACTCCCTCCTAAGTGACAAACATTTTCTGAAACACTTGAATGAGTCAATGACCAATCACATGTTTTATTTATTGCAATGACAACACATCGGTAATTTAGACCAAGAACAAACTTAACTGGGGGATAAATGCCATGACAACTTGCGGGACAGTTAAGACAAGGCCAAGTAGCACATGTAATATTAAAGATTACATATGAAAAAGGTGATATTTTGACAAAAACACTGGATTTTATTTTAAATGCAACTACAATATGAAATTATCAATGAATTTATGGTCAATTTAAACCTCAACTTAGAAAGAAGCCAGGGATGATTAAACCACTTTAACTCTGGCGTCCCAATTTTGGGAATGTCAGGTGGGGGGAAAAAAAACTTTTAATACATGAGTTACAGCGCTGCACAAAATACACATTCAAATGGCAAAATAACTCCACAATTGGAGAAATGTTAAAATAAATAAGCTAATACAATACTGTAGAAAATAAGTGCACGTGTCATGGTCTCCTTTATCTAGTCTGAGATTCTGTGGTGTCTACGTCTAATACAATATGCATTAGAAGTTACTATAGACCATAGAACATTTAAGGCATTTACCTGATATTTACCTAAAGCAGTTTAACAGAAAGTAATGCCTTTGATTCTGTATACATTATCGGCAGTTCATTTTTATTTGTTAGAGCGGTGGTTCTCAACCTTTTCAGGGCGTGACTCCCCAAAATAATCATATTTGAACTGGGGACACCCCCCCCCCCCACCCTGACAAGCACTTGGCATTGTAGGAGTTGAGGCATTACATTTAGCTTGACTCGGTTTCACAGATAAATATTGTGAACGCTGCGAGGCGTTGTAGGTCTGCTATTTTCACAATGTTTGCATCTTTCTTAAATTATTTGACAATTTGGCCAATGTTTGACCACTGACCAGTTTTTATGGTATAGTTTGTTGATTACTTTTGATGCAGTTATGGTCTTTTTTCTTTTCTTTCTTTTATTAAAAAAATCTTAAAAGTCCTTAAATTGTAACTTCACTGTCATCTGGGGTATGTCTTACTTCAAATCTTTGGTATGTCATACTCTAGGAATTACTTTAGCATTTTGGACTCTAAATCGATAGTTAAAGTTAAGACTTGATGATGGCCATGCGTGCGGTATGTCAGTTGATATACAACTAAATAATGGCAGTGATGACAGCAACTCCCTCCTAAGTGACAAACATTTTCTGAAACACTTGAATGAGTCAATGACCAATCACATGTTTTATTTATTGCAATGACAACACATCGGTAATTTAGACCAAGAACAAACTTAACTGGGGGATAAATGCCATGACAACTTGCGGGACAGTTAAGACAAGGCCAAGTAGCACATGTAATATTAAAGATTACATATGAAAAAGGTGATATTTTGACAAAAACACTGGATTTTATTTTAAATGCAACTACAATATGAAATTATCAATGAATTTATGGTCAATTTAAACCTCAACTTAGAAAGAAGCCAGGGATGATTAAACCACTTTAACTCTGGCGTCCCAATTTTGGGAATGTCAGGTGGGGGGAAAAAAAACTTTTAATACATGAGTTACAGCGCTGCACAAAATACACATTCAAATGGCAAAATAACTCCACAATTGGAGAAATGTTAAAATAAATAAGCTAATACAATTTAAACAACAAGGATGATGCATTAACAGAAGATATTATTACATGAATGCTTTTCGGAACATACTGTATGTTTTTTGAAGTGATTTAAGGAATCCTGGCTGCCTCCTTCGAATGAGAAATTCCTTCTCTTCACTTTCAAGTTCTTTTTAATCCTTACTGTACAGGGGAGCAGTATTTGTGTTAATGTGTACCTGTCCATGTAACCTGTCCATGACACATATCTATAATATGTGGCTGGTATGCTATAAGGCATGCTCTATGTTTTAAACAATAAGCGGCTATTGGTTGTTGACAATGTTCCCTTGTCATGTCATTGAAATTCACATGAGCATGCAACAAGACTAAAGACTTCCACAAATATTAAACATGTTTGATTTTATCAAGACAATAAAAAGTCAATTACTTTTAAGCTTTATTTATCTTGGCTCCATTTGCACATGTTGGCTCTTTTATAGTAAAAAACACAATGGGCACTACAAAAGTTCTCACTGGAACCTGTCTAATATACAGTATGTGCCATTGAGCAAGGGCACATTAACAATAGCTGTTGGGTGACAGTTCTTTGTCATTCACTTTCCTCCTCACCCAGATTCTGCCAGCTGGAGGTTTGAATTGGCAACCAGAAGTTACAAGGTCTCTCCTCAAACTTCTAGACTATTGCCACTCGTTCTCTATGCGTGTTTACTGGTTCATGCTCTGACAGTAAGCCTCATCTTGGTTGGTGACGGTCATCTTGTCCACACTGGCTCCAAAGGAAGTCAGGAGGCTGTGCAGATCTTCAATAGTCTCCTCAGGCAGTGTAGGCTCCCTGCTCAGCATCCAGGAAAATTCAACATGGAACAGGCCGAAGTCATTGCAGCTGTATATCAGAGCGTAAGAGTCATAGTCGGTGGACAGCACCCAGTAAGGAGATGAGGGAGAGTCTGCAGGAGAGAGGAGAGCATAACTCAGGGTTTATGAAATATACATCATAGTTTGAATATGACTCATTTGTTTAACCCTAAATTAAAACCATTGTGGAATATTCCACTTAGAAAAGGAAGCTTTGTTCACTTTTTATACAATACATTTCTGCATTTTGTATATTATTGAAAATACAATACTCAACAGGAAATTAGACATTGGGATTTAGTAAATCATTTAAACATCTTACCAAATATGGTTGTGATGTATTAAGATTATCCTTACACTGAAAGAAGGTGACTTCTAGTTTGGCAGGTTCAGCAGGGTCTTTGGGTTTGGCTGTGCCAGATATCGTGTTAACAGTTCCATCGGCACTGAATAAACAATAATAATTAAAGGTAAAAGGAAAAGACAAATTATCAGCATGTTATATGCTAAGTTGAGATGTTTATTAAAGGATCCCCTTCAGGAGCACCTGAATGTGCTTCTCGTCTTCCGGGGGTCCTGAACAATGGTATCTACTCACAGCAGCTCTGCATTGAACACTCCAACAACTCCAGGGCTCTGTAGGCTATAGGTGGCAGTGCAACACTGACCCCTCTGGAACACCATAGGCATCCTCTGGATCTCAAACCACTTGCCAAGATACTGCAGAGGTCATGTAACACAGCACATCGGTTCATGAAGTAATCTTGAAAAGTTCCCGGTTTAGTGAATGGATACAGAATTCTTTGCTCTATTCTAACGAGGAAACTGCATGTGTCCTAGTTCTACAGTGTAATACTATCTTGTGGCAAAAGCAATATAAGGAAAACATAATTGCGTCGCCTTGCTAAACTAATGGCATAAGTCATTTTTTGAGGAAAATTATATTTTTGCCTAAATCAGCTCCTCATGACACTGGCCACCTCTGGTAAAATCGCCCATCTCCTAATTGAAAAGGATCATGCTGTTCACTCCCCTTTTAGTATAATGGCCTATACTCCCTAGTGTGACTTAGGCCAAAATAGGCCAAAATAGGCCATTATTTGGCCTACAGCACAGAACCATGTGAGAATTATTTACTGATTTAGGCCATTTTTTATTTATTTTTTGGCCTAAGTCAGATTTAATCATATTTAAACCTATTTAAATCTCTTATGTTACATAACTGACAGACAGTGTTATTTCTATTTAAATAGTCATAATTTGTTATACACATTTTGGGTGAAATGATTAAGAAATATCATATAGTTTTGTTTTGGATCAGTTTTTTATTTTTCCTGAAAAACTTTAAAAAAATGACTTATGCCATTAGTTTAGCAAGGCGACAATAGAGAGGATCTTCATATTCACCCTGGCTGTATCAAAATTCTGCTGAACAGCGGGCTTGGGGCATTTTCCAGGCTTGAAGACCTGAGCGTTGGCTGCCAGAATACACAGCAGAGTCAGAAAAATCACCTGGATGGCCTTCATCTTATCACCAGAACCTGTAACAACGCAGATGATTTTGAGTTAATCTGTTAGTTTTTTTGTACTCAATTCTAGATGATCTCAGTGAATAATACTAATAATAATATCACAAATCCTACATTTAAGAGACTTTCAGACAAAGACATAAGAGAAAAACACACCGGGAGAAGAAGAAATAATCAGTTGTGCCTGCCAGGTTTCTGTGAACTTCAGCGTTTTTGGCTGCACTTTTATAGACCTCTGCTTCTGTACAGTTACATCACTGATCCCATGGTCCTTGTTTACATATAAGGCGCCCATGATGGAGGAGTGGAATGTGCATGGGAACTGGCACCTGTTCAAATGATTGTTTTCTAAATGTTATTCAAACTGTTTGGGGAAGGTTTACATGCATAGTCTACACACATCCAACCAAATAGTTACATCATGCCACATGTCACGTTTTCAATCACATTAATGAGTCAAGAAAGAATAGCTTAGGTTCTCAAAAATAAGTAGTAGTGGTGGTGGCAGTAGTAACAATCTAGGCCAGGGATTTGCAAATCCCAGAGCTAACCACTTAAAGTGTGTGTGTGTGTGTGTGTGTGTGTGTGTGTGTGTGTGTGTGTGTGTGTGTGTGTGTGTGTGTGTGTGTGTGTGTGTGTGTGTGTGTGTGTGTGTGTGTGTGTGTGTGTGTGTGTGTGTGTGTGTGTGTGTGTGTGTGTGTGTGTGTGTGTGTGTGTGTGTGCGCGTGCAGTTGTCAAGTTGTCAAGTTGCTGCCACTGGTGTTTTCCGAAGTAGCCTGTTTAATGATGATGTCCCCAATTGGTGCAATTAATGCAACAATTGTTCTTAATTTAAACTTTCTCGTACAACTGCTAGCTCATAGAATAAAGCTTGTAGATCTACTATTTCAATTTGAAAAGCATACAACACAAATACAGTAAGTTTGCAGTTTTACAGCATAATTTTTTGTTCCATTTGTCTTTTTTCCCTGTTCAATTTGTGTATACTAGTGGGGGGCCAAGTGGGCAATTTTCATTTTAAATTGATGCAATGTTTTGTTTTCACTACTAAATTTGAAGGCAAGGGTCTATAGAACATTTTTGGTTCGAGTGTCAAGCACTCATATAAAGAAAATGGCCTATAGAGGGTGTCTGTGGTTCTAACCCCACACAAGCCTTGTGTCTGCGGTTCCAATCCCACGCAAGCCTTAGCAAAGTATGGTAACTGTTATAACTTTTGATTGGATTATCCAATATGAACATAATGGCATGTGTGAATTCAGGATCAGGAGTAGCAACTGGTATTCACACATATTGCCCAAAGAAGCAATAGTCCTTCTTGTATTGGCATATTTCCACAAAAATAGTCAGAAGAGGTCTATTTGCTCATGTACATGTGACGGAATAGCCTGAATTACCATTTTTGTCTCATCTATACTTTAATAACTAACATTACAGTGTAACCACTGGTATATTGGTCTGATTGGGCGATAATGTTTGAAATATGACCCCCAATAATAAAACCAAGCTATTCAGATGCAAAAAATACCTTCAGCTGCAATCACTTTCTGACAGGAGGAAAACTGCTTTTTACGGCATATCTGGCCTTTTACAGGTATAACCACTGGTATTGTATATTGGTCTAATTGGGCTATAATGTTTGAAATATGACCCCCAAGAATAAAACCAAGCTATTCAGATGCAAAAAATACCTTCCAGTGACCAGGTGGGAGCTGCAATCACTTTCTGGCAAGAGTAATAATACCTATTATTGCTCATATGGCCTTTTAGAGGTATGTCCACTTATATTGGTCTGATTGGGCTATCATGTTTGGAATATAACCCCCAAGAATGAAACCAAGCCATTCTGATGGAGAACATACCTTCCAGTGACCAGGCACAGGTAGGAACTGCAATCACTTTTTGGCAGGAGGAAAACCGCTTTTTATGGCATACAATATGGCCTTTTAGAGGTATGTCCACTGGTACGTATAATGGTGTGATTTGGCTACAGTGTTTTGTTTGAATTATATCCCTTAAGAATTTAATCAGCCGCCTTTTGGGGATCCATGATATACTGTATGATGTTGGATAGGGGCCCAGCAGGGGTGACGGCCTCAACACTGCTGTTCACTTTATCAATTGAGCCATTAGCCCAAATAATCAGGAATTCCCTGATCAAACTGCAGTAAGACATATCACAAGATTCCTTTGGATGCACATGTCATGATGACTTATTATTTCAATATATCACATTCTCTTCCAGTGGTACTGAGCATTATTTACAAATGTATAGCTTAATATCAGGTAATGTTTTTTTCCATAAATCAGTGCTATTGAACACCCTTTACGTCTGTGTGTTGGTAAAAAATAATATTGAACCAATGCAAAGTATTAAAAAGTGCATCTGACAAAACCAGCGAACTCCATTGGGTCCTCAAACTTTCTGCTAAACCAGCTAACTCCAGCAAAGGGGGTGGAGTTAGCTGGTTTTGCTGACTCCAGGCTCCACCCCCTTTTGACCTCCAACCTCATTGTGAGTTTGGAGGTCCATTTAGCTGTTCTTATCAATGATGAACAAAACCACTTTTTGTTTAGTTTTTTTTTTCATTTCCTGAAAAATGAACATTTTGGAGTTAGCTGGTTCCTGCCGGACATCAAAGATATTATACAGTCCTCAAGCTCAAATGAATGAAATGAAATTGAATACAATTGATCATCTCCCGTTAGATAGTTAGATACGTAGGTATAGATATACATTCATCCATTGACAGAAATGTACAGTTATTGCGTGTCTCACATCTGTCAGGTTAAAATCCAAAGATTACTGGACTGGGCTAAGCCCCCAATGTTTCAAAATCCTAACAATGCCACAGCCGTTGACAGTCAACCTCATCTTGATTGGTGACAGTCATCTTGTCCACTCTGATTGGTGACAGTCATCTTGTCCACTCTGACTCCAATGTTATCTAGTATGTTGTGCAGCTGCATAGTAGTGTCCTCAGGCGGTGTCGGCTCCCTGCACATGATCCAGGCAAACGCCATGGAGAACACACCTAATTCAATGCAGCATATCAGAGCGTAAGAGTCATAGTCGGTGGACAGCACCCAGTACGGAGCCGAGGGAAGGTCTGCAGAAGAGATTAATGCACAAGTCAGTGAGTTTTCATGGTTTGAATATAACTTAAAGGAGTAGTTCACCCCAAAAAAAATATTATTGGTTCAGGAATGCGACAAAAACAAAAGAAGTCTCCATGAATTAAAGGTTTCATGGGGTGTGTAATTGATAGAAAATACAATTATTTTTGGGTGAACTACTGCTTTAATACCAATGTACACTTCGCCAAATGTGTGACGAAATAACTGATCAGTCACTTTTGTTATTTGTCACTTATGTTTGATCCTATATCAAACCATTCAACCGCAAAAAAACAAGCCTGGAAGGATAAGTAGGACTTATGACAATGACATTGATATAACATCTGGATGTGTTTGAAGCCCTTACTCTCAAAGATGGAGGCTTCCAGCTAAGCAGGCTCAGAGGGGTCTACGCGTTTGGCTGTGACAGAGATTGTGTTAATGGTTCCATCGGCACTGAGAGAGAGAGAGGGAGAGAGAGAGAGGAGGGGGGGTGGCAGAGAGAGAGAGAATGAGAGAATAAACAAATAGACAGTTATTGTTTCTTTCATCAGATTCCTTCCTTAACTACTTAATCCCTATGTACTTCGTCTTATGACGAGTAGTGAAAATAGCGAAAATAGACCTGTGATGCTCTGTTAGCCTAAATCTGCTATTTTTTAAAATAAATTTAACTGTGAAATTCTTTGAAAAATATAGAAATCTTTTGATTTTTGCTCAAAATAGGGATGCCAGGGTTAAGGTGGTTAATAACAGTACTGAACTTCTATTTTATTTATTTAATAGGGGCCATGCCCAATAGAACTGTTGGGCCAGAGTTAGCTATACAGCTAATTTTCATCTGTAGGATCAAAGTTCTGCTGAACTGGGGGATTGGGGCATTTTCCAAACTTGAAACCCTGAACGCTGGCTGCCAGAATGTACAGTACTGCCAGAGTAATGAGCTGGATGGCCTTCATCTTTCCACAAGAATCTGTAGAGAATATACACAGTCATTCCGTTTCATGTAATTTATTATTCATCACAATAAGCATCATTAATATGCTTTTCTTGCGAAAGGACACAGTGACTTGCATACTGTAGGGTGAAGTAACTGTAGTCGATCATGACTGTATTTACTTGTATGCAGTCTGTAGAGGAAATTCTGGATCAGTCAGGATGTTGACGCAGATGGTTAGAAGTTTGAGCTCACAGGAGAAGTACTTTAAAAACACATATGTCCGTGGTCATGTAGTTCTCTCTCCCGAAAGAGGATCATATTTATACACATTCATAGAGATAGGAACATAGAGATAGGAACCTTATGTCATCATAATCACAAGCTGTAATCTATAATATTATTTTATTCTTTCTTGTACTGCACTGTTTGTACTGTCACTGTTTGCTTGCCTTATCCAAGTGCCTTCATTTATAATATATAGATAGAGGACGCTAAGTCATCATATTTATCTTGTTTACTCATCTTGTTTTATCTTGCTCTCTATTCCTACTGGTATCTGTCTTTCCTGACACGGCCCCCTGCACGTGACTGGAAAGTACCTTACCTATAGTATAAGAAATTATTCCACAAGACCAACCTGGTTTCAGAAGTGGTCAGAGTTTTTGGTAACAGTAAAATCATAAGTGTTCATTTAGCTCTGAGAGTCAATGGACCAAATTGACCTGTCACCATGTATACTCTCAGAGTTCAATTAACACAGAATTTTGTTGCCCCCTTACCTTGTTTACTTACAAAGCTTTTGTGATGGACCTGCAGAGTATGTGTGAGAACTGACACCTGTTCAGATTATCCTTTATGTTGAACTGAACTGTGTGTGTGTGTGTGTGTGTGTGTGTGTATGTGTGTGTGTGTGTGTGTGTGTGTGTGTGTGTGTGTGTGTGTGTGTGTGTGTGTGTGTGTGTGTGTGTGTGTGCGTGCGTGCGTGCGTGCGTGCGTGCGTGCGTGTTGGTGTGTGTATGTGTATGTGTATGTGTGTGTGTGTGTGTGTGTGTGTGTGTGTGTGTGTGTGTGTGTGTGTGTGTGTGTGTGTGTGTGTGTGTGTGTGTGTGTGTGTGTGTGTGTGTGTGTGTGTGTGTGTGTGTAACTGTCGCAGCTAGCAGACATCGACCTATAGGAACACACACCTTGCCCAGACATAACTAAATGTCTGCAAATACTTTGACTGCTGCGCACATCCTCGGGTAATGCAGCATGGGGGTCGCCCTGCCTCAAACATAAAATAATTCATTCACCTGAATGGTGCTAATAGTTGCTACTACTACTTTGTTTACGCTGTTGGTCAACAATACAAATGCAATGCATGTACAGCACATAACACAAAGTCTGCAAATACTTTGAGTGTGCTTATCCCGGATGGGTATGGATTAGTTAGTATAATTGGTAAGACCTGTGAAGGAAGTAAAGAAGAGGCCCAATTTCTTCCCAATATGGCTGCTGTGCATAGAGCCTATTGCCAGGCTGAAAGTGTATTTCAACAGTAATTAAGACTGGGAATGGGGGTCATCCGGAGACCAGATTGTTACTGTAATTACATGACAGATCTGTGAGCATGCTCACACTGTCCCATGGCATTTATAGCCAGACCTGTCTCTTAAGGTTAAACCTGCTCTTATCCCATTGCCTCTCTGAGACTCCATAATGCGAGGTGCAAACAAGCCGGTAGAAATCCCTTCTAAAAAGCTTACAGCCAGCAGATTCTTAAATTAGCGGTTTACATGTCCTAATAATCTGTTCACTTAAATCTCAAATCCTTAAATGGTGATTTCTTCCTCATCTTTTTTCCTGGTGGAACCCACTTAGCAATACTGTACTGTATGTTGTCTGGACAGGCTGATTCTGTAGTTCTGTGTAAAACTACAGCAGGGTAAAATTATATTATATATTGCGTGTTGTACGTTTTATTATTAAGCGACATGCCTATTGTCGACCTGCTCATCACTACAGGCTAGTAAGCATCGCAGCTGCAGCTAATAAAATTAATAATGGTTGAGCTAAGACCAAGACAGATAGACTTAGGTGTGTCCAGAGCCATTTGTGTGCAGACAGTACTGTCCCATTATTAATTTGTACACGCCCATAATTGATTTGATAAGATGCGGCTGTGTTGCTTATGATATGCAGCCTGCCATGATTTTACCCTGCTGTACTACAGCCTACTTTTTAACCTGGACTGATAAACAAACTACAAAATCATCTTAGGCTTTCATCCCCTTTCACCATCTGTGGGTGCAGTAGTCAGTAGTGAACCTCATCCCTATACTTTAGACAAAGCATAATGGAATCTTGCTTGATGCTGCATCTTACAACAATGAGCATGGTTATCGTCAAATAATTCTGAATCAATCAGCATGTTGAAGCTTATTAGATTAGCTCACGGGAGAAGTACATTAAGCATGGTGGTCAAGTAGTTCTCTGCCAGAAGCAGGGATCAGAACATTTAAACACAAAGATAAGAGAGGAGCTTGTGTCATATAGAGCCAAGCTGTACTCAAAACAATAACTACCAGGCCAGCCTGTCATGGTGTCTTGATTCTATAATATTCAGATTGTCGAACCGTATGGCAAGGGGCAAGCTGGGTGAACAACATCCTCATGTTTGCCATTGCCACAAGATAAGGTCATTACACCGCCTATGATAACAAGATAGTTAGGCTTTGACTAACTAACTAATTAGTCCACATTAGTCCATGTTTGCACAGTAAATGTGCGTGTGTGTGCGCGTGTGCGCATGTATGCGCGCGTGCGTGTGTATGTCTGTGTGTGCGTGTGTGTGTGCGCGTGCATATGATATGCCCATGTGTGTTTGTGTGTGTTTGTGAAGCCCAGCAGTGTTCTGAGCCCTGAGCCTGCTTAGCCCTGCAGCAGATCCAGATTCAGGAGGAGGCAGACATAAACCGTCCTCCTGCTCAGCTGTTTAGCACAAACACCCCCACAGGTCCACCAATTGTGCACACCTTGCTGTTAACTAATACCCTTTATCCCTCCCGCCCAAAAAAATCAAGGAAGTGCAGGCCTGGGCTGGCCATGCTGTAAGAACAAACTGTCAGCTTAAGAGGTCTGAGAGGATGATCCGGCCAACACATCGAGACAGATTTCTAGCAAATTACCACCAAGCATGTTTCGGCCAACCCTGTGGCACCCTGACTACACCCACCATACTGAAATTACACTCATACACTCAAACAATAACAAGGCTGCTTATCTTTTTTTCTTTTACAACTAGCACCATGGTGAAGGATCTTCTCTGCATGTGGCAATTGGCAAGGAGTGGAGGGGAAGGGGGGTTGGTTGCAACCGTGTGGGGGGCATCCATTTTGCCATCGTCAAAAGGAAGCTAAGCGTTAGGTGTCTTAACAACGGCCTAAAGTGCTAACAAGGGATTAGTGAGGTAAACGTTGAAAGAGGTTTAGTGCTCTCTACGCTTAGGGCCAGTCCTGGAGCCAGTAATTACACATCAGTTGTGAGGTGAGACGAGCAGTTGGACGGCAGATCACAGTGATGTCAGGAAAGGGAGGGCTTACCGCAAGAGATAAGGCCAGCTAATGGAGATGAAATGAATCAGTATTTAAAAGGTCTTTTTTAGTTAAGGCAGTTTGCTAGCACCAGGCAGAGGTTGGACCAGCTCCAATCACTTGGGAATCAGTCAAGGAGGAAGAAACTCACTGAAAAGCCCCTGAGAGAGTAGCTCTGTGAAACTTGATATTTGTTTTTGTTTGTTCAATTTGCATTTGGTCTTTCATCTGCATTGGGACGACCCAGTTCGAAGCCCTTCTCCCCGATAGGAACTTGAAGGTGAGTCAATAACGCATCCCTCTGTCCCTGCATCCCTCCCCTTTTACTACATCCGTCTTTGTGATTGGTAGGTTGATGTGTTTATTTTATTTTATTATTTTATTTTTATGAATTCATACTGCATATTGAAGCATTTTGGAGTACTAAAACCAAGACAATATAAATAGTATTGTAATGTTTAAAAATAACTTAACTGTCCTTTAATTTTCATTTAGTTTTTTGCCGCCATGGGTTTTTTCATTCATATATTTAATATTCAATATTCATATCTTAACATCTTACCATGCCTTTTTAATAATCAGCACCTTTTTAAAACAACATGTGGTGTGTATTTTTCAATAAGCTGTCCTAACACTATAAACAAATATAAATAATAACAATAATCTTTTTTGACTCATGAATTTCAAGAACATTATAAGCTTGCAAGCAACTGAAACACTATGTATGGCCAGGGGATTAGCATGGCCAGACAATGCTTCTGTCTTGTCTGATATGACCTCCTTGAGGCTCTATCTAAGCTGTCAGCAATTTTCCCCTTTAATTCATCTTGTAATGAGATTATCAAGGGGCAACAACAAATCCAAGCAGCATAATCCTTGTACTTGACCACTGCAGTAAATGACCCTTAATTACTATGGACACATGAACTGTCAGACTCAATAATGATGATACGTTGAACCTTTTGTTTTTTCTCCCAACATTCACAAAGAACCATTTCATTAAAATATAATCATTTAATATTTCAGAAGTTGAGTTTTGTCATTATATGCAAATTTTCAAATGTGGTCCATGTCTTATCCCTCTCCTTGACTTTTATAATGGAGTCGCAATGGAGTCATGTTTACAGTACATGCTAATTAGATAACATACTTTAGATGAATGAACGATGTTGCTTTGTTGATGGTGTTAGAATGGCTTGCTGTATAAGCTATATACTCCAGGCCTTGCAACATTATACTCTTTAGGTTTCAAGTTCAGACAAGCCTCTGCACCTTTGGGATTACCAACTGTGTAGAGTTTATACTTTAGCTGAACATAAGTCGATTGAACACTAACGTGTACTATGCATGTAACAGTTTATATAACAGCAATAGCAAATATATGTATTACCAGCCACAATAGTCTGGTATTGTTTTCGCCTTGTGAGGTGTTTACATGTCTGTGGACAGATTTTGTCACCATGATAGCATCACAGCCGTTCAAGATGCAGTCACAAAAAAACGTTACAGGTATGTAGTTCATATCATAATTAAGGACTAAAGATGTGTTCGGTTTGAGCAATGTCGCCATAAGTAGGGGGTCCACTGGCTAACTGATATGATTTGTTTCCATTAGCAAGCTTTGACATTTCTTAGTAATAGGGCCAATTGAAAAGGGGTATTCCAACCAGTACCTCATAAAAAAAAAAATTGTGACCTGAATTTGGTTTATCAGTTCTGTCAGACATTGGTCTTCACCCAGAGCTCATTTCTTTTTTGTCAGACCTGAAGTATCACCCCTCTCATGTATGGCAGTTCACCCCAGCACATTCTCACCTGCCAGCTGTTTAGTGTTTACCCATGAGAATTTCGTGTCTTGCGTGGATACTCTATGAATATTTCTACAAAACACTTGTCAATACTATCATAGTTTAGAAGATGACCATGTCATGTGTTCGATTGCTCCATCATACACACTGATTTGACGTCATAGATAGTTTTGCAAGATTGTCTGTAGTTATATTTATCAAAAACAGGACTCCTATGTTATTCATTTTATTTGATAAATATGTTTTTAAGTGGGCGAAAACCTATATACCCTACTAGAATACTAGTTGATGTGTTTGCATGTCAGGATGTTAGGGATATCATTAGAACATTAAACACAGAGGTCAGAATGCACCCATGGGAATTACAAGGCCACAGACATTAAAACACGTGTATTATCTCCCCCTATTTGCTGACACTGGCTATCATGACATTGAGAGGGGAGGAGACAGTCAGAGTCAGGGTGCAGGTTGTATCCACCCAAGGTGTTTTTAGGACATCACTAGGGCTAATGGAGGCTAATAGGCTTAGCACCCCGGGGTGTATTGTCCAGGATGCTTACAGGCAAGGTTTGCTGAGGGTAAAACTCTAAATGCCAGGATTACCTCCAACACATCCCTTTAAAGTGCTGTATAGCCAGGACTTAGCTAATCGGATCGTGGGGTAGCAGGGGCCCTGAGGGGGACTTGTGGGTGGGTGGGTATGTGTTGACCAGGCTAACAGGCGGGTTCCACAGGCAGGTCAGCAGATGTTGCTAGCAGACTGCTGCAGAATAACAGGGGATTACAGCCTTCAGATTAGATGGGCTTCTAAGTGAACATGATGGACTGTGGTAATGCACACAGCACTTTGGGGACATAATGTGCACTTGGATGAATTATTCGGACTGTCCCCTCCCTCATTCATATTATGAATGAGGGAGCGGACAGTCCGAATAATTCATCCAAGTGCACATTGGTCTCATATATCAGGTGGATATGCAAGCACATAATGCTTACGTTAATTTTGTAAATTAAAAAACAGTGGAATTAAAACCAGTAAAGCAGTGGTTGCCTTTAAAGACCCTATAATGGCAGTGCACCTTAAAGCTGTATTTTATTTTATGGTGTAGGGCAATGCATTTCTATTGTTATATGTCTGCTCAACACCTTTATCTCTGTTTGCAAAAAAATCTAAGATGTCTGTATGATCTGGCATACAGTACTTTTTTTGTCCACTGTTGTACACATGACACTTTAGAGGTTTATATTGTGTGTGTGGTTACCTTGCCATGGTTGAAATTTCTTCAAAAGGTGCTCCATTGATTAGAAAAGGATAATTCAACATATTCCCCCCATTGACTTACATTGCACAGACAGACAGGTCTTAAAATCACTCTTTTAGAACACAAACAAACACAAACAAAGCAGATTATGACAATGTGTAACATTACAAAACCCATCGTCTTCCAACCAGGTGATTTTATTATTCTAATGAGGAAGAAGATGTGGACTGGTTCCGCTAATCTCTCAAGACAGATTCAGAGCTCCGCATCTAAAGCAAATTCAAAGGAGAAAAGAAATGGCAAAATCAACAGGATGTTGGCATTTGTATTTGAAAAATAAATAAATAAATAATAATATAATCGGCTAATTCTCATCAGGGGTCACCAAGGCTGATCATCTGTTTCTATCTGCTTCTGTTCTCTGTGTCTTCCTCGGTCACTTCCTCTTTGGCCTTCCTCTTCTCCTCCTACCTGGCTCCATCTTCAGCATCCTTCTCCCAATGTACCCTCATCCCTTCTCTGCACATGATCAAACCATCTCAAACTCGCCTCTCCTGTTTTGTCCCCAAACCTTCTTCTAACCTGGGCTGATCCTCTAATGTAGTCTTTGCTGATCTAGTCCCTCCTTGTTACTTCTTGTTGACGCTTTTTACCCCTTTTTCTCCCCAATTTAGTCATTGTGCCAATGAATTCCTCCCCACACACGTTTCTGTGAGTTGTCACTGCTGTTGTATCCTACTGGTCTGGCTCACCTGCCAGTGAGGAGCCCCCACCGGGAGGACGTAGAGTCCCACCCAACACTCCTTTTTGAAAGGTGCCGCCCCAGCCCATAGGAGTATGTGACTAATATCACCCTTCGGCCTCCCTCCCCCGAACACAAGTCGATTGTGTTCATATAGACGCTCGACAGAGCCGGACGCTCCGTGGTGGGTTCGAACCCCTAGACTCTGCGGTGGTGGTGCAGATACTTTACCACTGCGCCACCCGAACGCCCATACTGTTTACTCTAATGAGAATCGTAGCATCCTCAATTCTGCCACCTCCGGCTCTGCCACCTGTCTTTTTGTCAGTTCCACTGTTTCCAAGCCGTACAGCATGGCTGGTCTCATTACCGTCTTATACATCTTCCCTCTCAGCCTTTCGGCTGCCATGTTAAGTGGTCAGATGGGTGGGCTGCATGCAATTTCAGAGCACGTTTATTTGAAAGGTCAATCAATCAATTATGTTCCGGCTTGGATTAATGGAACTAACTTGTTCAAGGTTTTAAAGACAAGATTCCATAACCTTTTTTAATTTTTTATATTCATTTTATATTATCATTAAAATCTTAGTGCTTTGCAAATTATTTGGGGGCCCATTTGCAACACCCTCACGGCCCACCAGTGGTCCCCAGCCCACAGGTAGAGAATAGAGATGGTGCAGAAGTGTCTGTCTATGTCTATGTGATTTTAATATTTCTCGATCCATAAGCAGTGTTTCCACTGGACTTGGATTAGCAGAGATTATTGTGCTGTCATTTACAGTATCATATATGCTAATGGGATTTCTGCCGTGTAGAGGGCTAATTGGAGGTGTCTAAGTCGATTGTGTGCTTATGAACACAAGCTGCTGGCTCAGCCAAGAACAGTGTGTGTGTGTGTGTGTGTGTGTGTGTGTGTGTGTGTGTGTGTGTGTGTGTGTGTGTGTGTGTGTGTGTGTGTGTGTGTGTGTGTGTGTGTGTGTGTGTGTGTGTGTGTGTGTGTGTGTGTGTGTGTGTGTGTGTGTGTGTGTGTGTGTGTGTCATATTGGCCAGCTTACTGTCCTCAGAGCTGTGCTGTTCTGACGAATAAAGTCCCTCTGTTCTTCTGACAAACAAGTGCTTTTCTGCCAATTCTTCTTAATCACCGTCAACACATTTCATGGCTGCATCCCTGCCTATATCCAATTTACTGCTGTTGCTGTTATGACACTTGAATAAGCTAAGATTTAAAAAATGTGAACATCGGAGAGTGACATTTTTTTTTAAATCTTAGCTTATCTTATCCTATTTAATATTTGCCATTTCTAAGTTTACACCTGCACAGTAAAGATGACTTAAATAAATGTCACATTTCATACACAGAGGCAATTCCACTAATAACAGCTTCCACTAATATGAATGTCAGGGTTACAATGGAAAGGTGTCAAATAGAGCAACATCAATAATAGTTATAAATGAGAATTGTGATAAATAAATCTAAGCTATGGCCCCAGTTTCAGGTGGGCCTGGAGACATGTTGAGACAGTCCAAAGGTGTTTTGAGGCATTATTGCTGTTGGGGTCATATGTGAATGTTGAAAAAGTCAATTTCCATAGAGATCATGGACAGTAGTTCATCAATTTATCCTTGAAACTACTAGAATACTTTGGCCTATATTATTCCACCTATCAGGAAAATTAAATGTAAGCGACTGAAATGTGTGTAAATTTGTGCTTATTCATGCGGTGCGCTTCAGTAGCAATTGACAGGCCGGTACTGCACTCTAGTGGTAGTTAATGGAACCTTTTGTGTTTTTGACTTATCCTGTTAGGTAGAACTAACAGTATAACTATAACTGCTAGGGAGGAAAATATTCCTAACTGACTGACTGACTGACTGACTGACTGACTGACTGACTGACTGACTGACTGACTGACTGACTGACTGGGGACTGTTACAGTAGCCTATGTTTCAAATGTTTCAAATATCATCCAGATGTACTAAATCCAGTCACATTCTGAGCCAGCATATCAGTATTTAAACTTTTTTCTTTTCTTTTCTTTTTTTCCCTCTTTACCTCCACAGAGTTCATCCAGAGGTCATAGGTCCTGTCATGACCCCACGGGAACAGTTGAGGAAGATGACAGCGCTTGGAGAACAGGGATCATTGGATGAGAAGCACTGGTACCGTCTGGTGAACGGTATGTCTGCTGCAGGTGAGGAATAGAGGGGATTCACCATTACTGCTAAACATATGTATTCTTCAATTGCCAGCTTTATTCCATTCCAGTTCTTCTGCATTGTCAGTCCCTTTGCCCTTAAAGGACGACTTCACCCATTTTCAACCTGTCTTCATATAATTGGTCCTCACTAATGCTCATTATAAGATGGCACCATTTTTGTCTACTCCGTTTGTGTCTCAGAGGAGGGCTGTGGACACTTCTGAAACTCGTCTACCAGTGACATCATCGATGGGGAATCCAAGCTTATAGAAACTACAGGCTTTCAATTCCTGGAAGACATTGTTCTCACGTTAATAAAAATAAAAATAAAAACATTGAAATATTGAAGTAAAAAATTCTAACGATGATGTCACTGGTAGACGGGTTTCTGAAGTGTCCACAGCCCTCCTATGAGACACAGACTGGGTAGAAAATAATTACACCATTTTATCAGGAGCATTAGTGAGCATATACTGTAGGTTGAAAATGGGTGAAGTCGTCCTTTAATTGGGACCCCCACTACTTATGGGTGGGTCAGGGATGGGTTGGTTTGGGTCATATCAGTACAATTTGTTCTTGTTTGAATGTATGTTTCTAATTTGTGTCATAAAACTAAATTAAGATTAGCTGAATAAATCTGTTGAGAAAATAAATAAATAATGGAGGCTCTATGGCTCCTCTCAATCCTTACAAAAAGAAAAACAAATTGAAAGTCTTCTAATAATATCTTTATTTACCTTTAAAACATTGTGCAAAGATTAGTTCTATATACAGTGGTAAGTTAGTACAAATAACGTCTTATCTGACTTATCTGAATTTATCTGGGTTAAACACATCAACACGCCATCCATCAAGGCCTCCATGTCAGGTTAAAAGAGTGCTAGCAAATATTTGCAGATATTTTATTTGACACAGCTCTGATAGTTAGTAGCTAAATGATTTCTGTGAGCTATAAATCCTCTGTTGTGATCCTGATCACTCTCCTCTTGTGGGAGGTGTTGACTGGTCATTCGATTTAATTGAATTTCTGCAATCAAATATGAGTTTAATACGTTAGTTTTAACACGTTTAAAGCAGGCAAGAAGATAGGATATGTATGAATAATAATCTTACAAGCAGCTGTACTTGAGATAAAGCAGAGCATGTGGTGCCAGAAAAAGACATATCTACGGTATATGATTACACTGCATAAGGGGTATTACACACAGTAGTATAATATGTACAGAAACTGGATGTTGTGTATCATTACAACAATGATAATATCCATCTTGTCAAATCTATTACTTTTCATTACGTATTAAGCATTGCACACTAAGATATACCCATAAACCCAGAATGTGCCCATACACATAAAAACCCACCCTTTCACAGGCAGAGCTCATTTAAGATACTGTGTCTCCAACTGTATTACGAGTGTAATGGTTAACTGTATGGTGTTGTGTTTTCCAGAGCTGAGGCAGAGACAAGAGATGATGATGAGAAACCAGATGGCCATGGCTCCTCAGATCCTGGCCCAGGGACAGCAGAGACTACAGGGGGTCCCCACCCAGTTTGAACCCCGCTTCATGGACAGGTCTGCATTTGTCTCCATCCTCAAATATAAAACAGAATGTTGTTGTTTTTTTTTAATGAAAGAAAACTTCTTGTGAATTGCATCAGGTAGTTTAGACCAAGAATTATGCTAGGCAGAGTATCAGCTGTATATAATGAAGATTATCAACAGATTATCAGTCAACTCAATAGGTAGAATTATACAAATAATAAAGAGAATATTCCAATGGTCCTTCCAGATCCTTCCAGATCTATGTGAAGTAACTAGATAGGACCCCCTGTATTTCTGTGGATTCACTTAAGCCAAATACTATAGATCTAGTACATTATTGTATGACAAATAGTGAAAATAGCTGGCTATTTTTGCTATTTTGGGAGGATTTTCATTTTTTGAAAATATTTGAAGAATTTTGGAAAGTTTTGAGAATTTGCCCAAAATAGGAACACCAGGGTAAATAAGGCTAACATCCACCAATTCCTCTCTTTAGGGACCCCAATGAGATGGTATCTTCTGAGGCCAGACAGATGCACATGGGGTCCCACCTGGGTCCACCTCTACCCCCACATGGCATCCCTGGCAGAACCTTCCCCGGAGCAGGTAGGCACCAATCAAAGGGAACCGCTGCATGCCCAGTTCCTGAGAGAACGCCAGGTTGTCTCAGAGAGAGGAACTGTTTTACTCTTTAACTGAATAAACAATTAGCATAATAACAATTATCCATCCAAAATATTGATCAAGGGGGGAACGCCAACACATGCAGACTGTGTCACAACAATCATCATTCTCTCTCTCTCTCTCTCTCTCTCTCTCTCTCTCTCTCTCTCTCTCTCACTCCCACCCCTCATTTCTACTATCTCTCTTCCAGCTGGCTATGGTTTCTTGCCTTCTGAGCCCATGGAAACAGTTGCCCGGCGACAGGAGCTCATTCACAAGCAGAATATAGCCAGGTACTGTGCTCAAAATATCAGTGGAATGTCATGCAGGTGAACTGTTGTTTCACATCAGTGATGTTGCAAGGACTGCTTGAATACACAGCTGAATACATCTGAATATCTGAGAGATGTCTGAATTTTCCCCAGTGTTCATTCAGTGCCCTCAGTTTCATCCTGGACTGTGGCACTGTTGTGGTTTTGTAGTTTTATTTATTAAAATGTCAAGAAGGCAATCCAACTTAATTCAGATAATCAGCCCCATTGACTTCCATTATAAAATTAAATATTTCATAAAGTATAAAACATATTTGAAAGAAATGTGTGAGATTAGCTCCAGAGACGCACACACAAACACATAGACTGAACCTCTTATAGATGGCTAGCCTCCTGCAGAGCCACACCATTAAAAAACAGTTCAACAGTCAAAATCAATTTGACTGATGAAAACATATTGCGTCAAACTATTAATCTTTATTTGTTTGCACCTTATTAAAACCATCAAGCACATTTTTTGGGTTAATTCGTCTAGAAGTGGGTGGCCCATAGAACTGTTTTTAATGCACCAACCTCTGTTTGAGGAGTGGCTGAATTGCACGAGACCCCATCAAAGAGGCACTCCAAAGAACACCAATGCTATCTTCTTCAACTTTATGTCATGTCCATCTGAGCATTCCTGCATGTGATTCACATCTAAGAAACGTTTTTTTGTACACATGGCGTTTCAGAATGGAGATGAATGCCATTCTCCATCAGAAGGAGCTGGAGAACGCCCACCAGAAGGGACTGATGGGGATGGAGAGCCCTGTGATGTACCAGGCCAACGCTATGGCCTTCCGGGGTCGCCAGCGAATGCCCGACGGACACGACGTCTTCGTCCACCGCCCCACCCTGGAGGATCTGCACAACAGCAGTCTCCTCATGTCTGCCAGCCCCTACCCACAGATCAGCACGCTGCACAGGGAGAGGGGTCGTAGGGCCGGCAGGAGAGTAGCCTCTCACAAGAGCGCAGAGGCCCATGTGTCCCACCTTAAGGGCCAGTCAGAGGATAAGGGTGTGGAACAGAGTCCCGGAGCCGCCTCAGGGGAGGAGAAAGAGGCAGAAGTGAAGGGGGACATGGGAGACGAGCCGGCCAGCTGCAAGATGCTTCACCAAGCCAAAATGGAGTCCGAGCTCGCCGCAGGAAACAGGAAGAACTACAAGGATGGGGAGCAAGGGCTGCGTAAAGTGTGTGTCGGCAGTCA
Source organism: Gymnoscopelus microlampas (assembly GCF_963454915.1). NCBI lineage: Eukaryota > Metazoa > Chordata > Actinopteri > Myctophiformes > Myctophidae > Gymnoscopelus > Gymnoscopelus microlampas. The sequence continues at coordinate 23,986,250 of NC_139942.1, read as the reverse complement.
AGATGGCTGCTCAGATGTGGCCGGCAGTGGTGGTGGTGACAAAGACTCTACTTTCCAGGACAAGTTCATGTATCCCTCCTCAGGAGGGCCTCTCACGGGCATGCCTTACATGTTACCAGTGCCAGGGAATGGCATTCTACCACCTGGTGCGTAAAAAAAACGTTCAAATAAGTATCTATTTTAAGATCAGATATTTAATCAATATAACAAAATGTGCATTAAATCGTTTATCTTTTGTTTTGAACAGGCACACCTAATCTGTTCCTGAACGGGGAGGACGTCTCAGAGGACATCAGGAAGTGGACAGTGGAAGATGTTTACAACTTTGTCAACAGCATACCCACCTGCTCTGAATATGCTCAGGTAGGCGTTTTTCTAGAAAATGTGTCTAGACAACGGTGTCGCTTACAGAGAAGAACTGATTTTCAATCAAATTGGAAAATCGGTTCTTTTCAGCACTCTATACCGTCGTGTGTGAGAATATAAATAAAGCTCATGTCTTGAGTAATAGTTTTTTTTGCTGCTCTTGCTAACGGCGGTGACTGTACTCTGTAGACATTCAAGGACCACATGATAGACGGTGAGACACTGCCTCTCCTCTCAGAGGAGCATCTACTGGATACCTTGGGACTCAAGCTGGGGCCTGCACTAAAGCTCCGGTCACAGGTAAGAAAACACAGACAGACAGAGAGACAGACAGAGAGACAGACAGACAGACAGACAGACAGACAGACAGACAGACAGACAGACAGACAGACAGACAGACAGACAGACAGGGGTATCAGAGTTTGCTTCACATGACGTGTGTAATCTTTGCTGTCTACAGTGGTCCTATACGGTAATCTTTTTTCCTCTTTCCTTCTTTTCAAGGTCTCTAGGCGCATGGGCAGTATGTTCTACATGATGAACATACCGCTGCCCAATCCTGGCCTACAGGCGACCCCTGAGAAGCCCGGGGAGCGCTCCTCTGAGATCGGCTCGCCTGTCAACTGCAACAGCGAAGAGACGATGGGGAGTCCCAGAGACTCTGATGTTCTCAAATCTACAGAGCACCTCCAGGATACAGAGAACAACTCACCTCCAGATGCCAGCAGTGAGACGGCCTGAGCTACGTGGAGCTATATCTGTGCTGGCCTGGGCTTCCCAAAGACACGTGTGTCGTCTTCGGTCATCTTTGCTCCCTGCACTGTACGATGGAGTTAAGATGAAGCCAACGCAGATCAGTCCTCAAACAAGCCATGATTTGAGAATGGCGCCATTTGTTGAGATTCTATTGGCTTTGTTTAAATAGCTTTTTTTTTCATACAGGAATTTATTGTTTGAGCTTTGATATAAGTACTGCTAGGCCTAGCATTGTATGTGACAGCATACTGTAATATATGTAATGTAATGCATAATGTATTTTGAGGCTGTACATTTTTTATGACATTTGCATTACAGTTGAAATGTATCTAAAACAATGGATAAATCCCTTTTTGAGTTAAGATGGGTTAAGAATGCTCTGCAAAGACTTGTTTTTCATCAAAGAGAAATGTTACAAGAACAAGCGTGGAATTTAGAAAATAATTCTGTTTGGGTAAATTACCCTTTTAAGCTGCTAAGTATTTCTTTGCTGTAGTGCATGATGTGTACAGTGTTTAAGTTCGACAAAGGATACGTATTTTTGTATGACAGTGTTATGTTTGAGAAAAGAATGTTTGATATGTTTTTCACTTATCAAAGATGAACAAGCTTGAAAGAAACATTTGTAAGTTTGTTAATGTTGTGGGTTTTAAATAAAGACTTTTTTCTAAATGGGAAGTGTTGTTTGTTTTAGACATCTGTCCACTCATACCTGCTAAATAGGCTGTGAAAAAGAGGGAGATTTTCTGTAGTATCGGCAAAATGGAATACCCTCAACACCCCCGCCCATTTAAGAATTAACCACCACTCTGGACATTCCACTCCAGTCGCACGCGCCAAGGTTATTATAGTTTTGCAATTTTCATATAGTTTTGACTTTGATTTAGTTTTGACTTTTTGTTTTCTATTTCAGCTTAGTTTTGATTCGTTTAAGCGGGTTTGCTAGTTTAGTTTTTGAAAAGTCATAGTTTTAGTTTCAGATTTGATTAAAATATAGATTAGTCAGGGGAAAGATCTACAAGCACACAATGTGTCGCATTGTGAGCTTGCGTGTGCTAGTAGCTCTGCTATTTTTGCTCATTTTGAAGATTTTTGACAAAGACTAAAACGAGGACATTTTCTCTGATTTTAGTTTGTCTTAGTTAGTTTTGTAAACACAAAACAATTTCCGTTAGTTATAGTCTTTTTGTAAAGCCTCGTTTTTATTTATTTTTTATTTGACTTAACTACAAAAAAAAATCCAATTCTACTTTTGGTTATTTTGTTAGTTAACTATCCTATAATAACCCTGGTACACTCCATTACATAAATTGGGAAATTGTCACAATGTCACCAAAGAGTACGGAAGCAATGTGAGTTATTTGATTATACTGTCAAATAATAGTAATAAAAGTACTGTACTTAACTTAAGTACATTGTTTGAGTATTTGTACTTTACTTACTCTGCTACAATTATTTGAAAACTTTAGTTACTAGTTACTTTGTAGATTTTTAATATTATTACAAAACATATAACCACTTCAGCCTTATATACATTTCAGCCATTTGAAAATAGCTGATCTACAAGCTCACAATGCGTATTTTTATACATTTTATACATTTGAAAATTTGTGAAATGGGACCTTCTGCACAATGAGTACTTTTACTTTTGGTACTTTAAGTACATTTTGAAGCCAACACTTTTGTACTTTTACTCAAATAAATGTTGATTACCAGACTTTTACTTGTAAGAGTGTATTCTACATTGCAGGAGTATTGATACTTTTTAAGTAAAAGAAAAAAAGAAAGAAAAAACACTGGTTAACTAACTCAAGTACACATTTGACAAATACAAACTTGCTTTTCAGATACCAGACAGACATCTTTGAGTATTTCTTTGAAGTAGTTGCTCTGCGCGACACCGGCATACAGTACGACCAGAGAGTACGACGAAGTACAACCCAGGCTTTCCTCTCTCTCTCTACCGCGCAGACGCATTCGGTGTCTGGGTCAGAGCTGAGTGTGAGGATCATGGCGGAGCGACGGAGGCACAAGAAACGGATCCAGGTAAACAACTATCGTCCACACAATAATGTCGCTCGTGGAAGAAATACCAAGACAAGACAATGAACTACTATACTGCTGTATGACTTATTAGATGGCCATTCCCAGCCATGGCAGCAGTAAGAGCCAGTGAAACACCATGGGCTGTGAGAATAACAAGCTAGCGTTAGCTGGCGAAACAGATGTCAATATTTTCATTCTCAAAGCTGGTTTTTGTTTCCGTAAAGCCGTTTTCCAGAGGTGCTCGTGCACAACACGTCTCGCCCACGTCAATGAATATAGACTTATGTTGTCGATGTGTTTAGATGTGTGAGACGAGTCTGTCCGTTTGTCTTGTAAAATCTCACTTTTTCCAGGCTAATTTAGTTGCTAACTATCGTCAGCTTTGCTAAGCTGCGTCAGCTCTCACCATATCCGCTCTAAAGTTAATTTACATCCACAAACTGCCTATATGATGATTGGAGAGAGAGCACTGCAGGTGTGTGTACACGTTGTGCTGTATGTGTGTACAGTGTAATCAGTGGTGCGAAGTAACTAAGTACATTTACTCAAGTACTGTACTTAAATACAATTTTGAGTAACTTTTTTACTCTACTGGAGTATTAACAATTTGCAAGTGTTTTACTTCTACCTCCACTACATCTCAACACAACAATTATTTGAAAACTTTAGTTACTAGTTACTTTGCAGATGTAAATTGTTATATTATAAAACATACATTAAGCACTTCAGCCCTATTTAAGATCATAGGCTATTTGAAAATAGCAGATCTACAAGCTCACAACGCTTGTGAGCTTGTAGATCTGCTATTTATAAACAATTTAGTTTTACTCGAGTAACATTTTGAACACAGGCCTTTTACTTGTAAACAGTATTTCTATATTGTGTTATTGGTACTTTTACTCAAGTAAAATATCTAGTACTTCCACCACTGAGTATAATTCCATGTCAGGGACATATAGAGCAGAAGGTCCTGGTGCAAAGCATTTGAAAATAAATGGCAATAATAACCTGCTACATTTTGCTTAATCTGTCTTGCTAATGCCAGTCATTGACAGTCTTTTCATGTTGGGCCATGGTCCTTTTCGGCAAAGATATTTGTTTAGGTATAAGCTACACAGTTGATTTTTTAAAGCATAAAGTCAGCTTTCAAAAAACATTTTGCCATCACTTGTTTAGGGAATCTGTCTTGAGAGATTGGGATAGCCTTATTTGTCTAGGAAGTAGAACAAAAGATGATGAAGAAGAAGAATTGATATTATACTCTGAGTTGAGCCAGACGGCAATGGATCAATGTTGTCTGGCTCAACTCAGACAGTTGAGTGTAATGCTGGGATCAGGTACAAAGTGGGGTATCGGTTTTCTGAGGAACCACCTGTACAGGCAACACAGATTGGAGTCATTCTTGATTGAGAGTCCATAGTCCGCCAACACTTAGTTATTGTTTTCTTTTGCCATGAGGACAGTATTTAGATAAACAAGGAAACAATGTGCTAAACTGTTTCTTTGGCAATGGAAACGTTTCATTAATTATTTCTGGGAACTCTTTATTGAGCATAGTTGCAACAAGCCAGCATGGTACTACAGTTGACCATTAAAAATGCCTGTTGGTGAAACTTTTTTGTTGCATAATATTGCTTATCTTAATGGCTATATCGTTGCAGTCGGGCAGTAATCTCGTATCCCCATATTTCAACTTTTTATGTTTTATCGTAAATTAATACCCTACTTCGTCATACACGCAAAAGTTGCAAAAATAGCCAGTCTACAATAGCCGATGCATCGCAACACAAGCAATGCGTTGTGAGCTTGTTGTAGATATGCTATTTTTCAATTATTTTGGTCAAGTGTGTCTGTGGATTGTATAGATATTGAACCAATGACAAGTATTAACAAGAGCTTGTGACTAAATAACATCATTGGATCCATTAGACAGTTTATTTTCCCCATTTTCTGAAAAGTAACTGTTTTGGACATAGAAGGTTTCCACCCAACTGCGATTATATATGTAAACAGGTTATCTGTTCCTTGATGTGGTCTGTCCCAAAGCATACTCCTCTTTGTTATGCAACTCTTGGCTTATTTTTGGGGCTCTTAAATTCTTTATTATTCAGATGCTAAATATTTAGTTATAACTAGCATCCAAAATCCAAGAAGCTAAGCTCAAAGTGTGGCCAGTGAGTTTCCCATATAGAGGATGTTGCTTTTTGGTCTGTTACTGGTCTTACAGTGAGAAGAGCCAAGTCACTCTGTCGGACCAGCCGTGGGAGATCATATCGGGGGAGGTCTCATATAACAAAGTTGCTTTAGCGAATAGCGATAACCTGGTGCTTGAGACAAAGGGACATTTGAAGGCGCTGCCTTCCTCGTGTTGCTGGTACATGGCAGCTAGAGCCAGCTGAGCAGGAGACAGCGGCGTTGGATCTCATTGTGCTGATGCTCTCATTCTCCTCTGTGTTGGCATGCTGTCCCCTGCCTTTGGCAGACAGACTACCAGGCCGTGCACAAAACTGCACATATATTGTGAAAACGGATAAAAAAAAAGGTAGCAGAGAAGTTGGCTGCTCTACTCATCGAATGTGGTGAAGGTGAATCACTGAAATGAATTTATAAGCCACACAATTGGATGTGTCAAGTTAACTGGAAACCACATCAGAGTTAGAAGTGTCCCCAGTTTGTATACCCACCACCAGTTGTTGAACATTTGTTTGACTCTTTAGTCCATTTCCAACAGAAGCGTCTCTTATTTTATTTTATTGATATATATATTTATTTTTTCTGCCTTTAATTGATAGCATACAGTGGAGATGGACAAGAAACAGGGAGAGAGAGATGGGGAGAGACATGCAACAAAGATCGTCGGGAACGGGACTTGAACCCGTGATGCGCCGTTAGGCTACATTGGAGCCTCAAGTGTCGCTAGTTCAACGGTCCGGGCCGGATCTGCCTTTTTAACCCATTTAGACCTGGAACACCTATACATTACGTTGTTATACCTTTACAAGCCAGGAACACCTCTGTGTTTAGTTGTAGTTTTTTATTATTAACATTTGATGTTTTTTTTTTTTTTTTTTACTTTAAATCTTTATCCCACGATTTTGTAACCCCTATTTTTTACACCCAGTGCGAATTGTCTATGTAATCCTGGGCACCCACTCCCTCTGCCAACCTAGGGAGGCCAGGGCCGAGCTCATGCCTCCTTCAATGCATGAGAGCCAACTGACCTTGTCACCTGACAGGGGAGAGTTTCCCCGGTAGGACGTAGCGCGTGGAAGGAACACGTTATTCCAACCAGTTCCTTTCCCCTCCATCAGGCGCCCCGGCTGACATTTGATGTTTTTCAGAAAGCTTAGGTCAGGATTAAGGACTCGTTTTTAGAATCGACCTCAGGTCTAAATGGGAGGTAGTGCGACAATTTTAGGACTTTTTCTGGTTTTCATTTGTCTTTGGATTCCACATTAACATTACTCTTCTTATAGACCACCAATTTACAAGCTCACAAGGCTTCACAAATGCGATAAGTTGTGAGCTTGTAGATCGTCTATTTTTCGGTGGAGATAAAAAGAGTGAAAATAGGAGGGATCCTAGTATAGAACCCTGGGGGAACTCCATTATATATGGTTTAAATAGCTAAAATGGGTGAGGATGTCTTCCCTGTATTTTTTAGGTTTCTCTCTGTAAACTGCAAGCAGGCAAATAGAAATTGAATTCTGATGTATAAAGACCATGTATCTCCCATGATCACTTAAATATTGATAATGAATCACATCGCTCAGAATAATATAAAAATGTCAGATCTACAAGCTCACAACAACGCATGAACTTGCAGATCGGCTATTTTCGCCAGACAGGTAAAAAGTCTCCACTACATGCAGATTCAGATAGGACAAACTCCATAACTAAAGCATTGGGTCACGGGTGTTTTATAGATAAGTATGTGGAGCCCTGTGCAGATGTGGAGGATACAGCATTTGATTAATGTGAACTGCGCTATCCCTTCTCACCGACATTTAAGCAACACCGTAATTATTATAACAAGAAATGAATTATAACTTCATGCATAGACTTGACTAGGAATTGTGAAGTTTACTTTAAATATTTCCTCTCATTTTGTGGAACATTAGTGCTTGAAACATTAGGCCTCTGATGCAAATTCTGACGGAGGCAGTTCATTGCATTTAAAAACAGCACAGTAAAGTCAGTCGCTTGCTTAAAGTTGCATCGCTCAATGCTTCTGACACGTGACTAGCAAAATACTGAGTCCCTAATGTGTCCAAAATGAGTCCAAAATGTGTTTTGAAACATGCGGGTGATGCATTCTTTAACTAATAGATTCACACACATCTCTTTTGCAAGAGTGCACTGATGAAATGGTCTTTGGCACATTGTCAGGTTACCCAAGAAACACATGGTTGTCTGTAGATTTGTTTCTCATTTCAGCATTCTGGGCCTGTGTGCATTGTATTGTAGCATGTACAGTATGTCCGTGGTAGGTTCCCCTGTGTCTTAAAAAGTACCGCAGTCGGTAGCGCTGTCGCCTCACAGCTAGAAGGTCCTGGGTTCGATTCCCGCCGGGGACGCTGGAGGCGTGTTCTCTCCGCCGCGTCATCAGTGCTGTAATCCTGGTCTCTATACTGCCTCCCCCTGGTCAGCCGGGGCACCTGATGGAGGGGAAAGAAACTGGTTGGAATAACGTGTTCCTTCCACGCGCTACGTCTAACCAGGGAATCTCCCCCCTGTCAGGCTGGCCGAGGGAGTGTAGCGCCCAGGATTACTTAGACAATTGGCACTGGGTGAATAAATGGGTTACAAAATCGTGGGAAAAAAGTACCACAGTCCTACTATTCCCTTGTGGATAATTAGCATGCAGGTGAACTGGCAGTTCTACGAAGTGGGCGCTGCTAGAAAATTTAAACACAGTAACATTAACTTATAACAAATAACTGTGATATTTGCTTTGTTGTATTACCTACCTCAAGCAAATTTGGAGTCTCTGCAAGTAGATTTTCATACCACACTGAAATGAACAGATTTCAATTACTTCTTTGAAAATCAAACAAACCGTGAGTCATAGTCAGTGGGCTAAATATGGCCAGACTAAGACCTGTGCATTGATTTGGATTGAACACTGAAGGAATGTTGTGCAGTGATTGTGTTTTATTGCGTTGTTTTTGTTTGTTTTGTTTTTCACTGTGTAAAAGAAATACAAATATGTGTTCATCCACTACAGGAGGTGAGTGAGCCCACTAAGGATGAGAAGGCAGTGGCCAAGTACCTCCGCTTCAACTGCCCCACGAAGTCCACTAACATGATGGGCCACAGAGTGGACTACTTTACCGGTCAGTGCTGCACTTTCACCTCTCCATTAGTCTCGACCCATTTGCTGCTGATATTACAGATTTGTGCGTCATGATGTCTTTATGACCTCATGGGCAAATTAACAAAACCAAGGTTTTTAATATCCTTATTGCTGTTAGCTTCATTTTCTCCCTATTTATTATGATAATGAATACAGACATAGGTAGGTGTTTACCAGTCTCTGCCAGGCTGAAGGCGGAGAGTATGTTTTCGCTTTTGTCCGTCCGTGTGTGCCGTGTTTCCGACGTTGTGTGTCATAAATATTCTAATTGGCCTCATGGTGGCGTCATGGTGGTGTTATAACAGTTCACTTCACGTTTTGGCCTTTATCTCTTGAACCGTAGGTCACACAATCCAAATCAGACGGACGTATCCGTCCATCTGTGTGTGTATGTGTGTCTGTGAACAGCTAATCTCTGGCACTGTTGGACCGATGGTCCATGATGAATGCTATTTACCTTAGCTATGGGTGGAAGAGCTGATGAATTAATGGACCGGTTAATCACCTCTAGGCCATATCTGTAAAAAACTAAAACAACATCACTGTGTTCCCTACAGCATAAACATCCTCATGTTTCTCCTACTGATGCTTTCACAGCCTGTGGACAGCTTCAGGTTGCAAGTCCACCAGGAACATCTCTTTTCAGCAGTGACTTTCTGTCAACCGTTTTCAATAGAAGCGACACGCTGATGCGAGTGAGGGAGAGAGATCTGTATCAACGAAGGCTTCTTCCATTTCTGTTACCATGACTACCCTGATTGCTGTGATATATAGGTGTACCAAGTTGTGAACTAATGTGAATAAGTGAGACTCTGAACGGCACACTTTAGAAAGGACTGGACTGTCATTGAGGCTGACAGTCTCAATGACATACAGTCTATATTATTTTCAGGCCCTGTGACTTAAAAAATGTTTGCACAGTGCAGCTTTAAAGGTTGTATTAGGTTCGGCTGCTGCATGTTCAGTGCAAAAGAGAAGCTTTGTAGCAGATTATATTTTTACCTGTCGTTTTGTGGTGCAAAAAAAAAACGCAATGTAGTACAATTTCACATTTATTTGTCAAAGGTGGTTATAATGTGGTTGTGCCAGGTCTACCAAGATGTTTGACTCAGACCATCATATTTTCAACACTTAATTCCCGGCTATGCGTGCTTGCCAACTACGTGCAGACTGAACAGAAAAAAAGGAATTTGTAGTGATCCCTGAGGGGTAAATACTTGTCTGCTTTGACCCATCAGTGGTGTTCAGAATGTGCACACCGGCAAGCATTTGATGGGTTGGGTTTCTTCCAGTAATACTTAACCAGGCGACACAAAGCCTGTAGGATCCGAGGATCGAACCGGGGACCTTCCGATTCCCAGACGGCTGTTCTAAATTCCACTGCCGCCCCACTCCGTGCAGACTTGTCAGAAATGCTAATAAATAGCTTACATTTGAGAAGATTTTGAAATCTGCTTTGTTAATCCTTGCCTATGCCATTGCCAATTCTCAATTCCCATGTGCAATTTCAGATAGATGATTTCAGATGATTGGCCAAGAAAATGGATGCAGGGTTTTATTGTAGGATTTATAGAAGGATATTTGTGAATGTCCCTACTCAATATAGCCTGGTAAACCCTCCCTCCGGAAATCTCATTTCCATTCGATTTCTAGAAGGAGTCTGGTCTGAAACGCCTTTCTGCAATAATCGCTGTGGGCTGGAGTTGGGCGGGAGTAATACCGTTGACTGACAACCCCTTCAACCAATGATCGTTTTCCCCCTTCAGCCAATGAGCAGTTCATTTTGACGAGCTCCAGGCTATGTGACGCAACGGGACTTTTGGGACGGCCATGCCGAAAATAGGTTGCCTTATTGGGATACATGCGTGTCACTCCCCGCCCCTGCCGGTTCTCTAAATTTATATTTTTAAATAGGCTCTGTCATGATTAATTGACCACATATATGAAGTTAAACAACTAAATTCTATCCAAACGATATCTTATAAGTAAATTCCGTGCCTCAAAAAAGAAGTTTGAAAGCGTTATAAAACTGAAAGTAAGAAGTGAAGGCACTCGCACAAACAACAATGGCTGCCGTTCGTCTTTTGTCGGCGGCTCTCAGGCTGCACTCGGGTTCATTCGGGCTCACTCGAACTCGCCACCTGATTGGCCAACTGTCGCTGTCAATCACAGAACAATGAGCGACGACGCTGATAGGCTCGTCGGCTCGGCGAGCAGAGCGGTTATTGGAGAAAGGCGTTTCAGACCAGACTCCTTCTAGAAATCGAATGGAAATGAGATTTCCGGAGGGAGGGTTTACCAGGCTATACTCAATATGCATGAATGTGTGCCTTTGTGTTTGTATTCTAGCCTCCAAGGCGGTCGACTGTCTGCTGGACTCGAAGTGGGCTAAAGCCAAGAAGGGAGAGGAGGCCCTTTTCACCACCAGGGAGTCTGTGGTGGATTACTGCAACAGGTCAGCCACTTTTTACCAGCCTCTACCATACCTCTCAGATATATAATAATATACTATATGTAATGGATGGAATTATGTAATGGATTGCTCTCTTGGAGGAGGGCCGCTGCCCCGGGGGGTTTTAAAATGACAAAACAGCAGTTGTTGTGTATTTTTCTCTTCCAGACTCCTGAAGAAGCAGTTCTACCACCGGGCCCTCAAGGTCATGAAGAAGAAGCCAGAGAAGGAGACCAAGAAGGAGAAGGAGAAGGAGAAAGAGAAAGAGAAGGAGAAAGACAAAGACAAAGCCAAGTGCGACAGCAGCAAGGAGGACGAGAAGAAGGGGAAGAAAGAAAAGGAGAAGAAAAAGGATTCTGACTGTGCCGATGCAAAAAAAGAGAAGAACGTACGTTATCAGTCACTGACGGCAGTGACAACGCAGTAGATTACAGCTGTACTTGCGTAGAAATTATGCTCATGAATGTAACAATGAAATGTTACATTCCTTAGATAATGTTAATGCAATAGGATTCATATTTTGTACAACTGTACCGTAACATCTTATAGTTTTTGGTGTGTACGTAATCACACGTCCAACAGCATTTGTTTTGAGTTCCGCCTTGTCCACCTGAACAGCTGTTGTTGAAAATGGCTACAAGGTTTAAGATATATGATGGTGTCTCCTACCACTTAAAACTATTTCAGTCAAACATGAAAAATAAAGAACAAACTTATTTCCACAGGACGACAGCCCTGGAACTCCCAAGAAGAAGAAAGAAGCGAAAAAAAAGTTTAAACTGGAGCCCCACGAGGACCAGGTCTTTCTGGACGGAAACGAGGTGAGCGTGCAGAGAGCATTGCTCCTGTCACCAGCAGTGTCCTGTAAACACGGCCCTCAAAAGATGCCTAAACGCATGTGTCTCCTCTCTCTGTTTGCCAGGTGTACGTGTGGATTTACGATCCGGTCCATTTCAAAACGTTTGCCATGGGTCTGATATTGGGTGAGTTGTTTGGAATGACAGGAACAAAGAATTAAAGCCCTGGGTTGTTTTGTTAATCACCATCGCAATTGATTTCACCAATTCACCAGGCCATTTTGTGTGTGCTTTATTTCTGTACAGTAATTGCAGTGATAGCAGCCACCCTGTTCCCTCTCTGGCCAGCTGAGATGCGTGTAGGAGTGTACTATCTCAGTGTGGCAGCAGGCTGCTTCGTGGCCAGCATACTGCTTCTAGCAGTTGGTAAGTACGCACATTAAAACCAAATGTAGAATTGTTTATGTCTATTGATGTCACATTAGAGAAACATTCCTAATGTTTCACGAAATATTCATAGTTAAATTTGTTACTTTTATCCAAAAAATAAAACCTAACTTAACTCTTTTCTGCTGTTGCACTCATTTTAATTGAGTCTCAGGTGTCACATATGAAGGTGTCATACAGTATGTGTTTCCGGTTCAAATCAGAACCCGAGGAAGCTGCGGGGGGAATAGCATTTGTATGACAGACTTTTCGCTTAGATTTTAAACATTTAGGTGGAGGTTATTCCTTGGTGACTACTGGGATTGTGAGTGCACACGCCGATTGGTCCAGTGGTGGCCAAGATTACCTGCTCACAGCCAGGCGGACAGACAGGGGCGGAAACATAATTCCACCCCTGGCCGTTCCGTCCTGGCAGAGATTAAAATAAATGATAATCTTAATCTTTCAGCATTTTTTTTTTTAACCTAAATCAGATTCATTCTTCAGCTGGACTGTAATGTGTTACACCCGTTATTGTGCTGGGTTTCCGATATAATGACAAAATCAGTTGACTTATGTGTCCTTAAAGTCGAGTCATTTTGTCATGCCCTCTCTTCCCTCCAGCTCGCTGCATTCTGTTCTTGATTATCTGGGTGGTAACGGGCGGCCGCCACCACTTCTGGTTCCTCCCCAACCTGACTGCCGACGTGGGCTTCATCGACTCGTTCAGGCCCCTCTACACGCACGAGTACAAGGGCCCGCGGGGAGCTTCCAAGAAGGGCTCTGATAAGACTGAGGACAAGGACGATGGTGACGCTTCAGCCAAGGGCCACAAGTCGGACAGTGACGAGAAGTCTGATGGCGAAAAGAGGGACGGTGAGGAGGAGGAGGAGGAGGAAGAGGAGGAGAACAGGGAGGCAGAGCCTGGTGAGAAGAATGAAGCCGAGGGAGAGGAGGAGGTGGGAGCATCCGGTACAGGGGCAGAGCGCCACTCGGACACAGACAGCGAGCGGCGGGAGGACGAAGGATCCCAACACAGCAATGGCAACGACTTTGAGATGATCACCAGAGAAGAGCTGGAGCAGCACACGGAAGACGAGGAGGGGGAAGAGCAGGAGGAAGAGCAGGAGGAGACAGAGGAGAGGGAAGAGGAGGGAGCGAGCGAGACTAAGCAACAGACTGTTGAAACATAAACTCTTTTGAATCCCATCTCTCTGTCTCTCTCTCTCATTGTCTCCCTCTCTTTCCTTCACTCTCCTGTGCTCCCTGGACTCCTCTACTGTCCGTGCTGAGGCTGTGGAGAGGTTCCCATCTCTTTATTCTCCGTTGAGATCTTACATTCAATACGGTACCCATAGACAAGCCCAGCGGGGAAGATGGCTCTGACAATGATGGGGGTTGTGTGGGGTGGGGGTGGGAGGTGAGAAAGAAGCCTTATTGTGGATCAGAATACCTCCTTCCCTGCTGTTGATTCAAAAAGAAGAATTTAGAATTTAAAACTGCCACCAGACATGCCCCCCGAACCCCCTTGCGGCTATATTCTGTCACAACCACATTTTAGATTTTATCTATATTTGTCTTGTGTTGCTTTCCCATGTCATTTCACTTCAAACTGTTTTGAGTTTTCTTTGGATGTTTTCAGGGGTATGTGAAGCCAAAAGGACCGCATCTCTATTACAGATGATGGAGTAGATTTGTCAGACACACACATGCATAGTTTTTCCTCGAACCCCTGCTATCCTTTTTGGTCTGTTGTCCTCTTTGAGAGCTCTTTGTGAATTGGTACAATCAAAGTAGTAGTGGTGCTTTTTCGGGCAGGGGGGCCCAGTGTTTTAAGCCATGCAGTCCCCAAGCCCCCTTCCCTTGACCCTGTCAAGGTTGGCATTGTGCTTGGTAGGGTAGATACATACATGCCGAGGGGGTACACTTGTTCCTGTCGGAATGACAGTCAGCCTGGTAGCATTCTCAGGCAGCACTAAAACTTAACGAAATTGACCAACTTCGTCCGCTTTCTCAATGAACCTAAGCTAATCTGGATGGACCAAACCCATTAGTTTACCTGCGGAATCAAGAGATCCGTGGCTGGGTAGAGCTTATGAGCAGCCAGTGGCTCTCTGAGGTAATTGCTATTTTCAGTGAGAAATGTTTTTTGTATGGCTGATATGATTATCATTGTGCAATCCTAAACACACAGTCTGAAATGTAGATTTAGTTCATGTTAAAACAGCGGGACTTTTTATTTTTACTGTAAAACTGAGCAATGGAGGTGGCCATTTCTTTTCAGCATAGCTGTACAGCCGAAGCTGCAAAATGTACAGTTCAATGTTTCTATTTACACATAGAACCAGATATAAAGTTAAGACAAATTCCAGTGCCAAAAACACAACATACAGTACAATGTTATTGTATGCATGCTGATTTCATACACACAAACAGGTTTCAGCGATGGATTTTTATTACATTTTCCATTTGTTTTGTACAGTGTCAAACACCAAACCCTTTGCAAGTCCTACAAGAAAAGCACAGCAACAGAGTGGTTGGTATCTAGATAAATACGTGTTTTTGGTCTCAATGAAACTATTGACACTAGGCTCAAGATTTAGAATGCAGAATGAGAATGTCCCATCTAAAGGTGCGTTCACATTGGATGCCACGTGTTTCCTCTTAATTTTTTTAGCAGCGTGATTTTTCGCTGAAGGGAACAAAATTACATCTGAGGCGGGATCCATTTGGCAAGTAGTTTGTTGTTGCAGTGTGTGGATTTTCTGAGATATATGATACATTTGTGAATGGACTAGTGAGAGAGAGATAATTGTCTGTCTCTGGTTATTACACATTGTGCTGGCTTGTTTTACTACAATGGTGACAAACACATTGCAGATACTGCCGCAACCAAATTGACAAAATGTCAGTTGAATAGAGTGACGCAATTATTTTTATCGTGTCCGGTGAGAACGCACCTTAAGTCTTGCACAAGCTTGTCATATATGAAAACGGTGGGCACTTTGCTTAGCGAATCGAACTTCATTGAGTTCCATCAATCTTGCTTTGTTGTAATGCTACCTTCATTGGAATTCTGGTCAAGGCCTGTCGACTAGCATCAAGTCCTACGGTTAAACAACTTGCGACTCCACACTCATTCAAAACAAAAGCCAACAAGACCGCAGTCAAATACTGCCTTGGAGGTGGGATCCGTGCACTGGTTGGGGTGTCATGGTCCAACGCTGTCCTTCCTACGTATGTTCACAGTATCTTCTGGCTAGAATTGTTTTAGAAGCTCATTTTACTCATAGTGAGGATAATATTTAAGTAAACACAAAGAAATGTATCATTTATATATGAATTCTATTGATATATCAAATATATACATAACAGTCCAATAAATTGTGAAACTACTTGTTCAACTTGAACAACGTTTTCTTTTTTTGTTATACGAAATGTTTTTTTCTTCAGTTTATTGCAATTTTCTTTGTTCTTGTATAATCATCAATTGGCAAACTGTCAAGAGTGTATGACTCATTACCAAGACATCACCTCTGTCAGAAAACGGTGACGTGTCATTAAACAGTGGGAATACATTGGATGACATGTCAGTAAACAGTGGAAATACATTGGATGACTTCTGCGTTCTTTGTTTTTACATGTTAAATTATGGTGTTGAATGTGAGAAACGCGATGTGACTAGTTAATTCACAGTGGATTACAGTACACAATTGTACTCCATGGCTATGTCTCTCGTAAAGTGGTCAACCATTAACCTGGGATTTGGGAAACTCAAGGGTTGCATAACACTGACAAACTTGTTAAGTCCTCTTCGGTTTCCCAACAATTAGCCTAATATGGCAAGCTTACTTTGGGTTAAAACTGTTTTGTTTGCAAGATAATTAACTTGATTTCGCACATTTTGCTGGGCAAGAATTGAAATTGTGCTGTAAGTCACTTGATTGTCCCACCTGTTTGTTTTTCATTCTTGAAAGAGTTTGCAAGTCCTTGTGCGTTTTCTAGACATCCAACTTTGTTGTCTAGTCTCCCAGGCTGCTTGTAATCCCACTGAGGCTTGTTGCTCTTCGCTCATGTTATCACAGTCATTTTATTTTATCGTAACTTTTTTTCTCCCCAGCAGGTGAATTGCATCTGTGTTCCTTTGTCTTCTGGCAAGAGTTGCCAGTGTGCCAGTAGCTGTACTCTTGAATATTGGCAAAACTATTTTTCATTAAAGAAAAAAAAAGAAGGAAAAAAAACAACCTATCAAATTGTTGAGTGTCACACAGTATGAGTCTGTTGTATTGTAGTATTGCTCTTTACGCTGCTGCTGCTTCTCATAACACATTTGGGGAAGAAAAAAAATAATCCTTCATGTTTTATCTCTGGTCAAAACAAAGTATTTCGAGTTCGACCACCTAGTCGTCCATGTTTGGATTGATATCATTTTGACGATCGCATCATGGAGTATAATTTAATAAACTGGATGTCTGGAAATATAATTGTAACTTATCATTGCAATAAAAGTATAGAAAGCATTATGACGTTTTGTGGAATTTTGTCCAGTGGTGGAAAGTAACAAAGTACATGTATTCAAGTAGGCCTACTGTACTAAATATTTTTTGGTGAAAACAAACAGTTTTTTGTTCAAAGGTTAAATTACTATATTCTGAGTGTTTGTTCAGTAACGGGTCTCTCCAGCTCTTTAATAAACAATACATTTTCAGTTGGTTGTTCAGCCAATCAGGACAGTACCCATTTATCAGCTTAAATTGTGTTACAGTTGCAATTTTGTCAGCTCATTTCTTTGTGTCATCTCTTCCAAATGCACTTGTTTATCCTGTGTGAGTTGAGTCTGAAAATGTGTTTTTTTGTTTACCAAAGAGCTGAAGAGACAAGGAGACTGTTACTGAACAAACACTGTATAGCAATGAGTACCATCAGAATATAGAGCTATTTAACACTTATTTTAACAAAGAAATATTTCTTACCCTAGTTTTAAGTACACTTTTGAGGTATTATTTTACTTTACTGGAGTATTTCCAATTTTCAATACTTTTACTTCTACTCCACTACATTATTTTGTGGAGTACAAGTATTTGAGTAGAAGTACAATATTTGCCTCTGATATGTAGTCTACTATCAGAGGCAAATATTGTACTTTTACTCAAATACAATTATTTGAAAACTTTAGTTCTATCTACAGAAATTACATTGTGGGAAAGTTTTTTTTCCTTAATTGAAAAGTGAAACTTTGATATACTCTAGAGTCATTGTGCATAAAGTGAAATATTTCAAACTTTTGTTTTAATTTAGATCAGGGGTCTTCAACGTTTTCAGGCCAGGGACCCCCTAGCTGAGAGAGAGATGAAGCAGGGACCCCCTCTATATTGTATACAATTGTGTTTCAGATAAAAACATTTCTTTTACTTAGTCTGCTCTTTTTTCCCTCTACACCTAGCCTCTTTGCCAAAAATAGCCGATCTACAAGCTCTCAACGCCTCGCAGTGCGAGGCGTTGAGAGCTTGTAGATCTGCTATTTTCGGCTAATGTTCCCCTCAGAAAAGGAATAGGGTTCAAGTGGTTAGTAAAAAAACTAAATCCTATCACGGGCCCCTTGTTCTAGACTACTGCTGGTTCACAATTCAGAACAGCTATCCAGCTATAACGTTTAATACAAGTAAAAGCAGTTAATGAATAAGTGGAGTAGCTACAATAAACAAAGATATTATTAGCATCTTTTAAACCAGAGGTTCCAAAACCTTTTAGCTCGGGACCCAAAACATAAATTTGATGTCTCCCCGGGACCCAAAGCAGTGAACGTAGCAGATCTACAAGCTCACAATGCGTTACATCGTAAGCTTGTAGATCTGCTATTTTCACTACCGGGTGGTAAACGGGCGGCCGCCACCACTTCTGGTTCCTCCCCAACCTGACTGCCGACGTGGGCTTCATCGAAAAAAATTTGAACTGTGAATGGAGTTTCTAGGTGAAAGTGTTTTTTTGAGGTCCCAAATTCGTCCATCGACCTCCATTATAAATCTCTGAACTTTTAAAGGAGCACAATTCTAAAACTATTAAACATTTCAAAGATTCCTTTTCAGGCAAACATGTCCATATTAGGATGAAAATTTTAAAGTTTGAATGGGGTTTCCATTCTATATATGACATTTTGAATCATTACAGTCAGTTCACCTTCTTTTGGGTCTTGAGTCGAACCAATTACTCCCGCGGAGACATCAAATTTCTCTTTAAGGCCTTGAGTCTTGGGACTCAATGCCCAAAAGAGAAATTTGATGTCTCCGTGGGAGTAATTGGTTCTTAGTATAATCTGAGATTCAATTCGAATTCACTTCTCAAGTCTATCTTACTGATTTTCAAAATCGTCCCCCCAAAAACCTTATAGGAGTACGTTTCAGGCAATTTAGAGTTGATTGGTAATTTTCGTTTCGGTAAAATTTATTTTACCGAAAGGGAATTTAGGCAATTTCAGGCAATTTAGAGTTGATTGGTAGTACTTTGTAGTGACTTTTTTTGGTCCCTAACATTCATCGAGCTCTGGACTTAGTAAATTTATTTTTTCACCATTGTGTCACTACCGAAACGAAAGTTTGTCACTACCGAAACGAAAGTTAAATCCGAAAAAATCACTAATTGTGGAGGCCAAAATCGTCCCCCCAAAAACCTGTTAGGAGTACGTTTCAGGCAATTTAGAGTTGATTGGTAATTTTAATTTTACCGAAACGAAAGTTAAATCCGAAAAAATCACTAAGTGTGGAGGCCAAAATCGTCCCCCCAAAAACCTGTTAGGAGTACGTTTCAGGCAATTTAGAGTTGATTGGTAATTTTCGTTTCGGTAAAATGTATTTTACCGAAACGAAAGTTAAATGCGAAAAAATCACTAAGTGTGGAGGCCAAAATCGTCCCCCCAAAAACCTGTTAGGAGTACGTTTCAGGCAATTTAGAGTTGATTGGTAATTTTCGTTTCGGTAAAATGTATTTTACCGAAACAAAAGTTAAATCCGAAAAAATCACTAAGTGTGGAGGCCAAAATCGTCCCCCCAAAAACCTGTAAGGAGTACGTTTCAGGCAATTTAGAGTTGATTGGTAAATTTATTTTACCGAAACGAAAGTTAAATCCGAAAAAATCACTAAGTGTGGAGGCCAAAATCGTCCCCCCAAAAACCTGTTAGGAGTACGTTTCAGGCAATTTAGAGTTGATTGGTAATTTTCGTTTCGGTAAAATTTATTTTACCGAAACGAAAGTTAAATCCGAAAAAATCACTAAGTGTGCAGGCCAAAATCGTCCCCCCAAAAACCTGTTAGGAGTACGTTTTAGGCAATTTAGAGTTGATTGGTAGTACTTTGTAGTGACTTTTTTTGGTCCCTAACAGTCATCGAGCTCTGGACTTAGTAAATTTATTTTTTCACCATTGTGTCATTACCGAAACGAAAGTTTGTCACTACCGAAACGAAAGTTAAATCCGAAAAAATCACTAAGTGTGGAGGCCAAAATCGTCCCCCCAAAAACCTGTTAGGAGTACGTTTCAACTTTCGTTTCGGTAGTGACAAACTTTCGTTTCGGTAGTTACACAATGGTGAAAAAATAATGTTTTTGTCTTGTTTGTTGTTCAAGTCAACGCACCAGGAAGGCTGTGTTTCTTGGCTAACAGTTAGCTCAATGGGTTGAGACGCAGTATTCATGATCCAGAGGCCATGAGTTCAAATCCCACTAGTGTCTTTACTGTGATGCTTCCCTTTGCAGACTAACTTCTAGAAAAACAAGTTAAAACCACCAGGAAACCTGTAACTCTCAGCCAACAGCTTAGCTCAACTGGTAGAGCGTCTGTCCAATAACATGACTTGACTTGACTTGATTTGAGTGGGTTCGATTCCCACTCGAGTCAAGTGTCCCCGCTAACTTGGGGCAACGGATAAATTGACTGATATCCTTAGTGATGCTTCCCTTTGCAGACTAACTTCTAGAAAAACAAGTTAAAACCACCAGGAGACCTGTAACTCTCAGCCAACAGCATAGCTCGACTGGTAGAGCGTCTGTCCAATGACTTGACTTGACTTGACTTGAGTGGGTTCGAATCCCACTCGAGTCAAGTGTCCCCGGTAACTTGGGGCAACGGATAAATTGACTGATATCCTTAGTGATGCTTCCCTTTGCAGACTAACTTCTAGAAAAACAAGTTAAAACCACCAGGAAACCTGTAACTCTCAGCCAACAGCATAGCTCAACTGGTAGAGTGTGTTATTGGACAGACGCTCTACCAGTTGAGCTATGCTGTTGGCTGAGAGTTACCGGTTTCCTGGTGGTTTTAACTTGTTTTTCTAGAAGTTAGTCTGCAAAGGGAAGCATCACGAAGAATATCAGTCAATTTATCCGTTGCCCCAAGTTACCGGGGACACATGACTCGGAGTGGGAATCGAACCCACTCAAGGAAAGAATCATAGGAAAGACATCAATGGGATTTGAACTCATGGCCTCTGGATCATGAATACAGCGTCTCAACCCATTGAGCTAACAGATGGCTGACAAGTACAGCCTTCCTGGTAGTTTTCAGTTGATCTTCTGGAAGCCAGTCTGCAAAGGAAAGAATCATAGGAAAGACATCAATGGGATTTGAACTCATGGCCTCTGGATCATGTATACTGCGTCTCAACCCATTGAGCTAACAGTTGGATGACAAATATAGCCTTCCTGGTAGTTTTCAGTTGATCTTCTGGAAGCCAGTCTGCAAAGGAAAGAATCATAGAAAGACATCAATGGGATTTGAACTCATGGCCTCTGGATCATGTATACTGCGTCTCAACCCATTGAGCTAACAGTTGGATGACAAATATAGCCTTCCTGGTAGTTTTCAGTTGATCTTCTGGAAGCCAGTTTGCAAAGGAAAGAATCATAGGAATGACATCAGTGGGATTTGAACTCATGGCCTCTGGATCATGAATACTGCGTCTCAACCCATTGAGCTAACAGATGGCTGACAAGTACAGCCTTCCTGGTAGAGTATAATAATGCATAGTCTTAGATATTTTAGGAATGTTTAACAAAGCATGTTAAACATGAACAAACACATTAACAGACAGTTGTAAATGATGAACTGTCTTCACTTTACTATAGGGCACATAATAACATGTATTAAGGATTTATAGATACTTTAGGAATGTTTAACAAAGCATATGTTAAACATGAACAAGCTACCAATAGCTTGTATATATTATGTAACATCAGTTACAAATGATTTAATAATCATTTACAGATATATTATACATGTCTTATTCATGAATAGTCATAAAATACCTTTATAGATGATTTGTAACCGTAGTTATAAAGGTTTTAGTAATCATTTACGAATGTCAATAAACAGGTTGTTAATGATTTGTTAATAGTCTACAAACTGCTTATAAACGTTTATAGATGCTTTAGAATGGGTCATTACAAATGATTTAATAATCTTTTACAGATGTATATAAATGGCTTATTAATGAATAGTTCACTACTTACTAATACTTTATAAATGATTTGTAACTGTAGTTATAAAGGTTTTAGTAATCATTTACGAATGTCAACAAACAGGTTGTTAATGATTTGTTAATAGTCTACAAACTACTTATAAACGTTTATAAATGCTTTATAACGGGTCATTATTGTAAAGTGCTACCGAAACACTCAGACATCACTACAAAACAAAAGGTATACAATTGTGTAAATTAAAACTAGAACTAAGAAGATATATTTATAAAATATATAAAGAAACACAACTGTATTGCAAAACACAAAGTACAGTGGTTAGCACTTGATAATGGCAGTAATACCATCTGAGTGCCTCTGTGGTACCACAGAGGCGCCACTACTACTTGGTGGTGCCACATTTGACACCTTTTTTAAGGTGTAGTGTGGCTGATCGGCCACCATTTGGCGCATGTGAGTCCATGAACCCTACAGTACATTATTAGCAACAGGTAGGCCGTATTGTCTAGCCCCTTTTCCTTCAGTTTCGTTCCCATCAAGTGGATCTAAATAATCTCTGCTTCTTAAAAAAGATCTATTGGTAGTAAGTAAGAAAAAAAATTACCGACATCTGATTTGGCGCAGTATTTTTATAATCAGAGTTTAAAAGTCGGTACTATTTTCTTAGCAGCGCAGTAATACTTTCAAAGGGGTGGTGCGTTTTTTGGCACGTGATTCCCGTTACAACCAATGGGGTCGCCTCTTCCGCCTCACCATTTCCTGCAACAACTGCCAATCTGCCATAGCAACGGTAACGTCCGAAGAAAATAAATCAAAACAAAGAAAATATCCTTCAAAAGCACGTCAAAAGGACTCGAAACGATGCTATATGAATCTCATGTCTGTCCAGAAAGAAGAGGTTCAGGAATTTACACGGACAAGATGGGATACATGTACAACAAGCCATGGATACACAACGGTCGTCTGTCCCGACCGAACTTCAACCAGGTGTTTGCACTTTTCCATTTACAGCCCGTACATCTACATAAACGTTCAGATTTCAAATATAAAGTGCTTACCGCATGGCCATTGATGTTACAATTCTGTATGGTCCCGCAGAAGTACCCGTATATTCTGTATTGTTCAATAAAGAGTATTCTTAACCGATCGGTGGCCATTTTCTCATAGATTTATAATGTATCAGAGTGCAATACACCTCCCATCCGATAGGGTCGCGTGGTTAAAGGATATGGTGAAAATGGCCACCGATCGGATTAACAGGCTT
Organism: Gymnoscopelus microlampas; assembly: GCF_963454915.1. NCBI lineage: Eukaryota > Metazoa > Chordata > Actinopteri > Myctophiformes > Myctophidae > Gymnoscopelus > Gymnoscopelus microlampas. The sequence goes on along the minus strand of NC_139942.1, from coordinate 23,963,321 downwards.
TTTATTGAACAATACGGAAGATACAGGTACTTCTCTGGGCCCGTACATAATTGTAACATCCATGGCCATGGGTAAGCATTTTAACATGAGAGACTGAAATAATTTATTGTGTTATCAGATAAAAACATCTATTGAAAATAGCAGATCTACAAGCTCACAACGCATCACAACGCGTTGTGAGCTTGTAGATCTGCTATTTTCAATAGATTTATTTGGGGGGAGACACATTTTAACATGAGACTGAAATCATTTTTTGTTATCACATGAAAAAAATCTATTGAAAATAGCATATCTACAAGCTCACAACACGTCACGTTGTGAAAGTAAAACTAACTCAAAATTCTTCTTGAGTACAGTAGCCTACTTGAGTAAATGTACTTAGTTACTTTACACCACTGAAAGTACAGGTACTAAAGAAACGTACAGTACTCAAGTGAATGTCCACCACTGCATCTCACCAGTGCTGATAAAGCCCATAAGCTAATTGGCAATATGGCCAAGTAAGAGATTGTAAACAAAACATGCGTGTCAATATTGGACTGTCAAATATTGATTTGTCATTTTATGATTGTATGGGTGCTATTACTGTATTTTAAACATTCCCGTGTCATTTCATCCATGTTCCATCTCTGAATCGTTAACAGCTAATACACCAGATGTTGTGATTGATAAAGAGTCCAGGGAAGTGTCTGTATTAGATAGCCTGCACCTTTGACTCTAGCCTAGAGGAAGCCTTTATGACCAAGATCATTAAATACCAACCACTCCTACATACCATCTCAGAGCTGGGCTATTAGGTGCAGCCTATTTGTTTTTATATTTGGCAGCCTATAGGACATACCCACATACCCCCTATGCTGATCACTCTGTCTCACACTCATTCCTTAAGAACACTGCACTCAATGAGGACATCATCACATTCACTATAAAAGCCAGACTACAAGTCCTTCCCACCAGACTCAACCTTTCCATATGGTTTCCCACCAGTCAAGCTCCTCATTGTCTGCACCACACCACAGAACAGATCACTGAAACACTGTCACACATCTTGAATGGCTGTTATGCATACAAAGGGATGTACATTGCACGCCACGATAGAATAGTGGAACTCATCGCAAAGGACATATCAAAAAATCATGCACCCTCAGTGAGAATGTACAAACATTCCCGTGTCATTTCATCCATGTTTCATCTCTGTGATAACCCAGACATATTTACATCTTTGACAGCTAATACACCAGATGTTGTTGTGGTTGATGAAGAGTCCAGAGAAGTGTTTGTATTAGAGATAGCCTGCACCTTTGACCCTAGCCTAGAGGAAGCCTTTATGACCAAGGTCATTAAGTACCAACCACTTCTACATACCATCTCAGAGCTGGGCTATAGGTGCAGACTATTTGTTTTTATATTTGGCAGCCTAGGACATACCCACAGACTGGTTGTTAGAGGGTTCCAACAACTTGGGATGCCCAAAAAGGAGGCAAAAAGGCTGGCAAAGTATTGTTCTATTTCTGCTATAATTGGCAGCCGCCACATATGGCGGAGACGCTGTTACTTATACCCATAGAGAAACTGAGTGACATGCTTACTGTATCATGAAGACGTATTCCATGATTTTGTGATGTAATCTCACTGCACCTTTAATATTTGTGTCCCTGTATACTCTCCTTTGTGTGGACATAAATAAATGGTTAAAATGTGTGTGTGTGTGTGTGTGTGTGTGTGTGTGTGTGTGTGTGTGTGTGTGGGGAAATGAACCACCCTTCGCTGACCGCTACAAGATCTTCTGTGAGAGAGTCATCCGCCATGGCTTATAGTTGACCAAGAGGTGCTGAAAATAAACCATCTACGAAGGATGTTCGTAAACACAGTGGAGAAGCATGAGGACCTTGATGCTTTAAACTACAGGTAACTCAAATACCATGTGTGTCTTTGACAGTTCTGGGAAACAAAACAAAAACATTTATGCTGAAAAGTATATTATAGATGTATTCCATCACAAACAAGTCTATTTAAACTAAATTGGCTATCATTGTGAATACATCTTTATCTATACACTTGTGCTCATCTTTCCCTAACATTTTATGTTGCAGGCAGGATAAATTGAAGCGGAGGTTGACCCCTGATTTCCCCCAGCTGGTTTTTCACTGCCCTACCAAGTGCAACATCTCTGAACATACATACATGTCCTTCCTAGGTATTTTAGGAAAAAGGTTTGGTGATGCAAGGCTGCAAGACATACTCAATGAGTCAAGTTGGTGCCCCAAATCCATGAATGGTGTGATCAGTGGTCATCCAGAGGAGATGCAGTCTGCACTTTCATATTTTGTCATATTTGTATACTATTTTGCTGCCGTTGCACTGTCAACCAACATTTCTCTGTGAGTGACACAGAAGGCCTTATCTTGTGGGTGGGTGGGAGGGTTGATGTACAAATGACACATGCTGTGACACACTGTGGTATTTTAATAAATATTTTTATACCATGTGTTGTAATAATTTGGAGCTTTAGTGTATTTATTTTAGTCTAGTCCATTTTTGGCATTATTCCAATCTAGGGGGCTGATTCTCAGCCATTTTGGGCCAAGGAGTGCTGCTTTTTTCCCTACCTTTCAGTACACAGTAAGTTGTGACATTTTCTATGTATGAAATATAAGCTTTTAGCTAAATGTACTATGTGTATGTTTCATTTTGCTGGGCGCCAATCACTTCAGTAGAAGCGTTTTCTTTCTACATTTCAAATATGAGTATACTAAGGCACCAATACTTGTTTCAGGTGTTAGGTACATGTATTTATGACATTTGAGAAAGATTTTGTGTTGCCAAAAACAATATAACACATTTTACAAGCAAAAACAGCAGCATAAGATTTTCGTTTTCACTGTTATATACATTTCTGGCTTGTAACAAAATACTGCAGGATTTTGTGTGGAGACATTTTAACCCAAAGTCCACAAGGGTATTGTCTATGCAAAAATGCATTGAAAAAGTAGATCCAAGACGTGGGAACGAAATTCATTTTCTGGGCACTTTTTGGTGGGTCACCACACGGCCTAAGGGGAAGGGTGAATGCATTTAAAAGTGAATGTTATTTTATTTTTTTGTAAACATAGAAAATAAGGGAATGAGTCCTTAGGATGAATTGAAAAGCAATTATTTCTTTAAACACAACTGTGTTTCATGGTGGAAGAAGTGCACAGACATTTTACTTAAGTAAAAGTAGCAATACCAAAATATAAAAATACTCTATTTTTATATTTACTTATTTGTAAATATACTTACCAAAAGCTAAAGTTCTACAATGTTTGAAAGTAGCCGATCTAGCTTGTATATCGGCTATTTTCAAATGGCTGTGGTATAAAATAGGGCTAAAGTGGTTAATATGTATGTTTTATTATATAACAATTTATATCTGCAAAGTAACTAAAGTTTTCAAATAATTGTAGTAGTGGAGTAAAAGTACACTATTTGCCTTTGCAGGTGTAGTGGAGTAGAAATAAAAGTGCACTAATACTCCAGTACAGTAAAAAGAAAACACTTCATCATTTTCCCAAGGTTCTATGGAACCCAAGCGGGATTCGTACCCGGTCCTCTCACCTTTGAGAAACATCTCACTAACCACTAGACTACCAGTTCAGTTGACATGATGGCTGTATGTGATCCCAAGACACTACACACAGAATGGGGCATCTCACTTCCAGCTGAACCAGTGCTATGTTACTTGAGTAAAAGTACAAAGGTATTGGCATCAAAATATACTTAAAGTACCAAAAGCTAAAGTACTACAATGTTTGAAAGTAGCCGATCTAGCTTGTAGATCGGCTATTTTCAAATGGCTGTGGTATAAAATAGGGCTAAAGTGGTTAATATGTATGTTTTATTATATAACAATTTATATCTGCAAAGTAACTAAAGTTTTCAAATAATTGTAGTAGTGGAGTACAAGTACACTAAATAAGAAAAAGAGGTTGCGCATCAACAATGGGTTTTCTCAGTGGAGTGCTAGACCCAAAGTCAGTATACATATCAAAAAAAGAATTTAAAAAAATCCAAAAAGGTAGCACATCCAAAAATGTCAATCAAATGGAGGACAAATTACTCACATTTCCACTTTTTTATTGGCACACCAATAAAGTGAACGCTTACGCGTTTCGGCTATGAGCCTTCCTCAGAGCATACACTATTTGCCTTTGCAGGTGTAATGGAGTAGAAGTAAAAGTGCACTAATACTCCAGTACAGTAAAAAGAAAACACTTCATCATTTTCCCCAAGGTTCTATGGAACCCAAGCAGGATTCGTACCCGGTCCTCACACCTTTGAGAAACATCTCAATAACCACTAGACTACCGGTTCAGTTGACAAGATGGCTGTATGTGATGACTAGACACTACACACAGAATGGGGCATCTCACTTCCAGCTGAACCAGTGCTATGTTACTTGCGTAAAAGTACAAAGGTATTGGCATCAAAATATACTTAAAGTACCAAAAGCTAATGTAGATGGTAAGAGAGAGAGAGGGAGATTTTCATTTCATTTTATTTATTTCAATTATGGTTTACATGATCACATTCATATTTGTTTTACATATTCCATGACTGAAAAGGAGCAGTTAGAAGATACATCTTATTTATACCTGCCCCTTTCTACCATTAAAATCATCAAATGATTCATCAAAAACTAAAACTAAAAGGAGAAAACTAAACGGAAAAGAAATGAGAGAACAAAGAACGAGAGCACGAGAAAATCACACAAAATTTAACCAGAACTAAAAAACAAACAAAAAAACTTAAAAACAACGACAAAAAAAATGAAGATTAACCATCCAATTCGTACTTGATCATTTTCCCCCTTTTGAACACTCTCTTAAACTGAAACACTGTTGTACAACTCTTCAACTCCTTGCTTTGCGAATTCCATAATTGTATACCTGTAACAGAGATACACATTTGTTTTAATGTTGTTCGAGCAAACAGATGTTTAAAATCATCTCTTCTGTTGGCCTCTTCCTGCGAGTTCAAATTAAATAACTTCTGTAACTGTTTTGGCAACCCTCTGTATTTCGCTTTGTACACGACTAATAATGTTCGTAGCTCAATTCAATCCATTATTTTCAACAAACCTGATAAAATAAAAAGTCTGTTAGTATGTGCTCTGAAATCCTCAATAACCAAAGGAATGGTGTTACTCTCATATGTGTTGCCCCACACTTCCAGACATTTGAGGTAAGGGGGGAGGTAAGGGGGGAGGGGATCTTGAAGTGAATTGATCTAATGTACCAAGCCAAAACAGGTTATGCTAATGCACAGGCTGTCTGATCTCACAAGAACATGGGCTTCACAGTGAAACACATCACAGCAAATGAATACAGTACAGTAACTTCAGTCCTGCATAACCAACCAAGTAACCAAGTAAAAAAATCAGATAGTACATGAACAACTCCGACCATAGTACATGACCAAAAACTACACAACCCAAACCTCTACCAAAGCGGTCTTGCCCTTTAACTTGTGCGATGTTTTAGGCTGACCTAGGATCAGGTTAGTTAGCAGCGACATGAATGGCTGTGCATTTCATTACGTGGTGGAAAGCCTGACACAAGGTTTATGGCTTGACTTGTGTGATGATTATACTGGTTTATATAAATACACCTTTAACCTGTAAATGCAATCAGCAGGACACCGCAGGGAGTTGAACCCCATCCTAGTGAACCAGAAGTGCCATACCAGTGTCTTTTACCTCTTTGACTCATTTACAGGTTGAAGAAACCACATATTAACGTTCACTCTCTCTGAGAGTGTGAATGTTAGAGTATACCTGTGGTCATAATGAGATCTACTTTTGTGTATTTTTTTTATATCAAAGGTCCCTAAAATTACATTTTTAATTAATTCCTGTAAACGTAAAATAGAGAATAAATAAATACACCCATACTAGGTATCCTCTAAAATGTAGTTACGATGGGCACGATTTGCATGAGTGCTGTGACCACTTTTACATTACGTCTAATGAGTGCTCGGGCCTGCGTGTAAGCGCGCATACTGGTTCTTATCAGTGTGACGTCTGGAAATGAGTCTAAACTATTTGAGTACACGTTGTGATAAGCGATCGCTGTTTGTTTCATTTGAACTTTAGCTTGAAGGTCACAGGTGGGTCCAGCTCATCAAGACCAAACCTTAGGCTATCCACAAATAGGGCTTTCACGACTAGATATTTTTACTGGTCGACTAATTTGACCCAGTGGTAGTTTTTTTTTTGCCATTGTTTTAATGCCATTACTATTGTTATTATCCTCCTTCCTTTATTTCTATGCCATTTCAAGGGAAGCGCTTCTGGCACAGCAGCACAGCAGTGTCTCCAAGGATCCTCAAAAGGGGGTTATTGCCCAATAATAGCCTATTATTGGGCATACTTTTGACCCCCTTTTGATAAAAATAAAGGCAGGAGGATAATAATAATAATAATAATAGTAGTAATGGCATTAAAACAATGGCAATTTATTTGATCAACTATTCGACTAGTACCAACAAGGTCGACTAGTGGTTATACTAGTCGACTAGTTGGTGAAAGCCCTAGTGTGTGTGTATGCATGCATGCATACATGTATGTTTCTAAACCACTGTTCTAAATCCTCTTTTTTACTTAAAGGGATATTTCACTTTCAAAAAAACCTTTGGTCATTTTGTCGTCTACTCAGGCCTTTGTGAACCCCCCAGACAGTTTTTAAGTTGCTCGATTCAGTATTTAGATATTTGATATAAATGTTATCAGACATGCCCCCTTCCTATACAAACCATTGTAACTTCAAACTCTATTTTAATCATGTTAGATTCATCAAAAACACCCGTCCTTGGTTTTGGTGACTCATCCTGCCCTCCTAATGAGGGGGCCGTGTTTTTACAATTACTTTTTTCATTCATTTAAAAAAAAAAATTGGAAAATGAAAATTAAAAAAATGATAAAATAAATGAAAAAATTAATCGGAAAAACACGGCCCCCCTCATGCATTAAGGCCCGTTCAAAGTCCCTAGATGGGTCTTTACGTGCGTCAGGCGGTGAGGGATTCCGTCCGTTCTTTACGGACACATGCATAGTCGCTCAGGAGAGAGAGATTGCGCGTACCCAATGTTGCCATGTCTGCTTATTATAAGCGACTTTGGGCTTATATTTCTGTATAGTTGCTTGTAAACAAGTGCGGTTTTATTTGGGCTTGTTTCTAAAGTGTAGTTGCTTATTTGGGCCAATTATTATTTAAACCAGTGATTCTCTAATATATATTGTAGATCTGCTATTTTCATATGCAGTGGTGTAAAGTAACTAAGTACATTGACTTAAGTACTGTACTTAAGTAAATGTTGAGGTAATTGTACTTTACTTGAGTATTTGCAATTTCCAATACTTTTATTTTTACTCCACTACATCTCAGAGGCAAATATTGTACTTTTACTCCACTACAATTATTTGAAAACTTTAGTTACTAGTTACTTTTCAGATATAAATGATGATATTATGAAACATACATTAACCACTTTAGCCCTATTTTATACATAGGCTATTTGAAAATAGCAGATCTACAAGCTCGTAGCTTGTAGATCTGCTATTTTCAAACATTTTTGTACTTTTACTTTTGATACTTTAAGTACATTCTGATACCAATACTTTTGTACTTTTACTCAAGTACATTTTTAATTCCAAACTTTTACTTGTAACAGAGTACTTCTGCATTGGAGTAGTGATACTTTTACTTAAGTAAAACATTTGAGTACTTTTTCCACCACTGTTCATATGTGGCCAAGTCGATTCTTTTGGGCTTGTTTTCATAGACCTGGTTACTTATTTCTCTCACAAAGTCTGGCAACAGGTTACAATGCTATGAAACTAGCATTGTAGCCCAGTGGTACAACAGCCAAAACGTAGTAAACGTGCGTCGGCCTGACGGTGAATGTCGACTGAACGGACGGAAAAACGGGAGCCATAAGTGACGGAGGGGGAGTAAAAAACGACAACGCAAAGAGCGCCGGCGCTCGTTACGTATCCTTACGTCCGACTATGAATGATACTTTAGGAGGGCAGGGTGAGACCCCAGAACCAAGGACGGGTGTTTTCGATTAATATAACATGGTTAAAATGGAGTTTGAAGTTACAATGGGTTTGTATAGGAAGGGGGGCATGTCTGAAAAATTAATATCAAATATCTAAATACTGAATCGAGCAACTTAAAAACTGTCTGGGGGACTCACAAAGGCCTGAGTAGACGATAAAATGACCAAAAGTTTTTTTGAAAGTGAAATATCCCTTTAAGTAAAAGTACCAATACGGCAATGTAGATATACTCTGTTACAAGTAAAAGTCAGAAATTCAGAATTTACTTGAGTAAAAGTACAAAAGTATTGGTATACAAATTTACCTAAAGTACCAAGTAGAAAGTACTCATTATGTAGAATGTTCCATTTCACATTTTTTCAAATGTAAAAAAATAACTTGAAAATAGCAAATCTACAAGCTCGTAGCTCGTAGATCGATTTTCAAATGGCCGAAATGTATGCATAGGGCTACAACTAGTAACTCAAGTCTTCAAATAAATGTAATGGAGTAAAAGTATAATATTTGCCTCTGAGATGTAGTGGAGTAGAAGTATTGAAAATTGGAAATACTCCGGTAAAGTAATTATTCCTCAGATTTGTACTTACTTTACACTACTAGGTTTTAATGGGTTAAATGGCCTGTCTTGGTTCAAAGCCCACTCACCACGACAAGGTGCAGGCCGAGAGTGGGGACAGGACAAGACTAACTCTGACGAGACAACATGAAACATACATTACAAACAAACAAACATGAAACATATATTACAAACAAACGTGAATTACAAACAGATATGAAACATGTATTACAAACAAACATGAAACATGCATTACAAACAAACATGAAACATGCATTACAAACAACAAACATGAAACATGTATTACAAACAAACATGAATTACAAACAAACAACAAACATGTATTACAAACAAACATGAATTACAAACAAAAAGGAAACATGTATTACAAACAGAAGTGAGACCTAGAAGGAGGTGGATGAAGGAGGTGGTGGTGGTGGTGGTGGTAGAAGGAGGGTGATAGAGGTAGGTGGTAGAAGGAGGGTGATAGAGGTAGGTGGTAGAAGGAGGGTGATAGAGGTAGGTGGTAGAAGGAGGGTGATAGAGGTAGGTGGTGGTAGAAGGAGGGTGGTAGAAGGAGATTGGTAGAAGGAGGTGGTGGTGGAGGAAAGAGGGGGTGGTGGAAGGAGGGTGGTAGGTGGTGGTGGAAGGAGGGTGTGTAGGACCTTGTGTTCTCCAGAGCTTGCTCTCCCTCTAACCTCTCTGTTACCTCCCTAAATAACTCTGACCATCACTTCATAACCTTCTCCCTCTCTCTTTCTAAACCTACTCACCACTTGACGTAACCTGAGGTCCCTAAACCCCTCCATTCTCTCTCAACGTGTCGTTTCAAACCAGCTTTCTCTCCATCTCTCAGAGAACAACCTGTTGATCCCAACCAGTCAGGATTCAAACCGGCCCACTCTACGGAAACTGCACTCCTTCACAGAAGTCACAGAAGCACTACATGCTGCCCAGGCTGCCTCCCACTCTGCAGTCCTGATTCTTCTAGACCCATCAGCAGCATTTGACACAGTGAACCACCAGCTGCTCAAGGACACCCTTGTTGACCTAGCCATCGCCAGGGTGGCTCTAAAGGGGTTCTCCTCCTACCTAACTGGCCGGACCTACCAGGTTTCTTGGAAAGATTTGCTCTCCTCTCCCCGCACCCTCCGAACCGGGGTCCCCCAGCTATCTGTACTTGGCCCCCTCATTTTCTCCTTGTACACTAAATCTCTTGCCGCTGTTATCTCTGTGCACAATCTATCTTATCACTGCTATGCCGATAACACTCAAATGTTTCCATCCTTCCCCCACGTCTGCCAAACAGGTGGAAGAGTGCATCACTGCATGTCTGGCTGACTTCTCACAGTGGATGTCTTCACACCACCTCAAGCTGAACCCAGACAAGACTGAACTTCACTTCTTCCTAGCTAAGTCCTGCCCCATGCAAGATCTAACCATTTCTATAGACAACGCCCTGGTAACTTTGGTTCCAACAGCCAAGAACCTTGGTGTTGTCCTGGACAGTCAGCTCTCATTCAAGAGCCACTATCACAGCGGCCACTCAATCCTGTAGGTTTACACTCTATAACATTCGAAGGATCAGACCCTTCCTCACCCAGGAGTCAGCCCAGCTCCTTATCCGGACATCAGTCATATCAAAACTGGACTATGGTAACTCTGTCCTTACCGGCCTCCCGGCATGTGCACTTTAGTCTCTCCAAATGATCCAGAATGCCACAGCACGCTTGGTCTTCAACCAGCCAAACTTAGCACATGTCTCCCCTTCTCTGCTCCCTGCATTGGCTCCCAGTTACTGCCCGCACAGAGTACAAAACACTGACATTGGCCTACAAAGCAACCAAAGGTATGGCACCCCCATATCTTCAAAGCCTGATCCAACCCTACAACCCCTCCCACTCTCTCAGATCAGCTAACACAGGGAAGCTGTCAGAACCTTCTCTAAAACATCCAGGACAACACTCCACACGTCCCAGACTCTTCTCCCTTCTGGCTCCCAACCTATGGAATGAACTCCCCATTGCAGTTAGAACTGCAGACTCACTCCCAATCGTCTGCCCTAATCTGAAGACTCACATCTTCAGACTCCACCTCAGCCCGTAGCACTTGCCCTAGCCTCAACAACCTTGCAGGATTATGCAAAGGCTAAAATGTTAGATAGCATGTTATGTAGACTGATGCCAGGTCATTGTTGACCTGGCATCCTATAGTGTGTATAGGTTCAATGTACAGGCTGATGATAGGTTCTTGGTTTACTTATGTATTAGTTTATTGGTTTACTTATGTATTACTTTATAATTAGATTATTAGTTTACTTATTTATTACTTTATTATTAGATTACCATTTCGATGCATTTGATTATCTTGTGTTGTCCTTGCTTACTGTAAATCACTCTGGATTAAGAGCGTCTGCTAAATGTCTAGATTGTAAATTGTGGTAGAAGGTGGTGGAAGGAGGTGGTGGAAGGAGGGTGGTAAAAGGTGGTGGTGGTGGAAGGAGGTGGTGGAGGAAGGAGCTTTAAAATATAGGCATTTTGCAGCTGCTTAATCCAGAGCGATTAATACATAAACGTAATTAATACATACGTAAACCAAGGACCTATCATCAGCATGTACATTTAAACTATACACTCTATAGGATGCCAGGTCAACAATTACCATCTGATTACATAACATCCTATCGAAGTTACATTTTAGCCTTTGCATAAGCCTGCAAGGTTGTCAAGGCTAGGGCAAGTGCTACAGGCTTAGGTGGAGTCTGAAGAGGTGAGTCTTCAGATTATGGCAGAAGGTTGAGAGTGAGTCTGCAGTTCTAATTGCAATGGGGAGTTCATTCCATAGTTTGGGAGCCAGAAGGGAGAAGAGTATGGACGTGTGGACCGTTGTCCTGGATGTTTTAGCGAAGGTTCTGACCGCTTCCCTGTGTTAGCTGATCTGAGAGAGCGGGGGGGGGGGGGTTGTAGGGTTGGATCAGGCTTTGAAGATATGGGGTGCCATACCTTTGGTTGCTTTGTAGGCCAATGTCAGTGTTTTGTACTCTGTGCGAGGCAGTAACTGGGAGCCAATAGAGGGAGCGGAGAAGATGAAGACATGTGACCCTTTTTGGCTGGTTGAAGACCAAAAGTTCCATTCTGGATCATTTGGAGAGGCTTAAGTGCACATGCCAGGAGGCCAGCAAGGAGACAGTTACAATAGTCAAGTTTTGATATGACTGATGGCTGGATAAGGAGCTGGGCTGACTCCTGGGTGAGGAAGGGTCTGATCCTTCGAGTGTTATAGAGTGTAAACCTACAGGATCGAGTGGCCGCTGTGCACAACAGAGCTGCTCCGCGTTGAAGATCGGGGTCATCTGGGGTCGGGCTTCCTGTTGGCCTTCACCCGACCCCATAGCGAATACATCGGGGGACGTGCCTTCTCTTTTTCACCGAAGTGTACCGTAATGGCTTCTCCTTCTGAAAAAAATAAAGCTACCAAACAAAAAAAAGAAAAATGCTCATTATTAGATTGTTCATAAAATATCATGAAATAACTTTGCTAGATGTTTGCATTGTATAGTTACCTTGCCGTGATGTAACTCAGGTGGGCGAGAAACAAAAAATAGTTGCTCCATTGGTTTGAAATTGATGATCGTGTGACCCCCCCCCCCACACACACACCTTTAAGATGACCAGGTCCAGGCCTGGATTTACACAGTTCCCCCCAACCCAGCCAGAAAAAAGTGACCTTTGGTACCTACCAAAAAGTGACTTTTGGGACCTACCAAACAGTGTCCTTTTGGTACTTACCAAACAGTGACCTTACAAATGAACAAGGTCTTATGGACCTTTTCAAAATGACCAGGTACAGCCTGGATTTGCAGAGGCAGATGAAAACAAAAACTACACTACCAACATAGTCATAGATTCAACGTCGGCCTTCAAACCTGAAAAAAAGAGCAAAAATCTTTAACCACATCATCACACGTACGACCCAAACGGCATCCAACACGAACAGCATAGCTGTATTCACGACAAGCATCATCCAACAAACTGCAGCATAAAGCAACTGCAGCATCCAGCAAAGGAAAAGGAAAAATGACCAGGTAGGACCGTCACAATTATTATTACATAATCGCAAGTATTTGAGATAACCGCAATACTTTTTTTGGGGATCATAGTCATAATCGTTTCCATGTTGAAAAATGTTCATATATTTTTTAAACATTTTCAAAAAATTGTGGAAATAGCCGAACTACATGCTCAAAACGCATCACGACGTGATGCGTTTTGAGCGTGTAGCTCGCCTTTTGTTTACGAAGCCTAAAAAAAGCCAGACAAAGTTTTATTCAAAATGTCAGTAAGACGCAATTAAATAGTTAAATCGCAATTATTTGAGCGACAATTTATCGCCAAGTTCAACGTCATAATGGTGACAGCCCTAAAGAGGTTCCTTACTTTGAGCCGTCTTCAGAGGAAACCCCCGGCCGACCTGGGTCTTTCGGCGGCGGAAACCAACCGGTGTTTAACATCGAGGTGGATACAAAAGCACAGAACGCACTGTCGTGGATTTATGCATCAACGAAGACACATACACACTGTCGTGACACACTGTCGTGTGCACAAAACACACTGAAGTGGAATTATGTGATAAATCAGCGATCGATACACCGGATGGAGACCACCGCAGGCAGACCAGGGGCAGCGCCGCAGAGGAATCCCCCCCACCCCATGCAGACAAATCCGTGGATAGAGAGAGATCTCCAAGCTCTCGATCTCTAGGGCATCCTCGGGTTGAGCCTTCCAGCGGCGTATCCCGTCATCTCCATCCTCCGTCCGTCCGTCCAGGGCTGTCATGATTACAAATTTAAGTTGACGATTAATTGTCATACAAATAATAATACTTCAACGATTATGCAAAATAATTGCGATTATCTCAAATAATTGCAATCAGACGATTATGTAAGAATTGTGACAGGCCTACGTACATCTGGCTAGCTTCACCAGATCACCTCTGCGTCGTCATTAGAGGTGGATGTTCTGGGAGGGTGTTATACTGCAGGTGAGAACCTCAGTCTTCTGGGCATTTATGGCGCAACCTCGGCACAGTCCGTCTCCACTCTGAGAAACAAACAAACAAACAAACATTAATTCAAGTGACCGAGAGCCAGATAAATACCAGATATATACGTATACTGTATCCTGTACACAGCATAGTTTATCTAATCAAACTTATATAGCATCCCTATGCTGAGGGGAACATTAGTCGAAAATAGCAGATGGCAAAGTGGTTTTGGGAAAAAGGAGCAAATCAAGTACAGAGCCAAAGGTCAAGTTTACAAAGTGTTGACGGTTTAAGTGGTTAAATGTCTACCATTCATTCACACAACACTGATAGTCAATGAATCTATCGATTAAACCCATGGAAAAACTTTAATCTGCGACACAATTTTACTATATATATATATATATATATATACAAAATGCATTCACTTATTCCAGTCTATTCCAGTTTGCATACCTATATATATATAAAATGCATTCACTTATTCCAGTCTATTCCAGTTTGCATACCAAAATCCTATTTCAATATGCTAGATCAATTTATTACTTATTTTATTTGGAACAAAATAAAAGTCCCCACGGTTATGTAAAGCAGTGGTTCTCAAACTTTTTCCTGTCAAGGACCCCCAAATTGACACTTATTAGCCCACGGACCCCCATTTGAAAAGATAAGCCAGGGACCCCCATAAGAGAAGATTTTTACGGCTCTAGCAGTGATTCTCAATCATTGTAATTTAAGGACCCCCCCGTTTGACATGCATTAGGCTACGGACCCCCAATTAATGGTATTTCTATCTCTGGGACCCCAATTTATATTGTAAAATCAATGTTAATGTAACTCTGAGAGTGTACAAATGGAACCAAATGGACCCGTTGAGAACCAATGATGTAAAGCATTCTTAGAGATCAAAGAACCTTGGCGGTCTTGCACTACCAAATACACAACTACATTAAAAACATGACATACTGGCGGCATCAACAAAACAACGCTGAACAGTCCACCTGGATACAAATAGGCTCTATGCACAGTAGCAGTGGTGTAAAGTAACTAAGTGCATTTACTCAAGTACATTTTGAATTCCAGACTTTTACTTGTAACAAGATTAGTTCTACATTTCAGTATAGAGACTTTTACTTAAGTAAACACATTGAGTACTTTTTCCACCACGGCATAGTATCCATATTAATTGGGCCCCTGACTTACTTTCTTCACAGGTGTTACCAATGATTCTAATGAAGGCTCTGTTTCATTCAGTGTAGCACAGTGGTTCTTTTAATTTCAAGGACTCCCATAACTCTGAGTGTTCAAATGAACCAGTGAGGGTCCATTTGGTTGTATGTGTACACTCTCAGAGTTACAGATATATAAGGGGCCATCTGGAACCCCCCTCAAGAACACTTTGAGACCCAATGGTGTAGCAGAGTGTCTCCAGTGAGCCATCAAACACACTATCAGCACCCTGACTCTGTTTGACCAGAATGGAAAAGAGCCTTAATTAGTATCATTGGTAACACCTGTAAAAGGAAGTAAGGAAGAGGCCCAATTTATTTCCAGTATGGCTTCTGTTCATAGAGCCCATTGAAACATCCATAATGTATCTCATCATCACTGCCAGCACACGTCTTCCTCACTACCTCTAAACACTACAAACTACACCACTAACCTACAAACTACAACACTAACCTACAAACTACACCACTAACCTACAAACTCACTACCTCTAAACATTACAAACTACACCAGTAGTTCTCAAACTTTTTCATGTCAAGGACCCCAAATTTGATATATATTTGGCCACGGACCCCGATCTGAAAATGTTTTGTACCTCCAGAAGCAAAGATATGAGTAAAACATTTTTGTTTTAAAAAAAATACATATATTCAGAGGTTTTCACAAATTTTCTAAAATAGCAGATCTACAAGCTCATAGCGCGGCACTCAGTGTCTCAGCAACACAAACAAACACAGCTCAATAATACAACATATTCCCTTCACAAACATCACACAACATAGCTCTTCATCCTTACTAGTTGTTGCTTTTCCAAAGGAACATCAAAGTGAAATTACACACAATTCCATCAATTCCTTAATGCTGAACAGCTAATTAGCTAAGCTATCACACCTGTAGAATGGCCATGTTTCACATGACGCTCGTCTGTCACAAGCGTCATGGAACAACTTGTTCCTGGTTTGCGAATGTTTGACGTTTACAAGCCGTACATCTACATAAACGTTCACATTTCAAATATAAAGTGCTGACCCCCAAGCCATGGATGTAACCAGTTAAAGTGCACTGGTCTAAGTATCCGTATCGTCCGTATTGTTCAATAAAAAGCTTTTTAATCCGATCACCAGCCATTTTCTCCAATGCTTTCAACTACGCGCCCCTATCGGCTGGGGGGTGTATTGCACTCTGATATATTACAAATAAAAAATAAAATGGCCGACGATCGGATTAAAAATGCGTTTTATTGAACAATACGGAAGATACGAGTACAGTGCGCCCCAACTTGTTACATCAGTAGCTTGAGGGTCAGCACTTTATATTTGAAATCGGAACGTTAATGTAGATGTGATTGTTGTAAATGTAAAAAAAAAAATCGCAAACCAGGAACAAGTGGTTCCATGACTGTCATGGTATGACTCGGGTCATGTTTCAGGGCTACTGTAGAAACTCACCTTAGTTTTTGTCGGTTGGAGATAATTCATTGTGTTTCCACGGTCTGGTTTTAGCAGCTTTTTTTTTTACCACCCTGGTAAACATTATGAGTTGTTTAGTTCACTCTTTTTACTTCGAAACATTGCAGAGCTGAGTGTCTGTGAGTGTTTGTCGTCGGTGTATTTGTGAGAGAGGGGGCGGGGCCGATAATTTGTGGTTTAAATAGCCCCGCCCCTCCCCCCCTGCTTCCTATGAGTGTGGAGCAATTGGCTCTATTCACAGCAGCCATATTATGAAGACATTCACAGGTGTTACCAATGATACTAATGAAGGCTCTGTTCCATTCTGGTCAAACAGAGTCAGGGTGCTGATATTGTGCATGTTGGCCCACTGGAAACACTCTGACTATGTTACACCAGTGGGTCTGCAGTTGGAGTCCAGGGACCCTCATGGGCTTCCAAATGGCCCCTTACAGGTGTGTAACTCTGAGAGTGTAGTACAAATGGAACCAAATGGACCCGTAACACTCTCAGTAATGGGGATTGTGGACACCACTGTGCTACACTAAATGGAACAGAGCCTTCATTAGTATCATTGGTAACTAACACCTGTGAAGGAAGTGATAATATGGCTGCTGTGCATAGAGCCTATATTAAACCTGGCTTCTATGGCAGGTTTTCTCAAAGTGGGTGCAGTCAGTGGTGGAAAAAGTACACAAATGTTTTACTTAAGTAAAAGTATCAATACTGCAACGTACTGTGTATGTGTATATATATATATATATATATATACACAGTATACTCCACATGTTCTATACTTAAGAACTCAACATGTAATAACATTGGGAAACTATAATTTCAATATCACAATAATAATATTTGTTAGTGTTTATCCTATTAGAGTACAGTAGTACTAAAACAGTAGTACATATTTACATACCTAATTCATCCTTCTAAAGTTCTTGTCTTCGATGAGTTGGTGATGGTCATTTGCCCGACTGGACCAGGTTTCAGCCCCTATGACTCTCAGGTCGTGGACCTGGTGAGACGAAGGAGGAGCCCGGCCAGGAGGCCACCCACAGAGCCTAGTCCCTCCACGTGTTAAATGGTGCATTTATATAGCGCTTCTATCCAAAGCGCTTTACATTGATTGTGCCATTAACCCATTCACACACACATTCATACACCGATGGCGGAGGAAACCATGCAAGGCACCAACCTGCTCATCGGGAGCAATTAGGGGTTCAGCGTCTTGCTCAAGGACACTTCAACACTAACTCTAGGGGAGCGCCCCAGCCCAGGATCGAACTGGGAACCTTGCGGTTTTCTAGTTCACTCTACCAGGCCACTACCCCTGAGCCACTGCCACCCACAGACTAATTCCGGAGAAGCGGACTCAGTGGCCCTGTCTTTCCCTATAGGACTGACCGTGGGTACCTACCTGGGATGTATGGACTTGCACTGTATCTCTTTCTGTCTATCCTCTGTCTCTGTATCTCTTTCTGTCTCTCCTCTGTCTCTCCTCTCTCTCTCTCTCTCTCTCTCTCTCTCTCTCTCTCTCTCTCTCTCTCTCTCTCTCTCTCTCTCTTCTTTCCCCCGACACGGTCGAGGCAGACGGCTGCCACCCTAGAACCTAGGGTCTGCCTGACGTTTCTTCCAGTTAAGAGGGAGTTTTTCGTTGCCACTGTCGCAAAATTGCTTGTTCAGGGTGGGATTGTTGGGTCTCTTCTCTATGTAAAGTGTCTTGAGACAACTTGTTGTGATTTGACACTTTAATAAAATTGAATTGAATTGAATTGAATGTAAGTTGGGGCTTGATCAACCCCGGCTGGGTCACCTGGGCGAGGGTGTATGTTGCGAGACCCGAAACACCCTATGACCCCAGGCTACAACACTGATGATGCATCCCAGGTGCATCCATGTGATGTATTCTTTATTGTATGCACTTAATTTAGGAGAGAATATCTCAACTGTTCTTGGCTAATATGACCCCAGGGAACAACTTAGGAACTGTGACTAATTCTCTATCTGGGATGAAATACCCGAAAATGACCTCGCCCTCTTTTTAAATGACCATAACCGGTGCACTATACGTTTGAACCACATTTTGAGCTATGAATGCAAACTTGGTGTCTAAATCAAGCATAAAGTGTAATGCTATATAGTATACTATTCTATACACCATTGACTAGTATGATATCATACAGTACTAGTCACTAGCCACTGTCAGGATTCATCTACTCTGCTGTGGAAACCACGGCTCTTGCCGGCGTACAATATATGATGATAATTTATAACCATATACTCCAATCTTTGGTCATGGAAAATCCATCTTTTCAGGCTCCAAAGTAAGGGTGACCAGAGTTTCTTTGAGATACCTGCACTCCTTTTCCCATAGTCAGGGAAGGCTGATGTTGGTCAACTAGTACCAGGTCCCTTGAGAACCTTCCTCCCACCCAAGCTGCACTGATTGAGCATATCAGAACCTGGGAACCTTACTGGACCCATCTTGCAGATCCTCCTCCACTGTGGCTGCAAAAGTCATGTAGTAGACACAGCAAATGCTGCAAAACTGGAGTCTGCTGCATCTCTATATGTAGATGTTGTGTGATTAGGACATTAAAAACAGTCATCAGTCGAGGAATCAAAAGGACCAAACACATGCAACTGTGTGTGTGTGCGTGCGTGCGTGCGTGCGTGCGTGCGTGCGTGCGTGCGTGCGTGCGTGTGTGTGTGTGTGTGATAAAGTATGTACAGTATCAGTTATCGCAGAGCTGTTCTGTTGTTGTAGTAACACCAAGACACATTCCTAGCAACGATTTGTTGTTTAGCAATTCACTTTTCTGATTATAATTTGAACATATTGTTCAAGTTTCATACACCTTCTTTGACTATTATGATAGTATTCACTTTATGCTGAGCATTGATGTGCATACTGTACTGGTTGTTTCTGTATCCTTTGGATTCTATAGTCATATTATGTTGTTTTGATAAAATTACATTGTTTTCTCTGGTTTGATCTTAACTCATTCCTACAACTACTGTATACACTCAGTCTGGATGAAACTTTATGTTACATAACATGTTTGGTATAGTGGCCATATTTGTAATAAGCAAGTTAGTGTGCTCTACATGGATTCAATCATAAATATGAGCATTCCGATGTGTTTCTAAAGCTCAAAAAGCATAAAGTAGACACCAAGTTTGCCAAAAATGTCACTAAGGTAAGTGAAACACATTTGCAAAACTAATATTTCTTTGAAATATGCACAATAGAGGTCCATCCACACCCAGTCATAAAGATAAGCATTCCAACATGTTTTTAATTGTCAAAAGAAACATGATTTAGACACCAAGTTTTCTCATTTATAGCTCATCTGGTTCCAAAGCTTTAGCCAAAACCTTTTTCAGGTGGTGGCCATTTTCGATTTGGCCACAATGACGACCCAGAGCATTGCTGGCTCAGGTATCCTTGCTCAATCATTGGAGCATGCCCTGGGTAACATCAATTTAGGTGCTTCTAGACTGATTCACACAAAATTATTCCTATAGCCCTGGACTGTAATATGTTGGCAGTTTCTTTTGCATTTTTTAGCTGTTCTGTCATAAAATATCAACTTAGAAATATTACACTTTACTATGTTTCCCTAAACATAAGTATTCTGAACATTTTCTCAGTAAATCTGTAGCTCCAACAGTTTAGCGGATAGAGCCATGTTGGAAGTAGTGCACCGGTTATGGTCATTTTAAAAAGGGCGTGGTCATTTTCGGGTATTTCATCCCGGATAAAGAATTAGTCACAGTTCATAAGTTGTTCCCTACGCGTCTCGCGTAGCTTTCCAACCTGCTTCCGGTCTCCTAAAAAGGCGTCCGCCCACTTCACGCAGAAAGCTACGCGAGACGCGAGACTATGCAGATACGGGAACTAAACGGGAGATGGTGTGTCTTGCCGATTTTGGTGGGGAGAGTCTTGTTTTTTTTTGTCGTTTTTTGCTGAGTGTGCGCTTTTTTGAGTGCTTTTCGGTGCGTTAGCCTGGCTCCACCTCTGAATCGCTAGCTGTCGTCCTAAAACACCCTGCCCCGGGTCTAAAGCGGCGGCCTCGGACCGCGAAAAAAATGGGGCAGTGTGTTTTTGGGACGACCAACAAAAAAGTCTGTATGACGTCCATACAACGTCCAAGAAGAGATAGACCTCGTTGCTTTAGAATGTTTATGCTGAAAAGTAACAGTTTTGTAACAGTTTTGAGCCTGCTCCTACCCACAGGTTGTCCCAGTAGGTGTGCAAAAGACCTTTTCTTTCTCTACAAAATATGTATAAACATACCATGTTTTTGTACATTCAATACTAAGCTATTAAAATATGTCATGTTATGTTTAAAGACATATTGACATTTTTGGAAAAAAAATAACAAAACGTTTTTTTGTTTTTTTTTAATCAAACAATTATTTGATCCCCCCTGCAGTACCTCCGCGGACCCGCTGTTGAAGACCTCTGATTTAGATGATTATGGCACACAGCTCATGAAATCTGAAATCCAGTATCTCAAAATATTATTTAGAATATTACATAAGAGACACGTTGAGAGCTTGTAGATTTGCTATTTTCAAAAGATTTGTATACATACTGAATTTGTGAAGTATATTTTGATGGCAATACTTTTGTACTTTTACACAAGTACATTTTGAATACCAGACTTTTACTTATAACAGCTAGAGTATGTCTACATCGCAGTATTGATACTTTCACTTCAGTAAAAATACGAGTACATTTTCCACCACTCCTTTTATGCTACTGTTAGTTAAATGCTTTGTTTCTTTTGTTGTTTCTTGTGGTTTTTGTTGTTTCTTTTGCATTTGTTGCTAAAACAGTAAATATATGAGTACATTTTCCACCACTGCTTTTATGCCACTGTTAAATGCTTTGTTTCTTGTGTTTTTTTGTTGTTTCTTTTGCATTTGTGTTGCTAAAACACCTTTATAGGAAGCTAAATTCTAATTCTAATACAAAGGACACTTAGCCTATGTCAAATTTGTAATGTCTTAAGAGGGGGATTAGCATGTGCTTGGAACTATTGGACACTTAGTCTATGTAACATTTTTAATGTCTTAAGAGGGGGATTAGCATGTGCTTGGAACTATTAAAACAGGGTTTTACTTCATTTTACAGTCTATGGGTTACTTTTTACTTGGTCAAAGCTAGACCCCTGGTGGTCAACTATGAAAAAACACCATGCATTCCCCCCTCTTCTATGACTTACAGGACAACAAGACCGACTAGACAGGACAGGACCAACTTGGCAGGGTCCTCTACTGGTCAGACTCATTGGCACATTCTCTACTGGTGTTTTGATTGACTTTATTTCAAGGCCATAATCATCCAAACAAGGTACAGTACATGGCAAACCATATGACAGCAGTAATACAATAACAATGACAAAGAGAAGACCCATGGACAAGTTACTTTCCATCCTCATTTCAGGTCTTGGACATGCAATTAAATTCAATGGAATATGGTCCAAAATTCTCTCTGAAAATGTTGAACTGCACTTACAGTAGCAGTTATGTTTGTCACTGTGAGCACAGAACGGTCTGGATCCCATACAGTACCCCTTGGTTGATTAACAAAGACAAATGAATAAATTTGTTTTAGATTTTCATGAATACAATATATAAATATAATATAAATATCACATTAAATAAATCTGTTATCTGGGATCCTTGGACTATTATGTACACATGTACATTCTGATAAGGTTACACTAGAAACAGTCCTTCAGAATTAGTTTTCCCCCATTTAATTGCTGTAATGCTATCCTTAATACTACAATGTGTGTGCCAGCTACACCAAGAGTCTAAACAAACAAATACTAGAAGTCAGGAAAAACAAGTCATTCATTAACTATTGCCTATATTCAAGAAATGCTTTTGAATGTTCCTCTTAATGAATGATCATTTGATCATAATCAAGTAGAAGATTTTTTAAAACTAGTAACACTTCATGTGTTTTATCGCCTACAACCTAAACAATACTCTGTATTGGACAAAATGTGAAATGCCTAGAATGCAATGCGTGTGTACTGTATATAGTATGAGCTACCCTAGCGTCTGATTGTAAATGATAATCAGCATGCCTCAGACAATATGCATCATATAATCACCTTTTTGCTAATAATACTGTTGTGGATATAGAAGTGCCCTTTTCAGTACATAACCTTAAGGTCGCCCTGTAACAGCAGATGTGTCCAACAACAGTCTTGTGACCTGTCCGTCTCTTGAGATTGTGTTACGAATGCAGTAGGGTGATAGTGTTGTCGGATAGACTGTCCCATTGCAGTCACAGATTCTGTCCTATTGGCATATCCTCGAGCAACGTGTGGCCCCATATTAAGTTGTGTTGGATATGTATGTGCGGTGCACGCATGTGTTCAGTGATGTTTCAGTTCTCTGTGTCCGAGGAGTCGGAGAGGTCTGTCAGGCGGGCCTGTCTTTTGCGGACATTCCAGTGCAGACACTGGGCCAGGCTCTCGAACCAGTCGTACACCAGGTCATGACAACAGATGGATGGGACCGGGTAGCAGGAGGTGGTGATCTTTATGCTGCCGTGAATACAGAGAAACAATGTCATCGGATAAGATGAGCATCAGGTGGGAACAATTAAAGAATGTAGTACGGTGTAGAAAACACATAACTTAAAGATGTATTAATTTATTTTTAAATGCTGTTTTTTGTTATTGTCTTTGCGTTATATTTCCTGTAATTGTTTATGAAAATGTATGAAAATGTCCAAAAAATAAACACATGTAAAAGTATGTGCTCATCGCATGAGCGAAGGAGAATATTAACCCATTAAGACCTGAGGCCGATTCTACAAATGCCTTCCTAATCAGGAGTTCTCACAATCAAAAATAGCAGATGTGAGCTTGTATATCTGCTATTTTTGAATAGCCAACGCTAAAATCTAAAATGACTTTCCTGGTTTTAATGGGTTAAGTGAGAAAAGGAAGTGATTTAGGTGACAGAGAAAACACAAGCCATAAATAAATATTGCAAGTTTTCAAACCACATGACAAACAACAACACAGAGAAAGAGAGAGAGAGAGAGAGAGAGCAAGAATCTTTTTTTGGAATAAAACATCTACCAGTCTCCATGTTGGATCTCCTGTCTCTTCCTTCCGTCAAACGACACCCAGGCAGTGTTTCTGGCATCAGGGGACAGAGTGATCTGTCAGGAGAAACAGCAACGGCAGGGTAGAAAGAGCCATAGAGGTTATGTAAAAGCTACTATACATGTATTGCACTGAGAAGTAACGTTTGAGGTGACACAGATACCCTGAACCAGTTTCTGGAGGTAGGATGATCTATCACATAATAGAGTTTAAGTGATATTGGATTTTTGTCTCCGCCAGGCCGAAAGGCCGTTGGCCCGGTCGCTGTGAAACTGTGCACACATACTCCCTGGATGCCAATTCAGAACCTCTGCCCCAAATTTTTCACATGGGCCTGTTATAGCGCCACCAGGAGGCCGATTTGTGCAAAACCCTTTTACTCCTACAGTCATGCAAATCGGTACACAGTATCTCTATAGTCATGTGATCAACACGGATCTGTCCGATTGTCCATATTCCATCGTCATTGGCTAAGGTTGGCTTCCAAAATTTGCAGGATTGGTCCGTTTTGAACAAAATGGCTCAAATCATGAACGCAGCTTGCGCTTTCCGTGCAATTTCACACGCAAATTCCCACTAGGCCAAGGAAGAAATGCCACCCTTTTCACATTGGCCTGTTATAGCGCCACCAGCAGGTCTAATTTAGCAAAACACATTTTTGGAACAAAATGCCTCAAATCATGAATGCAAGGTCCGATTGCCGTGAAAGGCCCAAGAAGAAATGGCACCCTTTCACATTGGCCTATTATAGCGCCACCAGGAGGCCATAATAACCTACCTAACCTGGCTGAGACCTGTGCTCCGAGGAGCACTTTTTCTAGTTTTTAGATGTTTTACATTGCAATATTTAAACTTTTTTGCATTATGTGTCGCAAATGAATATAATAAAATAAAAACAGGAGTTGCATAACTTCAGATTATATGCAGAATAGCTAATTTTGCCATGTTTTTTGGACAAACATATTATCCTTTTATTCTTGATGTTAAATAATTAATTGATGTTCCATTGTTAGGCCTATTTGCACTTAATGTAGCCTAAACAATTTGCTTTTTTGACAACTTATACTGTATGTAGCCAAGGCTTAATCCTAGTAAAAACGGTGCATAGACTACGTTGTGTTCTCATTGTGCCTCATTGCCCATCTGCATTGCACAATAAATGAAGCTATTTGTTTTAAAACTGTGTCATTGGTGCCATTCAAAAAGCAAAATAGTCCTGAAAGTGCTGGGGGAACAAGTGCATATTTGTGCACAGTTTCCCAACATGTGTACCTAGATTCGCCACCGAGTGTTGGCATGTAATTATAAGTGGGCTAATAAGGATGCTCAGGTGGGCAAATATCAGCAGAACTGGTACCAGCCCAATTCAAGCACCGTCTGAAACAACTTTATTTATTTTGTGTGTGTGTGTGTGTGTGTGTGTGTGTGTGTGTGTGTGTGTGTGTGTGTGTGTGTGTGTGTGTGTGTGTGTGTGTGTGTGTGTGTGTGTGTGTGTGTGTGTGTGTGTGTGTGTGTGTGTAAATACATACATACATACATACATAGTATACTACGGTATATATATTTTTTTTTTAAACTGTAGTTTCCATGCTCTATGGGATTAGATGTATGTTGGTGAGCACAACAGATGTCGCAGTCCTCCGACTACCTCATTGGCAATTCATTGCTTGTTTGAAAATGCATGAAAAGGCAAAATGGTTCTTGTTGTCATAATACCAGGTTTAGCAGTTCAATTTCATCCATAAAAAAAAGGTAAGCACTTGAGATACACATGAGTGTTTTACAAGTGCGCCATTTGTACACTCTCAGTTACAGGGGTCCTTTTGAGAACCACTGCACTAGGGATCATGTAGTTAAAGGAGCAGTTCACCCATGTTCAACATTATCTTCATATAATTGGTCCTCACTAAAGCTCATTATAAGATGGTTCGTCTGTGATCCACTCATATAGCCCTGACGAAGGTCCCAGGACTAAAACGTTTGCTAATTTTATGCACCCCTCACTATGAGCACAGAGCACTTTTATGAGCATATAAAAATAAAAGAAATACTATTTTCTTAAGTCTCTGTCTAAGGAGTCTTCCTTAATAGTTTATGCAGCAAGCAAGTCTTCTGCCAGTTTTCCATTATAAGATGGCACCATGTCCGTCTACTCACTCTGGGTCTCATTAGTGGGCTGTGGACAGTTCAGAAACCTGCCTACCATTGACATAATCGATGGGGAATCCAAGCCACTAGAAATTGCAGGCTTTCTATTCCTGGAAAGTTAGCATGCTGTAATAGCAGCCATTGTTCTGACATGACCAAACCAGCCTACCAATGATGTCACTGGTAGGCAAGTTTTCTGAACGGTCCACAGCTCTCCTCTGAGACAGAGACCGAGTAGACAAAAATGGAACCATATTATAATGAGCATTAGTGAGGACCAATTATATGAAGTTGGAAATGGGTGAAGTGTCCTTTAATAAAGTTGATTTAATCAAGTCTCACCATGAGTTCAACCCCAGCAGGGACCACTATCGGTCTGAAGGAGAGGGAGTGGGGGCATATGGGAGTGACCATGATGGCTGGTACATTGGGGTGGATCATGGAGGCGCCCGCTGCAGCCGCATACGCTGTGCTACCTGTAGGTGTGGACACGATCACACCTGGGGAGGAGAGAGGAATGCAATTATTAAGTAGAAAATCAACATACAGTACAGTGTAACAGTTAGTCGGACTAATCCAGTCCATCGATTAAAAAAATAATACATTTTATATTGATAGAATCATCCCTTTTCAAAAATACCGAAAATAGTCGGTCCACAAGCCACCGTTGTGAGAATGTAGATCAGCTATTTCTGTCCAACACTGTTGTATGACAAAGTAGAAAATAGTGCTTAAGTGGTTAATCAAACTAATCAATTTTGTAGATGATAAAGAATCATTTTTTCCTTAAAGAAAGCACTTTTTGATTATTATTTGATTAATCGAAAACATTATCGCTAAGAAGATAATCAATAGTTGCAGCACTACTTACATCACCACTTCCTTTGTGACCTAATCTCTGTGAATGTTTTTGACTTCATTCCCCATCACGTCTTTTCTATATTATGTTTGCTAGCTCTGTGCCATTAGCGTTTTTATGGTTATGACTTGAGCCTCTTTGCTTGCTCTGTCTGTACATTGTTCCCAGATGTCTCTGTCTGCTAAACGGCAGGCATGCACTTCTCTAGAACAGGCTCTCAAAATAGATTTCATTGCCCTCACCATCTCCCTGCACTGAGGTAATGAGACGTCCATCCAGGTACAGGTCAACGTTGGACAAATAGGACGAAGGACCTCGGTCCACCACCACTTCATTCAACACCTGCACACACACAAACACACTATGATAGATCACAAGTTTCCAACTGGGGGGCATTGAACATTGCAACAAATGAATAAAAGTTACATTTCTGTTTGACTGTTAGGCTTTGTAAACAAAAATTTCCACAATGTTTTTTAAATGTTTGAAAATGTATGAAAATCTTTCAACATGGAAACAATGACAATTCAGCAAAATAATTGCCATCATGTCAAATAATTGCAATCAGGCGATTATGTAATCATTGTGACAGGCCTAGCTGGAATAACCGTTCTGTATCAAGATCAATTCCCGCTCAGCATCAATAAAACAGAGTAGGATCTGCAGTGTAGGAAATGCTCCCCCTCTGGACGGATTTTTACACTGATGCTAGGCTGTGGTAGTAGAACATTCAGCAGAGTGGAACTGAAAACATTCGTACAGTACTTCACTCAGTCTTTTGTTTTACAGTGAGGTGAAAACACTGAAACACAGATGAGCAGAACGTGAAAAAGAGAGAGAACAGTCAACCCAACTTACTAAATCATTAAAGGAGCTCATTTGTGTTTCCACATCACCAATTGTTGAACAAACGTCAATAAACTAAATGCACCCGGCAACTCTGAGCAGGAAACGTGGTGGTCTACCGTCTGCTCTCCAGTGAGGTGTGTATGAACATGCCTGTTTACATGGTGTAAACATTGGGTTCCTGTCATTAGACAATGTCATATCAGGTCAAGCCAAGGCCATGACAATAGATCACTGTATTTGATCTAAGAAATACACCTTCAGCAATAAGAAAGAAAAAACACATTGAGAATGATTCAACCCTACACAGCCGGTGTGTGTGATGATCACAGTGCTATGGCATGTTATTTTGGAGGAGTTCGTCTTAAAAGCGTCAGAGCTCATTAGTGTGCCCTGGCTGGCGTCAATAGCAGTGACACCCCAGTCTCCATGGCGACAGGGTCAACAGAAACCCCGCAACATCATCCAGCGGCTTTATTATGACTGTTGCCACGGCAACAGGGATGACGCTGCCTTTACTCCTGTGCAAATTTTGGCCCTCTGTCACGCACACACACACGCGCGCGCGCACACACACACACACACACACACACACACACACACACACACTCACACACACTCACACACAAATGCACATAAGATGGACAGGTTGGAAAGAAGAGGAAATGCTTGCATGAATGGTCAGAGGAAACGCACTAAGAGAGCCTGCTTACATTAACATTACAGCTTTCCCACTGCGACACAGCACTCCTTAACATCATCATTTTTGCTTTTCGTGTTCAGAAACACAAAAAAGCACAAAAAAACCTAACCTTTGAAAAGGAGTACTATGTTAGTACAACCAGCAGTATTCAATCTATAAATTGTAGGAATTTCTGTGGGTAAGTGACCCTGTCCTTTGTATATCTCGAGAAATATCTCCAACCACACGCCTTTCACATCTGGCGTATGTATTGCTGAGGCCCCAAGGGAGTGCAGCGTGTGTCCTGTGTGAAGTCGGTCGGATCAGTGGTTCTCCAGAACCGGTGTGTGCCACTATCACATGCAAAGTCAATGCAAAGAAAAATGGCGGGCATCGCCCGCGGTTGATGCTTGTGACAGAATGTGAATGATGGGCGTTTCCCAAATACTGCAATAAGTACTCTGACAACAGGTACTGAGGTCAAAGTACATAGTACCTGCCCCCCTGGAGGAGTGGGGATCAAAATAAACAATAAACATCAGGATTAGAGCGCGGCCGATATATCAATCATTATTTGATTTTTTTTTACGAAATCGGTATCCGCAGTTATGCAGCTGATGTGTCCCAATTTATTACCACTTTAAAACTTTCCAACAGTATATTTTGGGTAAGGGGGCACGGCGCAGTCAGTAGCGCTGTCGCCTCACAGCTAGAAGGTCCCAATTATTTTGTTAATCTTTGAATAGGGCTTAAATGTTTAAAATAATTCTAGTTAAATGTAACCGATGGATTCTAGGACTCTCCAAAAATCGGCATCGGACTCAAAATTGGTCGGGCTCTAACCAGTATGTGACTCCTACCTGTAGCTGTAAGGTGACCCTGCCAGCCTCACTGTTCATGTGCCCCTCAGGCAGCAGCACACCATTGTGCTCCTGTTGCTCTTGCTGCTGGCTCTCCTGACTGCATTCCTGCTGACCTGTCCTCTGAAGCATGTCTTTCACCACCTTGACCTTTAGACGGCTACGCAACGTGATGGCTGCATTGCCTAAAAAAATACACACGCACATACAGGCGAGCATAAGCACATGTGCAATATCATGGTCATAAACAAAGTACCAAAGTTGCAACAGTTAAGCGAACTAATCTGATTTAATAGATTATAAAACATAACGTTTTTCCCCCAAAAAACTGAAAATCGCAGATCTGTAAGCTCACATTGCGATCTACGAGAGCTTGTAGATCTGCGATTGTCGCTATTTTATGCGACACTTCTATGATAAAATAGGGCATAATTGGTTAATCAGACGATTATAAAAAATAGTTTCGAATTTTCTTGTGTCGGTTCATTGATATTACAAATAAAATAAAATGAATTGTAAAAAACATGCTTCTCGATTGTTCGATTAATCAAAAAGTAATCGATAGAATAATCACTAAGAAGATCATCAAAAGTTGCAGCTCTACAAAGTATGCATATTTATATCCTTCCTTCATCTTGAGGGAGCTACGCAATGGACTGGCAACATTAGCTAAATTCATGGCAACGCAAGGGCCCCCAAAAGTATGCACACAATAACACATGGTATACACTGTGTAAATCTGTTTATCAGTTTTTTGCAAGATGTGCAAAGAATGGAGGTGAAGTCTGTAGGAAAGAAATACCTTCAAATACTTTGGCCACTTCGATCTTGTATGACTCAAACTTGAAGGGTGTCAGGAAACCCAAAGACCCAAGGTGGAATGCCATGACAGGTGGAACACTGCCCTGGAAAACAAAGAACACAATATTTAGACAAAAACATTTTTACACAGTCTAAACAGTGTTTTGTATCCTGTTAATGTCAATAAAGCCTTGTTAAATGATTTGTAATTTTTTCTAAAATAACTACTGGATACAATAACTTCCATACATATACATGCAAGGTGATGCAAGGAGGGGAAAGAGGCACACCACCTACAGTACGTGACAGAATAGCTAACAACACTGTTGAGCTCAAGACCCTGATGCTAGACAGGAGGGAGTGAGGACAGCGATTCAGAAGTCGGGAGATTCAAGAGAATCTCAACAGAAGTTTACGCTTTTATTACCTGGTCAATTTTTTACCACTTTAACCCTGGCATTCCTATTTTGGAACAACAAAATATGCAACTAAAAAGATGCCCTAGAGATCTGAGATCGACCGAAGAGCTTAGATGGAGAAAAATAATACAGGAAAAAAGGCTCCATTACTTTTGTACTTTTTTTAAGCAAAAACTGAGGTGATACGGCCTCATGCAATACCTTTCACGGACCACCTGTTGAAAATGCGTGCTCTAGGGTTATGGGATAGGATAGGACATTTGTAAACAAACCTAACCTGGAAGAGAGAGGAGGCGTATAGCAGAGTTCCATCCCCTCCCAGACAGATGATGAGGTCTATACAGTCTGAGATGTCATCATAGCCTAGGGTTGAATAAAAACAAGAATCAACACCAAACACAACTGCAAAGAGATTAAATATCATTCCAGGAGCAACCGACCACTGAAATGGCTGCAATAATTTCCTTTTTATACTATATTCATAGCTGTTCTTGTATTTTTATATTTTTAAAATGGCCATTGGCCAATGTGAAAAAGTGTAATAAAACAACTTATAATGAATAAGTCTCTATTCGCCACAGAATAGGGATGCTAGCGTCCATGTGGTTGCCTCCTAAATAATGATTAGATGACGTGAACCATTATCTAAGTATATCAACTTTATTCACATTGAAGATATTACACCATGAGACGGAAGAGTTCAGACTAGCCTCTCTGACACAGAGAGTAACTGCTTCGATTATGTGAAGTAAAAATAGGACACGCGATTGCCTTACCCTCTCTAAAAGTGCAGAGTTGATTGCGAATGGAACCAAAGGACTCATCATTTGAAAGTGATGCATCATCTGCCACCCTTCTTTCTACATACACCATCATTTGCTTCTCCTAGGGGTGAAACCCACATCTTATCAACAAAATAAAAAAGCCACCAGATGGTGGCTTTCTAAGTAGTTTAAAAACAGACTGCACGGGTTATTTCACAATTATTTTCCATGACATACAGTATCACATGGATAGACATTCTAATTCATCTGGACTGGTCCAGTGTTTCATAGTTGAAATCAATTGCAACTCAACATAATCCAAATTCATAATAGTCAACAATCTGATAGCTGTTTAAGCCAGAACCCAAAAGTTGCCTTAGGTCAGTTACCAAACTGCTGATGCACAAGACAATCTACACCAAAAGACAAAACAACCTCCCGTACCGTACACATTATTACATTTTGAACAGCGTCACTTACCTCCACTAGAAACCTGCAAAGCTCTTTGAAGGGTTCCACCAGGCTCTCATCTCTGACCTTTCTAATGACCAACACATTGGCTGGTGGCTTGTTCCAGGTGAGTCTCTGGCTGGCTGGGTCTTGGATGTGCCTGGGAAACACAGAGACATGCAGTCAGACAGATTCAAGGCTTTATTTGTCACATGCGTGCACACACACACACACACACACACACACACACACACACACACACACACACACACACACACACACACACACACACACACACACACACACACACACACACACACACACACACACACACACACACACACACACAAATTGTAACATAACAATGAAGAAGACGCTTCCCAATAGGCACTACAGTGAACACTGAATGGCTAATACTTGACAATTTAAGAATATTAAATATTCACACTGTTTTTCCCCACAACTTGTAAGGTAGCAAATTCTGTCAAATGTGTACAAACTACAAAGAATGCGGAGACAACTGTAGGGAATCCGAATTCTCCATATTTCTAAACTGGTTAAACAGTCACGTCTTAACCATTATGAAACATGCAGACGAGGTTCGCATGAATGCGGTACAAAATCCAAATATTCTTGGATCTGATCCCAATCCCAACTCCTCTCAGTATCTCTGTCTCACTCTCTCTTTTACCGCTTGTCTCTCTCTTCCTTTGTTGTGTTACGGATAGCAGGCATTTTGTAGATATCTTCAGCTGTGTGTTAAGATCCAGTCCAAGGCTACCTTGATGTACCATGAGACAAAATGACAGTCGGAGCCTCTGTCGCCTCATGCACACCACTCCATTTCAGTTACTGACCAATCACTGTTCCTCCCTAACGAGTAATCTTATCTTATCATCGGGTCAACGTTGCATAAGCCACTGTGTCAATGTGCCACTAAAACAATACAGACAAAATGTAACATACTCCCCTCTTGTGTCTTCTATTGACTTTGTAAACCCTCTCAATTAAGGTGCATTCCCCATCTACATGCTTACATGACTGAAGTTGGGTTAGGAAGAATACAGGCTTTAGGTCCAAAGTGAGTGGCGGGATATGGTCCATGTAGAAAGTGGGCTCTCCTGTGAAGGGATGAAAAGACAAAAGGCAGACAAGTCAACATACAGTGTAGTCACTCAAGTCACCTCTTCATGTCTAGGGCTGCATGCTGAGGGTCTGTGGCGGGTGGTGGAGGTGAGACCGGCTGCGCTACCTGCTCCCACTCAACACCAACCTTTTAGGAGAGCTCTCTGCCCTCTCGGTGGCCGAGCCAGAAGGTTCTGAGTGCTCACGTTGACCTGGCAACCATGGTGTCTCCGTCTCCCGGAGCAGCTGTTCGTGATCATCCCCCCGCTGCTGTGATCGTTTTCCCTCCCGCCGTCTCCTTGGTGACTTGGACGCTCGCTGATCCCGGTGCTTGGCTGCCTCTGACACCTGCCCTGCGTGGCCGGAGGGCCGCGGCATGCCGCTCTCCTGGGCGGCCGGAGAGTACGACCCCCAACTGTGATCTGGCTCATCCATTCTACAGGGATGACAATGTATTTGAACAACAAGGTATCAATTTTAGAGCTATAAGCGATTCACAATATCTAAGGATCAATAAATGACGTTAATATGTCTTGACACTGTAACATTTTCTCTAAACTACATTAAAAACACAATTCCACAGCTGTACTTCAATGCTTTACGTTCATTTTGTGAAATCAAATGGGAAGGGAAAGCAATATAGATGATAATATTTAACATTACATTTTTAATATTGTTCATTAAAACATGTATAATTGTAGGACCCTATATACGGCACAGTCCTAATCAAACATAATTTATCATTTCAATTTGTATACAATCAACCTGCCATATACAACCGGTTAACTTTTATTGAGACTCTACGGGTGGTCTTTTCAGCTACAGCCCTACAGTAGCTTCAAAACTAATCCCATCACTTATGTACTTCAAGACTATTGGTGATGAGTGAGTCACTCTCCAAAACCCAGATGGTTCTCAGAGACTGGAATTTAATTAAATGGTTGACAAACGTATCTCTACTATGAGAGGAAACATACAGGTTCAACCAGTCGAAACATGAAGTGTGCTGGAAGGAATAAAGCTGGGCATCGTATGCCAAACTTATATCAACATTGACCAAGTTAACTAACTTTGTTCCATCTCAACCGATGTTCTCCGATAACTGGACATAACTGTCCAGCAATAAATATTCGGAATATTCGTCGACATTAAAAGGAACGCAATTCAACATCAACCATACATAGCCTATCATCCCCTTTACTTTTAGCACTAGCCCCATTTGGAACTTCTCCCTGTGGAGGTCCATAATAGGGCTATTTTAGCAGTGTTTATTAGCTTGTAGATCGGCTATTTTCAAAAAAAAATAGGGCTGAAGTGGTTAAAGCATGTTTTATGATATAGTATTTTTTATCTGCAAAGTAAAAAGTAACTTAGTTGTAACGTAGTTTTCAAATAATTGTAGTGGCATAAAAGTACAATATTTGCCACTGAGATGTAGTGGGGTAGAAGTAAAAGTATTGAAAATCGGGAATACTCCAGTAAAGTCAAAAATACCTTTTCAATTTTACTTAAGTACAGACAGTACTTGAGTAAATATACTTAGTTACTTTACACCGCTGGACTTCAGACGACATATAAACATAGGGGTATATGAAATGTAGAAATTCAGAGAAAACGTTGACAAGGTCCATGATTATCATCGTTTATCGCGTAAATACAGACAGTCGCTACCGTTATCTATTCTAAAACAAGCCTTATACGTTGTCACAAAGCAGGCTCGTGTAGGTCATCTAGGCTGGGTTAAAGGCTGTCTGTTCTTACGATACTCAACAAATATCACACAACATGGATTTTACACACGAGAAACAAATGATTGTTGTCAAAGTCACACTACAGCTCATCATGTACACACAGCCTGTCAGCTTACCGGACCGGAAATGGGCGGATTATGTTTCCGGATATAAGTTCATGGCCATCAATAATACGCAGCTTTACGCAGGAGGCTGCACTAGTATGCGCTTGGATACAGCCTCACAGGTCGAGTGGTGGGCACAGGGCACCTATGCACAGCAGCCATATTGGCCAGAAATTGGTAGCCTGGTAAACCCTCCCTCCAGAAATCTCATTTCCATTTGATCACTCCTGAAATCAAATGGAAATTAGATTTCCGGAGGGAGGGTTTACCAGGCTAAGAAATTGGGCCCCTTCCTTACTTCCTTCACAGGTGTTAACAATGACACTAATGAAGGCTCTGTTCCATTTTGTGTAGCACAGTGGTTCTCATTTGAAGGACCACCATATCTCTGAGAGTGTACAAATAGAACCAAATGGACCCTTACGGGTCCATTTGGTTCCATTTGTACACTCTCAGGGTTACACACCTGTAAGGGGACATTTTGGAACCCCCGCCCTCAAGGAACCATGAGGGTCCCTGGACCACACTTTGAGACCCACTGGTGTAGCAGAGTGTTTCCACTTTCCAGTTCCAGTGCCGACACGCACAATATCAGCACCCTGACCCTGTTTGACCAGAATGGAACAGAGCCTTCATTAGTTATCATTGGTAACACCTGTGAAGGAAGTAAGGCAGAGGCCTAAATCTGTACAATATGCCTGCTGTGCATATAGCCTAGTTGTGCGTTTGGAAATACAGCACTGAGCGCACTGGCCAATACAAACTAATCTATCTATCTATCTATCTATCTATCTATCTATCTATCTATCTATCTATCTATCTATCTATCTATCTATCTATCTATCTATCTATCTATCTATCTATCTATCTATCTATCTATCTATCTCTCTCTCTATCCATTAAAGCATGGAAAATGTATGACAGTTGAGCGGATATAAGCAGTGGGTCACTGTTTAAATATATATGGTGCTCACTCACTTTACACAAATGTCAGACAGTAGGTGTGGTCAGATTCAGAGGCATTTGAGCCTACAGTTCAGTGATGTTTTCTCTTCAAATATATATATATATATATATATATATATATATATATATATATATATATATATATATATATATATATATATATATATATATATATATATATATATATTATATATATATAATTAGAAGTGCTATTTGTCTTTCATAGTTCGACATTCATACCCAACAGTTTAGGGTGCTTGGTAATCACTCTTAATCTACCAATACCAACATGTGTGATAATGAACTATAGTGTTTTATTTTGTTGAGATTGTAATTGTGTTCAATCATAAATTATTATAAACCATTGTGCTTTTTATCTGTTTCTACAAATAATGCAGCTGTCTCTAATTTGGCAAGTCCCTTTAATATATGGTTCCTCTTTCTTTTATTTTTGTTTCCTTTTTTACATGCTCTATGTTGTGGGTTTTATTATCATAATAGATTAACAATTTCCATAGTAAACATTATGATTAATGTCATTATCATAATGTTTAGAGAGAATATCCCGACAACGGCAATATGGTGCTAGGGAATGCATGGTAGAGCATAATGCTTCTCTACCATGCATAGCACCATATTGCCTTTGTCGTGTGGAAACCTTGTATGTCCAAAATGTTGTTACTTGGGCGTATTTTCAGTAGAGGGACTGTCATTAAAGTACGAAAAAAACATTTAAAAAATGTAAATATGGAGATACAAGGTTTTTGCCCGGCAGCGATGATGTGCACTATTTTCTGGATCGGAGACCAAAACTGCTTCCAATGCAATATATAAATCCAATGCTGTTGTGAACCCTGTCCCTCCTGGCTGCTGACATGTTTTGTGGCTTGGTTGAATCCCATATTATTCTACCTCTCCTCTCCTGCATTTGACTTTATAGCCTGTCAGGCATTGCCAGCTGAAAATTGCTTTTACACAATTAACTGACCACCAGACATTACTCATGGTCTGATTTTTCACAGTATTGTACTTTTTCTTTTCACCCTCACCATTGAACCCATCAGTAAACGTTTGTCCCATAGAAATGGAAAGATGAATCATTGCCCATGTGACAAATAATTTGAAGGTCAGGACTTGCAGGACAGGGGATGTCAGCTGCCGTAACCTACCTTGGCTAAACAGAACATTAGCATTGTATTTTAACAGGTGGGTTTAAGACAAACTTACATAAAAGAAGTTTCAATATGTGCACTGTTCAAAATTAATTGCTGATGATGTGACTGGCACAACACCGAGGAAGACTTTCTGGGGATGATTTTCTGGTTAACGTCTGAAAATGAAATTGTCAGACAAATGTTACATTACCCCACAACCTCACTCAAAGTGTGTGGCGGGATATGGTCCATGTAGAAAGTGGGCTCTCCTGTGAAGGAATCAAAAGACAAAAGGCAGACAAGTCAACATACAGTATAGTCACTCAAGTCACCTCTTCATGTCTAGGGCAGCATGCTGAGGGTCTGTAGCGGGTGGTGGAGGTGAGACCGGCTGCGCTGCATGCTCCCACTCAACACTAACCTCTCAGGAGAACTCTCCTCCCTCTCGAGTCGGTGGCCGAGCCAGGAGGTTCTGAGTGCTCACGTTGACCTGGCAACCTTGGTGTCTCCGTCTCCCGGAGCAGCTGTTCGTGATCATCCCCCTGCCGCTGTGACCTCTTTCCCTCCCGCCGTCTCCTTGGTGACTTGGACACTTGATGCAAAGACAGTCAGGTTGGTCAAATGAAGCCATGCCACATTGCCTTATCTATTTTCATGTATTCCTCATTATCATGTGTGAAGAATGACATGAGTACAGTTATCACCTCAGTATGTTTAAGTCCTTTTTTCCTCCATATTATCGTTTTTTTGATATTTTTTGGGTATTTTTCTGCCTTTATTTATAGTTTAATAGTAGAGATGGACAGGAAACAGGGGAGAGAGATGGGGAGAGACATGCAGCAAGGACCATATTATCTCCATATTATCTTTTAACCATTTTCATTTTCTCCCAAGGTAGTCAATTAGCCAATTCTCAACTCCCCCTTGTCACTGTTGACCCCGTACTGTGTGGTCTTGGGGAGGGGAAGGTTGTAGACAACCACGTGGCTCCTCCAATAGACTTCGCAACCTGAACATCGCCTGCCAGTTCTTTTCACCTGACAGTGAGGAACATCACCAGTTCTGTGCCATGCTGAACAGACACCCTGACCAACCTGTATGAGCGACAGTGTAGCGACAGAGATCACCCTCCCCTGCTGGATTCAAACCCAATCTCCTCACAGGTGGCGACCCAGATAACCTGTAGGTATCAATTCTAATGCTCTTTTTTAAGTTAAGATTGTTGATGGTAAAGTCAAAGACCATGATCCTTGTTTAAAGTAGGATGCACAGTGTGGCTGTGGTCACATGTTGAGTGTGCTGTTTATTTGCCATTCTGCCCATTATTGGCCCGTGGCTTGTGTGGTTTGTCTGCTGGCTGTTTGTCTACTGACTGACATACAATATGGTCTGTCAATGAAATTATTGCTTTAAGTAATTCCCCTTTTTTTTCATGTCTTTCTGCAGCATGCTGCCATGGCTGCTTCAACAGCCAATCAAATTGTGTGTGAAAATAAACATGCCCTGTCCTACACCCAGCCTCACTGTCTCTTTCTGCACCTTCACTGTGACTGCGACCAGCAGCCTGTATCAAATCTTCCAAACCCCAGCCAGCAACAACTTTCACCAGAGGTCACCTGATCTCGTTCAAAATAAATGTCAATATTTGTGCTATTCCAAACCTTAGAATTTGAGATGATGTGACATGGCACAGCACCAAGGAAGATTTTCTGGGGATAAGGCAGTGGATTCCCAGCTAAATGACTCCTAGTTCATCTTCACCATTATTACATGTACAAGTTAATACAATTACAGAACATTCACTGTTTCTCTGTGTTATCTCTAGTACAGCCAATCAAAGGAATTCTGGACCAAATTAAAGACCATAACAGGTCAAATGATGTATAACATTAAATATGTTATTAGATTGGGGTATCAGAGATTACAAAAAAAAAAATCAAATGGGGGTCGGAAGTCAATTGTATAGGGGTGTGTCACACAATGTAATTTTTTCAACATTGCCCATTTTCTTGAATTTGCCTGCTGAATCTGTATCTGTTAATGATACACTTAATGTATTTTATATTTAAAGCACTACGATGATACCAGAGAGGGTTGCTTGTAAATCCATTGATATATACATTTGATCATGCAGAAATGCAAAGTATTATTGCCTCTTCCTGGATTTTAGACGTATGTGAATGAGGCTCATTGAAAGAGTGTCAGCTATGACTAGTCAGTCTCATTTCTCCTCAAAAGCCGTTAAATAGATTGGAAGACAGCCAGTGATGATGATCTAATTTCTTACTGGGTTAAAGCTTTAATTCATTATCAGACACCATATTCACTTTACTTCATAAATAAATAAACAAATAAAGACATAAATAGTATTGCGATACAGCATTTATTTTGTCTCGATGATACATATTGTCATGTTTTAATATAGCAATATTTTATGGCACGATGTCTTTGTGCCACCCCTACTAATAATGCATATCAAAATGTTGGTCCTTGAAATGAAAAAGGTTGAGAATCATTGTGCTAGCATAGGCCTAGTTCAGAATTTGAATTGAGAGAATTGTTTACTTGGGGTCCCATGTTATGTCTTTCAAAATGTTTTAACATTTTTCCTTTGTATGACGACTAAACAAATGCCAAAATTGTTGGACCTTTCATTGTGTCACCATGCTTTATATTGCTGTCATCCTCACCTCTGACACAAGACTAGACTTGTACTTCCTTGTTCAGCCTTTAACCCTAACCACGCCTTGTAAACATAACCTGGTTTCTACATCAAACATACGAATCAAGGGAAAAGGCAAACGCTACGTGCTACATTGTATCTTGTCGCGTTTAGAAAAGAGAGACCATAAGGTAGGCCTAATTATGAATGTTAAATGAATGTGCACTATTGGTGGTTGGTTTAGTATTGCACTTTAAAAGCTCTTATTGGAGCACATTGCTGTAGTAAAAGGATGCAGTTAGTAGTAGCCATGCGTTCTTTTAGCCTGTCATATCCTCCCATGTATGCATCCTCTGTAGTTACTTACTTCTAATTGCACAATTAGCTACAGCTGGTGACAACTCATACCTTCAAGTTAAACACTGTAGATCAGGCTGTTTTACTATTATTAGAGAATATTCTCTTTAATTTGAAGGATGTTAAAAGGCTCAGTTTTGTTCTGTAGCCTTCCTGTTGCAAGTTATCACATTGAATCCTGCAGGGCAGATATAATAATAATTATAATAATAATAATAATAAACTTTGTTTGTAGAAACAAGAAACATGAAATGCAGCCCATTGTGCTTTACATAAAAAGACCAAAAAATAAAATAAAAATGAGAGCAAAATATTTTTTAACACAATAAAAAAAGATAAAGATGGAGAAAAAAAACATTAAGATATGTTTTAAAAAGTATGTCAAGAACAACAAAAGAGATGGCAAGATCAAGTTAAACGGTAAAAGAAAATATCTATGGTTGCCAGTCTTATATAATGGGAGTTTCCATATTAGGCTACCTGTCCATTGCTCAACCCAGAGCAACAGAGCCACACCTAAGTGGTAGCCTATGGATGGAAAGTGATATACTGTACTTGTAAATAATTTAACCTGTCAGACAACCAAGTGCAGGCTTATACCCTCACTTACCTTTAGTTGGTCAACATCAAAACGTCTGAATTAAGTAATATTGGCAGTGGCACAGCAATAGAGCATAGCGAAAAGTCGGTATTTTAGGTTATTTAATTAAGATAAGAGTACTAATCAGGTGACGGGTATGCAATCTAACACTACAATATAATACTTAACTGTTTGGAGTTAGGCTATCCACCTAACTTCATTGCAACAATTCAGATCAAGACAGTTGTATTTCAGCTCACCAAATGAAATGTAATTCAATTACATCAGTTTTAAATTCCAGCATTCAAATGTCTAATGGGAATACTTTTTATAGTATTTATTTAGAAGCTATTTTAAGGGGGATTTAAATGCCATGTACCATAAATAGCTACTAATAGCCTAATCTTTAAGGGCAACCTGTCCAGGTTATTTATTCATTTATTTATCCAACTTACAGTATGGCATGCTGCAAGCATAACATGTGGGGTCGAGTCATATGTGGGATGTATGTTATATTGCATCTTACTTTTGGACTGGTTTAATCAGTACGTCTTTCCTCACAGGTGGAAGCCTGGGTGGATGGAACAGATCCACGTTGTGGTTTTCAAAACCCCCAGGCTCCACAATGCACTTGTCCATTCCATCCATCCTGCTCGGCCTTGGAGGGAAGTGCTTACTCAACTGGACACTGGTTCTTCTTCAGAGGAGCCACATCTGTGAATGCTTCATAGGTGTATTCATCGTCTCCTTGACGGTCGTGGACACGGTACTAACCCTTACCCTGACCACCCTGCATATTCAAGGTGACGGCCGCCTCCTGGGCCTGCGCCTGACCCGCCACCATGTGTGTCTGCTGGTTCAAATACTCGGAGAAATTTACAATTCCCTGCAGTGGCCCGTTCTGTTCACTGCTTGTTTGGATCATTATCTTACTGTGTCTAACAGGTTACAGAATATTACCATAAGGGCTCGAAAGATCACATACTCATTTGTTACCAGTCTCCTATGGAACATGGCTGCTCTTTATGTATTTCTAGTGTCTGAGTTCTACCCTGTGCTGGAGAATGAGTCTCCCAGCCAGCTGCGTAAATGCTGGGTATTCTGTGCCCCTCAGATCTCACACATTTCAGCCACTGTTCTCTTCCTGACTGTGAGCTGTGTATTGGTCTCACGCACAGGGTTTCCGAAACTCAGCCCACAGCGCTTACCAAGAAACCAATCTAAGGCACAACTAATACAGACACGGACTGCTGGAGAAATTGTTGCACAAGCGCTGCAAATATTTCTCAATACATGGTCTTACTTCTTAGTTTTCATGGCTATATCCCTCATTTTGCCTGTGGGAATACCTTCGCACCTGGGTTTGAACGTGCCCTGGCTTTGCTTCCTCAACAGTGTTTTGATAGGAGTGGTTTTGTGTGCGAGCTGTCCAGCCTCACAGCTGGTGCAAGGCATGGTGGCAGTGCCCCCCGACATCTTCTGTGACTGGAGATTCAGCTCAGTGGAGGACAGACTTATGACTGCCTAGAGACCCAAAACATTTTTATGTCAAGGATCCCCAAATTGATATGTATTTTAATGGCCACAGATCCCATTTTAAAAAGATTTTGCTCACAAGATGATCCATTAAATAGCCATTGTATGAAATGGGGTTAGTGGTTAAACTGTTCCAGGGTGAGCCCTGGAACCCCCTGGGGGTCCGCAGACCGCACTTTGAGAACCACTGGCATAGACGTTTCAGCCTCATGTAGAGCAACATGGCAGAGCGTGTGGAAGAGGTCAATGTTTGTGGTCCAGGACGGCTCTGCTCATGTAGCCACATGACACGCACCATGTGACCAAAACTCAGTGGACACCCTTTATAATTTGTGTTTCTAATTAATGCCCTTTGTATCATTGAATGGAAATCATAGTGCTACCGCGGCAATGACATTCTAGACCATTGTATGCTTCCAGTTTGTAGAATGCCGTTTCCAGTTTCCAGCAGACCTAGTTCCTTCCTTAATTTTGAGGAACCATGTTCACTAGTTCCTTCTCAACTTAAATTGTGTGCCTGGCCTATCAGAATGTTTAATAATAATTATTGTTATGATTATTATATTTTATAAATTATATTTGACAATGTACAGAATGAAAATGTGTATGTTTGGTCATTAAAAAAACACAATATCCACATGAGATAATAAAGGCAAAACACAAGATTAGTTTTGACACTACAGAACTTTACTTGAATTTGATCCAAGTTCATTGTCTATACAGGGTATATTTACAAGATCTGAAATCAGGGAAAAGGGCACAAACAGAAAAAAAAAACACTTGATACAACTGAGGTATTAGCTAAAAGCATTTACAGGTATGTAATTAACTAGTAAATATCAATTATGATAAACGGTTAGAGATGCAGTGTCCTCTGCTTAAAAAACATCTTTTTATATCACAACATGAGGTAGGAGAACAGTGTCTCGATTCATGCAAGAACAAATGTCTCATCACACTGTAGTATTGGCAACATAGTATGCAATGGTCATACATAGACACTGCGTTGTATGTTTCAGAATAGCATTGAGGGGGAAATGATTTTTTGTTTAACAAAGCCATAAATATTTTCTCTTTAAATCTTTCTAATAGTTAGTTTGTGTAAGGTGTATAAAATGAAAACATGGTGTGTCTATTCTTAGTAACCAGTCCACCCTAATCCTGTGATCAATCTTATCACAAGGTGCAGCCTACTTCCTAGTATCCCACACTGGCATATTGTCGCTGTCGGGCAGAAACCTTGTGTCTCCATTTTTCATATTTTTTTGTTTGTTTTTTCATAAATTAATGCCCTATTTATACTTCATTGGATGACAGTATTATGCAAAAGTCACAAAAATAGCCGATATACTAGTTGGCAAAGCGTCGCATTGACAACTTTGCGATCGATTATTTTTCTATTTTGGAAATGGAAAAGATTTCAAAATATGGACACCGGCTTATTTAACCAAGAGCTTGTGACTACATAATAACTACATTGGAACCACTGGTTCTTTTTTATATATTTTTTTCATTTGCTGAAAAGTAACGGTTGTGAACATACAAGGTTTCCACCAACTGCATCGATATGATAATGCTGGCTGAAAATACACATACCCAACTACAAAGCTATTAACTTTTGACAGTTCAAAGGTTACTTTGCATTTGTTTACAGAGTTGGAGTTCACCTCTACACACAGCCAGGAACTCATTCCATGGGTATGCAAATTCTGTATTCAAATGTCCAGCAAAGTCATGCTCCTTCCAAAGGCAAAGCCTGTGTTTTAGAGAGTGTATGTGGGGTGGGGACGACTTCACACCTACAAAATTCTGTACAAAGCATATCCAAAGTTCTCATAACACTGCAAATGCAAGAAGGTCCAGCACGCTGCGTTAGAGATTTTTCTTTTCTTATTTTAGTCACTTTTTCTCATCATCATCATAGCATACAACTTAAGATATAGAGCGCCCCCTTGTGTATAAAATGCAATTTACACAAAGTAACACCCCCGCGCCCCAAAAAAGAAAACTTGTAAAAAAGAATCTTTTGTCAACTTGTTGAAGAGGTAATTATGGCATTAATAAACGTAATACTGATTATCATGTGAGTGATGTCGTCACATGGAAAACAATGGGTTAGATTTGAAAAGACCATCGACAAAGATGCACCATCTCAGTAAGTCAGACTCAGAGATACTGTACAGTATGTCATTAAGTGTGTCCCATTTATAGCTGCTCTGCTTCCATCACTGGCAAGTGGGTGGCAAACACACAAAAGCACCCACACGTACATG
This sequence comes from Gymnoscopelus microlampas, assembly GCF_963454915.1. Taxonomy (NCBI): domain Eukaryota; kingdom Metazoa; phylum Chordata; class Actinopteri; order Myctophiformes; family Myctophidae; genus Gymnoscopelus; species Gymnoscopelus microlampas. The sequence goes on along the minus strand of NC_139942.1, from coordinate 23,919,461 downwards.
GAATAATCGTGTGGTTCCAAATCAAATCAGCCTACATCTTCTGTTCTTAAGTGAATTTGACTTTTACATGACACTTAGTGACACTTTTTAAAAACTATAACAAATTCATTGCATAATTAAAAACTTGAGCATTTTCTGTCAATGTTCATCATGCATATGAGAGATCTCAATAGCTTGTGCGTTTACATAGGGGGGCTGGGGGCGGGCAACATTTTTTTTTTTTTTTTACATCAAACAGATCAATTGATTGGCCTGGTGACAACAAACAGAATGCAATGAGTAGTGAAACATGCAAAAGAAAAAAACGTTTTTTTTTTTTATTCAAAATGCATTTTCTTAAAGAAATGTTTTGTTTTCGATTTACTAACGGGTGGGGTGTGGTATCAGAATCAGATATCACAAGGGGACGAGGCTTAATATTATTAAATTACACATCAACAGCCCATTAAGTTGGAATCCACAAAAAAGAAGCAATCAGTTCAGAAAAAGGGAGGGCTGTGTAAAGAAGCATATTTCCTATTTCAGGTTTGTCCTGTGTTGGGTTTAAAGCCTGATTTATACTTCGTTGCATGCTGGTGTCGCGCAGCAAATAGCACATCTACAAGCTTGCAACACGCTGCAACAAAGTACAAATTAAGCATAACACTACCATGCATTTCATCTCCCCGAACATCCAGTTTGCACACCTGTTGCAGGGTCAACCAATGACAAAAGTCAAAATTATTTTAAAATAATCATAATAATAAACATTTAGGCTGTTCGGAGCCTCAGAGTTTCTGTCCTGGTCCAATTTATATAACCTTCTGAAGATTATTCATAAGAACAGTTAATATATTAATGGCTACTGTATTTACAAAGTGAATATAAATCTTTAGTTAATACATTAAATATCTTTTTTTCTCTCTCATAAATTCAAGAAAAGTTTTATATGGAACAATAGTAGAGTGTACATGTGCGGTATTGTATGGGAGTAGATTTTTTGAGCTCGTCACATTTTAACAGGTCGGTCGGACAAGTCTTCCGTCATCCTCTCCTTCATGACGACACCTGCGTCGCAACGCGTTTTAACTACTAACACACAAGAGCTGTACTCTGCCCGCTCACAATGGTCTGCTATTGTAAAGGGAGGAAGTGTAAGAAAATCTGCATTGAAAGGGCTGGAGCACAGTGGAATGTCTTATCAATTTGCATTTATAGCAGATGCATAAAAAAAGCTCAGTGTTAAACCAAGGCCAATCCCCTTTTCTTTTCAAACAATTATTTACATACACACACGCACGCACGCACGCTCGCTCGCTCGCTTTGGGATCTCCTCGATGGCAATAATAAAGCGTCTCTTTTCTTTTTTCTTGCCCGGCAACTGACACAATAACAGTCCTCTCTCTCTCCATTCCTCTGGCTGGATGTCTGCTCGCTCTCCTGGGCATTCACAAAACACCACACACACCAGCTGATCTGCCACTAGAGATGGATGGGTGGGATTCGTGTACATGTGATTGTGTGTGTGTGTGTGTGTGTGTGTGTGTGTGTGTGTGTGTGAGTGATTGAGTGATGGCAGTTCTGTGAGAGCAGAGGGGGGGAGAGAGAGGGAGGGGATCCTGTACCCCCCCCCCCACCCCCGACAACAACAGCTGCCCCCATTCTGCAGGCTTTATGGACAAAAGGGGCTCCTGTCTGCACCGCCCGGTGTCCAGGCCACCCAGCCTGCAAACCAGGCAGGAGAGAGGGTGTCAGGCCCCCATGCGCTCCCCTCGCTCTCCATCTCATCTCCCTCCTCTCTCTACCCTGCTCTGTTTGTTCAGCCAGGCAGAATAACGTAAAGCAGGGGCAGGCTTGATCCGAGGCCCAGAACCCCCGTCTTAGACAACTACTTTCACCTGTGACCCACATTCTCTCAGAACGACACGACGCTTGGGACGAATAGGGCGGCGATTGAAAACTGTCTGCAAAACAATGATGTCAGATAAAACAATAGGCTCGCGAGAACAGGGGGGACCGACCCTGGAGCTTTGATCATCTACTGGGAACGCTAGGGGCCATTGTTCTTTTCCAACGACCACATGGACAGGACTCTTCGCGTGTGCGCGTGGGATGTACGTGCGTGCGTCTGCGGAGGAATGCCGTGTTGTGGCGACACAGTAGGTCTTACTACTGCACGCCTCCTTGCATGGCCATCAAAACAAGACCTGGGGGAACCTGACCCCCGCTAACCATGCTTTCTACAAAAGTCGCCCTGGTTAAACCAACCCCCATTCAAACCCCCCCACCCCCCGGAAACATTCCATTCCTTAGAGGTTCTGGAGAGTGAAAGCGAGAGAGAGAGAGGGGAGGAGGGGTGTAGGGAATCAATGTGTAACACCTCTCGTTAACCACTTTCAACCTGGCGTCCATATGTATATTGTAATTTTCAAAAACTTTCAAACGTTTCAAAACTTTTCAAAGATGGCAAAAATAGCCAATATACAATCTCACAATGTGTCTCGACACATTGTGAGCTTATAAATCGGTTGTTTTCGCCGGGCGACACCAACGTACAGCAAAGTATAAAATAGGGCTTAAGTGGTTAAGCTTTCCTCGCGCCAAGCCTTAAAAAGGAAAACACAGTGATTCCTGCCTAGGCCAAAGTGAGTGAAAACCACAGTGTAAAAAACGTCGCTGGTGTTTCCCAGCAGAGGGCATTTCGTTTTGTTAGCGTACAGTAGTGGAAGGTGTGTGGTCTTTCAGAGGAGAGGAGACGTTGGTGGTGGGCAGCTGGAGGATCAGCTAGCAGACTGTTTGGTCTACGACGGCAGGATGGACCGGATGCTGCCCGGCAGATTCACAACAAGGAGACCAGGAGTCTACAGCTGCAAGTAGACCCTGGGTCCAGACCAGAGGACAAGCTTAGCTACCTCACATTCAAAACACTCCCATTTTTTCTTTTTTTTCCTTTTTTTTCTTTTTTAACAATAAATGTATTTTATTTTCTCTCTGTATGAGCATTGACGGTTTTTAGTTTTTCTTTACATAATAGAACTGTTTTGGGGTTTTCTTTTTTAACGTTCGTCACTCTGCATTCCATGAGGGAAAAGGAAAAAGAAAAGAGAATAAAAGAAAAACAAAAGTGACGTCGTGAAGAGCATCCGTGCAGTCAGTCGTTCTTGCATTCGCTGGTACTTGGAGCATTTTGGGCCGTATGTACAGAACGACGTAGCAGAGGTGAGCACACGACCAGACCCCTGATATGTGTCCGACAGGGGGTGGGTGGGGGGGGGCGCTCTGGTCGCAGTGCCAGGTAGTTATATAAAGTGAAATTCTGGAGAACGCAGAGGAAAATAAAGTCTGTGTGTGTTGTGTGTCTGAGCCAAGCTCTAAACAACAAATAATAAGGAGAAACGTCTCTGTAGGTTACAACACATCAGTCCCAGAATCCAAATAAGAGAAGGGTGAGGAGGTTCGAGAGAGGGAGGGGAAGGTGAAGGTCGTGGAGCAGGGCAGACGGACAGACGGATAGACAGACATAGAGAGAGAGAGAGAGAGAGAGAGACAGGAGTTTAAATGGTCTCTGAATGAACCAAACTCCTATCTGTGAAGCAGCCGTTTCTCTGCTCTCCATAAAGAAAAAGAAAAAGATAAATTAAATCAAAATGTACAAAAAAGTTTAAATACTGTTTAAGGAGAAAGGGAGCGGATGGATAAAACAAAAATAAAATAAAAAAGCACATGACAGAAAACTAATTTCTTTTAAATTTCCATTGAAGTAAAAGACAAACGTTGAACGTCATACGTTATTAAAAAGATTAAATAAAATGTAAAGATAGACAGTAGAGAAGAGAAGGGGGGGGGGGTTGATCCACTGTGATGACAAAAACAACAAAAGCAGCACAACCAGCAGCCTTAAATAAAGGGGGTTGATGGTTGAATTCCCTGTGTCCTGGGTCAGGCTGATTTGTTTGTGTCTATGGGGGGGTTCACTGGCAGACCGACGGAAGTGGGCGGGAACGAGGGGAACGAGTTCCAGGAGGTGAAGGAGAAAGGAGGGAGTGGGTGGTGCCGGTATGCTACTTTTGGCCGGCCTCGGAGGCCTCTGAGGTGGTGGAGGAGGAGGAAGGAGGCGGGGATTGGGTGTTGGGGGGTCCGGTGGAGGGGGTGGATGGAGGAGACGGGCTGCCGCCGGTCTGGGCCATCTGCTGCTTGAGCTGGGCAATGGTGCGTTCCAGCTTCTCCCGCGCCTCCCGTTCGCGACGCAACTCCTCCTGCAGCTCCTGCCGGTCGGCCTCCGCCTGCTCCAACCGCTGCCGTAGGTCTGACAACTGGTCAAGAGAGAGAGAAGAGGGAAGGGGGGGTTAGTCAGGTTAGTCTTGACAGTATGTTCTCTCTCTCATACACACACACACTAACACCTTCTCCCACTGCCAGACAGTCTGGGGTTGACGCCAGAGCAGGGCAGGGCAGGGTGGGCGGAGTCTGAGTTTCAGCCAGAGAGACGGGAAGAGAACATTCCAGGTCTGAGCTCAGGCCAGCAGAACAGCCCCTATCTCAAGATAAAGCTCACTGGAAACCCAAACAAAAGGCCTAGTGTGTATGGTGCCACACACTCAGGCCCAGTAAGCACAGTGACACCCCCCTCCCATACACACACTAGTGGTAGCACACACATACACATGGAGATAAACTAAATTCACTCGCACAGAAACTCGCACACATAGAATGGGCAGCATTAACGTTCTCCCAGACTCCCGTGTTATGTACACAGTAAAATCCTCAGTGTTCATTTGACTCTCAGTGGGTAAAAGATGGACCCAAACAGAGCCAAAGCCCATGTGTTTATTTTACTATCAGAGTAAAATGAACACTGAGGATTTTACAGAGCAGGACACTGGAGTGATTCAACCATCATTGGAGGCAATGGTTACACAGGTTTGACTTGACTTTAACCCGATGCCAGTCTAATGCTTAATTTATGTTTCATCGTGTGCCGAAAATAGCCAATCTACAAGCTCATATGTAGATTGGCATGTCGTTCGCAATGTGTTGTGAGCTTGTAGATCTGATATTTTCTTTATCTGTGTAGGACTTCAACGAGAGATGCCACTACCTAACAGCTTCAAATCAATCCTCTGACCAAAGTCAACAGCTTGTATATATTTAAGTACTGCTGACCTATGAGCAGCTGTTCACCCTTTTCTGGGAACGTCTGAGTATCCCGTGTTAACTATGAGTGTGATTGTGAAGTCTATTTCCAATCTTGTATCGTGCCTTTGACTGTATGTGAGGTCCTGTTGTCCCTGTACTGTACTGTGTGTGTGTGTGTGTGTGTGTGTGTGTGTGTGTGCGCGCGCACGTGAGTGCACTGCGTTACAATGCGTCAATGCCTGTTCACGATGCTTTTCTTTACCAATGCAAATTCTTGTCCTTTGTTAACACATTGGCTGCCATCTTTTTTTTTTTTTTCCTACAGTAGACTGCCAGACCTTTTCAATGAGAAAAAAAAAGTACTTAGGAGCCGAGATACAGAATTTTTAAGTTTTAAGTTACAAGGAAGTGGATGGGAGTCTAAATCTTCGGAAAATCATATCTCCTTGGTCTTTGGGTCAAATAAAAAAATAAAAAAAATATGTATATATATTTTGAAAAAATGTTTTTTGTTGAAAGAACGCAGATCTGCGTTCTTGGCAGCGTTGGGTCTTTTGCGCAAAAGAACGCAGATCTGCGTCCATGGCAGCCAATGTGTTAAACTTGACTCCACCCATGAAGTACTTAACTGCTGTCATAGTAAGATGGCTAGGACATGTACAATTGCCACACACAGTAATGGCTTGCATAATTAATCACATTAGATTCTAATGTAATTAATTATGCAAGCCATTACTGTCTGTGGCCATTTTTTTCTTTGCATTAATGTAATTACTAACTTGAGTAAGCTGTCAAACAAAGCAATTCCGAACATCCCTCGCCAGCCGTTGTGTGTGTACATGACGCGAACAGCGTTTTCCTAGGGAGTTGAAGGCAAGGGGGTGGGGGGGCGGGGGGGGGGGGCAGGTGGGGCTGGGATTCTAGTGCTGAGATGCTCTCAGCAGGAGGATGTTTCTCACTAAATAAGTGTAGAGGAATATCTTGTGGAGTTTCAGCGACTATGCATCCCAGAAATATATAATATTTATAAGGATTTGTAATGTAAGGCATTTGTAATCTAAATGTAAATTGTAAATATGGCAACTAATTTAGATGTATGCCTAGGTAGCTTTATGGTTTCCCAAGGACTAGCCGTTTCCCTCATGATACAATTTCTCTTTCATAACAGATACATGTGCCAGATAATCCCCTACAACAAAATACCAAGAGTTAAAATAAAAAGTTTCAGTCATTCAGTCCGACTTCACTGTAGCCTATAGCCTTTTCATAAATGATATTTGTACTTAGACATTTAGACTGAATGTGTCCTTTATCCTCATCTTGCGCTAATGAACGCAACTGTTTCGCCAGGTTTTATTTATTTTGTTTCTCATAAGTGTGCATCCGTTGTCCGTCACCAACACAGCCAGGCTCTCTCCACACCCTTGCCTTCAACTCCCTAGGAAAACGCTGTTTGTGTCTCAAGCTAGCACAGGTCAACAGTTGCCATTTTGGTGCGACAATATTATGAAAAATGGTGGCATAATGATCAAACTTGTGGTTGGCTCAATGGCTGACATTTATTAAAACAGCACTGTTTTCAGTTTTCATGACCCTACACAGGGAGGCTAAGTTATTTGACCATTACTACTGTACTTAACATTGAAGAATAAAATATGGAGACATACTACACACACACACACACACACACACACACACACACACACACACACACACACACACACACACACAAACACACACACAAATGAGTCGAGTGAAAGCTAAAGTGCAGACATGTCATGGTGGGTGGGTGGCATTCCATACCTGTGCGGTGTAGTGAGCCTCCTGCTGGCGCTGTGACCCGGGTTCACAGGCGCAGGCCTGCTGTCGGAGCTGTTCCAGACGACTCTCCAGCTCGCGCTGCTCCTGGCGTGCCTGGCCCAGCCGCCGCGCCTGCTCGCTGTGCACCGCCTCCAGCTCACAACGCAGCTCACGCTGCTCTGCGCTCAGCTCCCGCAGCCTCGCCGCCTCGCCTCCGCGCAGCGCCTCCAGCTCCTTGGGGGAGGAAAGGGAGAGAGAGAGAGAGAGAGAGATGAGGAGGGGAGGCAGTGAGAAGCTGACATCTACAATTTATACCATCTGGAATGTATATAATTTGCTAATGCTCCTGTCCAAAGCAGATAGATTGTGTGTGTGTGTGTGTGTGTGTGTGTGTGTGTGTGTGTGTGTGTGTGTGTGTGTGTGTGTGTGTGTGTGTGTGTGTGTGTGTGTGTGTGTGTGTTCATTTGCATGTACTGTATGGTCAGAGATGATACTAACAGCATTGTAATGGTCAGGGAAGAACCTGAAGGGTCTAAAGAGTCCTAATTAACTGATTATAAATGATTTTACTGTACATATTCAATCAACACAGTTTCAACTCAGTCAAAACACTATTATTCACCTACTAGTTCAGATGCTGGTAATGGATAGTTTTATGAATAGCATAAAAGGAGGGGGGAGAAAAGAAAAGAAAGCTCAGATCATATACACCACGGTTGGTGCACCAGGGGAGTGGTGTGTGTGCGTGTCTATATGAAGGTCACTTGAAGGTGACCAACTGTCCCGGACGCTGAGGGCGATTTTAATGGGCCGACTTTTTGTTACTGGGCTCATTTGTCTTAGTCTGGGGGCCTCACCATCTCTAGCTGCATCTGCTTGTGCAGGGTGGAGTTGAGCTTCTCCTGCTGCCGGCTGTACATCTGCATGATCTCCACCACGATCCTGTCCTTGTCATCCTCCAGGCCCCCTGCGGAGCCCGTGTCCTTAACCGCTACCTCCGCTGACAGCGACTCGGGAGGAGGCAGAGGGAGGCGCGGGAACGGAGGAAGAGAAGGAGGAGGGGAGGAGGAGGAGGGAGGGGGAGGAGGAGGAGGAGTGTGGGCGGCTTTCTTGGAGCCCAGGCCGCTGGTCTCCATGGAAACTGCCTGGCTTTGGCGTTCCCTCTCTGCCGCCGCGGCACGTTGGGATTTGGCCTCCTCTGCAGCAGCAGCCACGGGAGGAGACGCATGGAGATCTGAGAGGAGGAGGAGACGGGGGAGAGAGAGAGAGCGCGAGTGTGAGGAGGTTGAAAGACAGGAAGTGTGAGCCGTGTTGGGTGTGTGTGTGCGCGGCGGCGGCGTCTCCCGCCCACGCTCGATAACGCCCACGTGCAACAGCCTTGCGAACGCCGCTTGCGCCTCCCTTTTCCGCTGACGCATGTACACACACACACACACACAATGTGTCAATACAGCATCACAATCATTTTAACCGCTTTACCCATTTATTTGTCGGCTATTCAAAAATAGCAGATCTACAATCTCACAGCGCGTCACTTCGTGCCGCGATGCAAGCTTGTACATCTGCTATTTTTGAACACACAAACACACAAAACTAACTCATAAACGACTTGACGAACCAAACATTCGCACACGAATAATTGTTGGAGCGCACGTGAAGGCAGACACCTGGTGGAGGTGTTGTGCTACTGGAAGTACTGGTATTATCTCTTTCTTTCACAGCCTCTGCCCTTCTAGCTCCACATCAAGGGGAAGGGATCAAACAGGCAGACAGGCGTCACACACACACACACACACACACACACACACACACACACACACACACACACACACACACACACACACACACACACACACACACACACACACACACACACACACACACACACACACACACACACACACACACACACACAAAGTAGTATTTATGTGTCTCTATGTGTCTGGTGGTTGACAGCAAAGGTTAAATCCATACAGAATTACTAGCACTGTAAGGGGGCTAGTAATGCTGTGTGCACACACACGTACACACGTGCACACGTACACACATGCACATGTATGCAAAGTCAGATCAGATAGGGTATTCTTAAATGTGTTACAGGAAACAGGATGCACAGCATGTCTGGCACAGAGGAGACACTTACTGATTCAAACTGACTTGTGCGCAAAACACACACACACGCACACACACACACACACACACACACACACACACACACACACACACACACACACACACACACACACACACACACACACACACACACACACACACACACACACACACACACACACACACACACACACACAGGGACAAACAGTCACACGACATGCACACACATGCATGTGCGTATGGGCGGGTCATGTGACTGCCTGTATGTGCACACAAATGACACACACACACACACACACACACACACACACACACACGCACGCACATACACCACAGGAGTGAGTCAGAGAGTGAGAGACAGAGTGAGAGAGGGGGAGGGGCAGGGAGAGGATAAAATAGAGAGGGAGAGAGAGAACTGACAGGAGAGTGAGGCACAGATGAGAGAAAAAACAGAATGAGTGAAAGAGAGAGAGGATGGATGGATGGATGGATGGATGGATGGATGGATGGATGAAAAAGGGAAGTTTGGAGCAGATCGAGGATGGGCTGGAAGAGAGCTGCCAGGAAAGAGGGAGGACAGAGAGGAAAAAGACAGATTGGCTGGAAAAGAAAAGGGAAGCAGAATGCCTGAGAGACACGGAGGAGGGGGGGGGGGAGGGGGGGGGGGGGGCTGGAGAGAGAAAAAAGCACAGAGACAGAGCAAAGAGAGGGAAATAGAAAATAAAAGAGTGAATTGAGAGGGAGGGGAAAGTGAGAGAGCGAGAGAGAGAGAGCATGAGAGAAAGCACAGACAGCCTGGCAGCCAATGGTATAGTGTGCGGGTGTGCGTGCCAAA